>NW_027210604.1:6425000-6435000 GCF_029030835.1 Brachyistius frenatus | reverse complement strand
TAGTTTCCACCTGTGAGAGTTGAAAGGAGGCGCGGGCTAAACGACGGTGGATAAGTGTGTCTCCTGAATGTCCATCCATCCATCATCTATACCTGCTTTATCCTGAACAGGGTCACGGATGGGGGGGGGGGGGAGCCTATCCCAGCTCACTTTTTGGCTTAAAGACAGGGTACACCCTGGACAGGTCGCCGGTCTATCACAGTCTCCTGAATGTCATCATTAAAATTATTTGTCTCTAAACAACCGCACACATGTCCATGTGTTTAGGGTTGGTTTCAAAGGGCGTGTTTAATTGACATCATGTTTCATGAAGCTTCAAGTCTCGCGTTTTTTAGTTGATGGTCTGGGTACAGTGCACAAACCAGACAGGTAGTCATTTAACTAAATAACATTCATTTTAGAGAATGCGGGCTAAAACCTTTTAAAATAACATAACAGGTTTAACATATTTCTAGACTTGAGTCTTTGTCAGGGTTAAGAAAATACCCCCTCATGTCACTGTGATATCATCAGGGTTATTTCTGCATAGTCTCAAAGATTCAGTCTATATATTTATATATATGTGTAGTGCTCGAAGGGGGCTGGTACTCACCGGTAACCAGCACCCCAGCACTTCTCACATGCTGCCGATACTCTTTTCTACTGTCTCCATATCAGGTTCTTTGAGTGATTCACAATGGCCCTAGATAAACTGCATTACCCAGAAGGCACTACATGACGCTCACCTACTCCTGTCGTGGCCTCCCTCTGCCTGCAGCTAGTCTAAGCAACATCATATTAACCTTACAATAATGTCAGCCTGTCTCCAAAACAGCACAAAGAGATTATGAACAGTGAGAAGATGACACAGCAGCGCTTCAAAAGTCAAATCCATCCAAACTACTGAATGCAGGCCAGCAGCAGAAAGCTACATTAGCGCCACTGCCTGCAGTGAAGAGCCTGTTTATGTAACTAATGTTAGCATCAGCAAAAAAACACCTGCGGCTACGATTTATTGTAACCCACGAATATTTCTGTAAATATGTGAACATCTGCGTCATTATTAATATTTATCTTCCAATGCTACCATCAAATACTCAATCAGATAACACGACTCAGTTTACTGTTGTCCTTCTGGAGTTCATATGAGAAAATAGCCCCAGTCACCATTTGTCATGCTGCAATTTCCTGTGTCTGTTTTAAATTAAAAGCCCCTGTTTCAATCTAAAAGTCCTCTTGTGTTTCATACATGGTCCAGTCTTATAGCCAACAAGGTTGTTTTTTTTACCCAAGTCTTGTTACTCTACTGATTGAAATGGTTGTACCCTTTTCTAAATAAATGTGTTTTATGAACATCAACAATATGATTTGCTGGTAGAAGCCAATATATATATAAATACATAAAAAAAAATTTTTTTTTAAAGTGGAGTACAATCACTTTTTTTTTTTTCAAATCAGATGTATGGAATCTGAAATATTTGGAAATTTCAGGCACTTTTTGAGACATTGGATCGATTGAGTGAAATCAAATTTAATTTTGAGAGAAGAGTTGCAGCTCATGTTTTTTTTTTTAAACAGTGCACAAAAACCTCAACTCCTAATTGTAACAGGTGAGATGGAGGGTGGAAAGCACAAGAGAAGCCTGAGGCTCAAATGAGGAGTGGGTGGGACACACACACACACACACACACACACACACACACACACACACACACACACACACACACACACACACACACACACACACACACACACACACACACACACACACAGACGTGAGAATAAAACCTGGCATGATTACCAAAATTCACACATAAGTACTACAAGTGTGTCAAAGAGGCTTTCTTGCATGCATCAATTATGAATAAAGGTGTAAGCAGGCGGGAGGGGGATAAAGCCCGGGGGTGGAGGGGTGGGTGGGGGGGGTGAGTGTGAGAGGGAAAACTAAAACAAGAGGGTGAAAGGGGGGAGCAAGAGGGGGGGATGGGTTTGTGTGGGAAGAAGAGGAAGGGGTGACATCTCGGGTTTCCCACTGTCACAGATGGCAGAGGTGGAAAGAAAGGGACTGATACGTTACACCTTACTCATTGTCTCCAATATCTGCTGCTCTGCCGCTCTTTTTGCTCTCCCCTGCCATTTACTCTCTGCTGCTCTATGAACTGGGTCACTACACGGTAACTTCGGAGAACAGCGCAGCACCAGAGAGAGGTTCCAGAGGAAGAAAACGGGAGATAAGCGAATGGAAAAATAGGGAACAGGGGGAAAGAGGAAAGCTAAGCCAGAGGAGGGAGTGAGAGACGGGAGGAAGGGAATTATGGGTGAGGGGGTGGGGGCGGAGGGGGTGGGACGGGGGAGATTCAGAGGTGAGATTAAGGGGGGGACAGAAGAGGAAGAGGAGAGGGGATCAGAGTGGAAGATGTTATAAATTGAGGGGTAGTGGGAAGGAAAACGAGGGGTGGGATGGGGGTAATGGAGCACTTATTGCTCTGGATCCTGGTGATCTAATCAACTGCCTCCTCCTGCTCTCCCCCCCCCTCCCCCCACACACACACTTTTAAACTATAGAGTCTCAATAGCATGAATTGGAGGGACCATTTTGACCTGATCTTTCAGGGAAAATGTGAGCAAATGGCTTTGGTTAATGAAACATTTAGTCAAATTGATGAGTTGTTCAACAGAAATACCTGTGACCAATTTTGATAATAATTTTCTCTGCCATTTATCAAAGAAAACGAAGCTCCAGATTTTTAAATGTGAGGATTTGCTGCTTTTCTGGGAAAACTTTTGGATGTTTACAAAAGAAGCAGACATTTTTACAGACTAAATGATGAAGAGATTAACTAAAAATGTATGCATGGATTAGATTTGGTTTTCAAAAGCAATAAAATAATGTAACAAACCAACATTATCACACTTTTTTATCCTATACAGAAGGCAATTTATCCCAGCATCATTATATACTGGATTTCTAACATGGGGATGCAACTTAGACATCTCTTCTCTGTATAATAATAATAATAATAAATATATATATTATATTTGATATATATTATATATAATATCTATCACTAAAAAACTAAGAATAATTTATGTATACAGACAATAATATAGTAAATGGGTCTACATTGAATTATCTTTTGATAATGAGCTATCCAGCATTTAAATATGAAAAAAGTTAGAGAACTTTCTAAAACATTTGTAAAGATGTATCTTAGTCCTAGCCTTGTTGAACATTGTTCAAACTCACAGGACTCTCTACTGCAGAGCCAAAAGTTTCCAAAGAAACCAAATACGCCAGGTTAAATTGTCGACAGTGGAATGAAACTCACTGCAAGCATCTCGTCGCTTCAGTCAAGAGCGGGAACAACCGGGTACAGAAACTACTGTCAGACAGTGTATGTTCGTTGAAATCGGAGTGAGAAACCCCAATTTTTCATCAGTCAGCACAGCCTCTATCATCCATTGCGGAGTGAAACCTTTCACATGTTTGTGCCAGAGTTCCAACCAGATCGGCCGGGAGCATATGGCTAATAGCACCACCATGACAATAAGCCACACTGATTAATGGACGCCCTGAGCTCTTTGTGTGTGTGTGTGTGTGTGTGTGTGTGTGTGTGTGTGTGTGTGTGTGTGTGTGTGTGTGTGTGTGTGTGTGTGTGTGTGTGTGTGTGTGTGTGTGTGTGTGTGTGTGTGTGTGTGTGTGTGTGTGTGTGTGTGTGTGTGTGTGCGTGTTCTGTGTTGTGTGTGCTGTGCGAAGCCCCCGCTGCAGAATCAGCATGTGAGAACATGAGGCAACAGCCGTAACTTTGACCTCAGCGGCTGTTGAAGACAAGCGAGTGTTTGCGCTCGTTGCAGGAGCCACACTTCCTGCGCTGCTGCTCCCCGAGAGGAAATGTTTTTTTTTAAAAAAAAATCCTGCGGGACAGACACAGCGCAGAGCGGAGGCCTTTCTCTACAAGATGCACGTGTGCTGTACATGTTGTGTAAAACTGTTTATTCATGTCCACAATTCATTCCCACAAGATGAACAACAATAATTTCCAGTAAAAATCTGTTGCCAAATACAATTTATTTATAAATTCCTTGTAAATCACGTCAGAATTTCAATGGTGTTTTCATCACCCTCTGCAGCTGAACTGCCTGAGGAATATTCAGTGAGCTATAGAATACAATATCAGTGTGGCTGATTTTACAGGTAAATTCCCTGCTTGTGCATATAGATGAACCCCAATTTATATTGTTACAGTTAAAGTTGTTCAGTGACAAGGTCAGGGAATAAGAACAACTTAATTCATGTGCTAAATTTGAATTTTTATAACTGTGGTGTGCGTGCATGCATACCTCTTTGTGTCTATATATATGTGTGTGTGTGTGTGTGTGTGTGTGTGTGTGTGTGTGTGTGTGTGTGTGTGTGTGTGTGTGTGTGTGTGTGTGTGTGTGTGTGTGTGTGTGTGTGTGTGTGTGTGTGTGTGTGTGTGTGTGAGCCGCTGCCTATATTTTATAGTCAGATTGTGGAAGAAGGCCCATTTGTTAGCCATGAAAGAACAGAAGGGTTCGGATTGACTAATGAGTTTCTCTGTGTCCTAATTAACCAGGCGTCACAAGACACACACACACACACACACACACACACATGTTTCCGCACACACATTCTCTATTGTATAGGATAGGTTGGTAAAATGCCTCTATAAATAGAACTCTTTCCTCCCAACCTACTTCCGAAGAAATTCATCTTTAGATTATAATTAAAGCAACAACTCTGATAGCCAAAACTCATCTTCCTCAATAGAAACGGCTTCATGTTTATGTGTGTGTGTGTGTGTGTGTGTGTGTGTGTGTGTGTGTGTGTGTGTGTGTGTGTGTGTGTGTGTGTGTGTGTGTGTGTGTGTGTGTGTGTGTGTGTGTGTGTGTGTGTGTGTGTGTGTGTGTGTGTGTGCTGGTAGGTGTGGATGTGTGTGTGGGGGGGGGGGGGGTTAATGAGGGTGACAAAATAAGAAATGTACAAAGAGGTGATTGGTGAGAACTTTATGCAGATGAACTAAGTATGTTGTCGGAGAGGAGAGGAGAGGAGAGGAGAGGAGAGGAGAGGAGAGGAGAGGAGAGGAGAGGAGAGGAGAGGAGAGGAGAGGAGAGGAGAGGAGAGGAGAGGAGAGGAGAGGAGAGGAGAGGAGAGGAGAGGAGGATGAGATGATGAGATGATGGGATGATGGGATGATGAGATGATGGGATGATGAGATGTGATGCATCTGTTCTCACCTGCACATGATCTCATGTGTCAGCAGCACTCTGCACATCTCTGGGTTCTTGTCTTGGCCTTCATAAATAATCGCCTGAAAAGAGAGAAGAAGATTGTTAGCTCACAGGTTTCAGTGCTTCTCCGGAGCAGGTTAAGGATTCAGACAAATAAACATATTATTTATTTGATTTGAGCAACTGTTCATTTTAATATGTGATGCAAAAATAGAGCAATCATTAGATTTTGGATACACACCCAAAGCTTGTCTCTAGTAGGATCAATTCATTGTTGGTCTTTGCATAGGATTTGCATAGGATTTGCTGAGAAAAATGTCAACAAACTCATCCTTTGAGGAAATTAGTGACCTAATATCTTAACGTAAAGGCGCCCTGATAGGTGCCAGTCACTGCCTGCATCAGTGCGTGGATGCATAAATCGTATTGGCATGTCTTCAATACACTGCACTGTACCAAACTGGTGAGAGGAGATGCTAAAACGTAATGATGTCGCACTGGGATTAACTAAAATGTTTTTTTGTTTTTTTTTTATACTGTCGCTGTGTTGTACATTTACTTTCCTCCTTCAGTTGATAACGGTAACAGAGACAACATGTTGCTGAGGTAACAGGTGAGTTCCCACTTCACCTCAAAGAACCTGCAGTTCAGCAGTAACACTTCACACCCCACATACACACACTCACACCCTTTGTCCCTGCACGAGCTGTCTGCCCCCCCCTTCCCCTCCCAAACCCACACACACACACACACACACACACACACACACACACACACACACACACACACACACACACACACACACACACACACACACACACACACACACACACACACACACACACACACACACACACACATTGTTCGGACGTTGTTTTAGAGAACCCACAAAAAAACCAAAAACACATCTCATCTGAGCAGGTGAATCTCTGAAGTTGAATGTTATAAAGAAGAGAGTTGTACATCTGTAGTGGCTGCAGTTTCTGCCTCTGAAAAGGTCGAGGCTTCACCTGCTTTTCACTCTACACTATCCCAAGTTTTGGTGAGGAAGCTCAGAATAAAGTGAAGGCAGAAGTCACACACCACTAAGCTATCTATCAATCAAAACACACGCCCTGTCTGTCTTTGGTCTATTCCAGTCTGTTTGATCTGTCTTTCCAAACTGCAGCGAGTCTCACAGAGTGACAAGCTCACTTTTCTCAGGGAGCAGCGAGGAAGTTTCTCCGTCCTTCATAATAATCTTCAGCTCAGGTTCAGACTACCTGCTGCCATCACGTGAACATCAGCGATTTAACTTTGTTTAGTGACAGCTTAACAACTCAAAACAATGCAGCACGTATACTGATACCATTGGTGGAAAACTCAAATGTGACTCATTCAAATGTAACATTAATAATAGACATATTATGCATTCTCACTGTCCAATTATCGAGCATCAAACAAACTGTGTACGTCCCAAGACTCAACTCTAAAGTCTTTGCAAAATATAAATCACTTTTTTCGTTTGAGCAACGATTCCTTTCCGTTTTGTATTTACTGTAGGCAAATTAACTGTGTTTTGATTTCTGATGCCGTTTATTCAGGCTCAACACCGACACCACCAGTGACACAATTCTGTGCAGAGAAATCAGTGAATATGATGCTATTTTGAAAAGCTCCAGATGTGACAGATGATGAGGCTGTGTGATGCAGCAGATGGGAACACAAAGGGGAGGCCTTTAAAGAAATGATATTGCAGAAATCTTGCCTATAGAGTCAGTCCTATCGGGCCCCCTGGGGTAGCATGTCCGTTGTGGGGCCCCAACACGAGCGAAGACTTTAGTCTCAACCCCTCATTTGTAGAAATCGTAGCCCTGCATGGCCCTCAGAAACTAGCTTGGAGCTGTGCAGCATTAATGGAAAGTAGCGACTGTGGTTGTACAGGCTGAGGGCCCCATTATTGTTGCCTTCAGCATTTCATACTAATAGCTCGTTGTCTCCAGGACCCTCTGTGTTTTCTGGAATTGGAGCCCCCATGTGTTTCAGGGCCCGGGGCCCTTGTCAGTTACAATTTTCCATGCATGATATTCCATTTGAAAACCCCCTGCTGAAAATGTATTGACACATGAACCTGGAGCCTGAGAGGCTCTTGGTGGTCCAGGACTCTGGGGATGTGCACGGCCGGTCGATGCATGCACGATGTGTAATATGAAACAAAAATAATACTGCAACAACAGGCAGGCTGAGCTAATGCTAAGGCTAACATTTGCGAAAGAGCCACTCTTACCACATAAGCTGCACCTAAGCTGTTTGTGCAGCAAATTTGTCCATTCAGAAAACAAAATAAGCAGTTATCGAAACTGAAAACAGTTTGAATGACTTCGGACAAAGCAAAGAAGCTCCTGTTAACACACTAATAGGATTTATCCAACTTTCAAGACATCTGAAACTATTTCTGTAATCCGTCTCCATCAACATTTGAACTGTAAAATCCCCCTGATTACAATATAATGAAAGCAAATCTGAGTGTGGGAAATGGAGGAAAAAGACAGAATTTGACAGGCTGAATTTGAGGAGGAAATGTACTTTATAAGCCACAGTTCTGTCTATGATTAGTCATGCTCATTGTGCCATGGGAAAAGAGTGGGCCAGGAAACTTGCAGTGAACTTGCTTCGTACCCTGGACAAACATGCATCAATGTCATCTCAACCTCTCTGGTCTTCTCACTTTTTTGCACTTTTGCTCTTTTGTTCTCTCTCTTACACCAACACACAAGAAAAACCTTCAAACCTTGGACCAGGTGAACACATTTATCTTTAGAAACAGAATTAGGCCTGATGTAGCTGTGCTTTCCTCTGAATTCCCAGATAAGTAAATCCTTATGTTAGTTTTGTATGATTACTCAAAACTACCACTCAATCTTTAAATCACTTGTACCTCCTTTATTCCCATTGGCCACTTCAGACCACAGTCCTGTTCAGCCAGGACAGTAAAAACTGGGATGCACTGGTAAAACTGATGCAGCAAAAAAAAAAAAAAAAAAAAAACATTTTAAGTATTGCTGGAAACATCCCTACTTTGTACAAAATCCTGCAGGCTAAATGTATGATAATGGTTTCTACATACTGTACAAAACTGTAAGAGTAAAAAAATGTTTTTATACTGACAAGTAAGCAGGTCAGTTTTTCCCCTTTGCAGATAAATGACACCCAGTTCTCAGCTGACTCCTTACTTTGTCTAATGTTGACTCATCTCCCTGTGCTAAAAATCGTTGCTTTGTTTTCACCCTGTTTGGACTTCAGGAGAGATGCACTCGAAGGCTCCGATTTGAAAAATTGCCAATCAAAGAAAACTCTACCAAGCTGAGGTCCAAGGCTTACGATCACTCTTGGTTTGTCCTGCATGGCAACCTGAGACTCCTGGAGCTCCACAGAGGAAAAACTGACAACACAAAGACTCATTTGCAAATAATATTTCTCCCTCCCTCTGTGACACTCTTGTGTAAGTGTGTAACTTCCTCTCCCGTCCTGACCCGCGTTCCTCTCAGTTTCTTCTTCACTGTCACTTCGCCTGCTCTGTTCCTCTCTTTCATCGGCTTTTTCCTCCTCTGTCTCCTCCCTCTCTCCGCCTCACCAGGCCTTTCAAGCAGCATCTTTGCTGCTCTCTCTCCTCCACCTTTGAAGTGGCGTGACATGCGCCGCATGTAAACAAGCATCCGTTAAGCAGGGGAACACACTTCCCCCTGCGTTAGTGTCAGGTCGACTAGCGAGCTAGTGATCCGACGGGGGCCGCAGTGACAGACGCTTTATTCTCCGGGACAGAGTCGTGATCAACGAGCACAGAGCTCTGCTACTGAAGACGAGGAGGTGCTCTCCTCCCGCATTTAACACAATCAGTGCTGGCCCTGCACGCACGCACACACACACACACACACACACACACACACACACACACACACACACACACACACACACACACACACACACACACACACACAGGTAGACGTATAAAAATAGAAGAATAACAGAAATAGGCTGCGGCCTTAAGTGCTAAACGATAGAGTCGGTTTTACTTTCCTGGCAGTGAAATAAATAGAATCAAAGATGTGAGCCTAATAGCACCATGCAGCACATTCACCTTATAGAACAAAACAACCTGACTTTTACTGATTTTATTACTGCTGAAAGTCTGCACTTTAAAGTGCCATCTATAATTTTGCACCATGAAAATACATCCACATGTATAAAGTCGCGAGAATTTTACTGAGTTAATCAGTTTCAAAAATAAATAGAGACAAATCCTGACGTCACTGCTAGACTACCTGCTGTTCCACTTGCTTCTGTGACTCAGTGTCATCTTTCATTGAGGGTTTCTGTCATTGCTCTGCTCTCAGGGTTTCTCTCCATATTCTGAAAGAAGTATTTTCACTACTTGCTATTACTATTAGAGTCCCTTGTGATCCATGTAGTTTATCCAGAGTGCCGGCGAGCATATTACACATCATTGCATCTGTTTCACCCTTATCCTATCTTGTTCTTATCTTCCTCTCTTTCAAGGCCTTTTAAACAGCGTGTAAAATATGTAAGAGGTATTGTACTGCTGAAGCCATGTCTAGACGAGGGAGATTAACAAATTCATGCTCAAAGCTGCAGACGACGACTGAAGATGGTGATGTTTCACGTGTGATGGGCTTATGGGAAATTGTGTTTGTTAAAGAGTGGATGGTATATTATTATTATTTTTTTTATTTTTTAGTTTACCATAAATTCAAACGTGCGTTGGGCTGTATTT
>NW_027210604.1:5910000-6422500 GCF_029030835.1 Brachyistius frenatus | reverse complement strand
GTGGCAGAAAGAACATCATTCTAACACAACAAATCTGCACTTTTTTTCTCTAAACTTTGCGATTTTTCTAATGAAATTTTATTTATAATTTGTCCTATTTACGGTTGGCCTCAAAAATGAGTCAAATAAAACCGTCTGAGAACAAACAGTCTTTGGTTGAACTGTTCACACATGCAACCTGACACACAGGAGCTTCTCTTTAAGGGGTCACAAGCCAAAAAGGTTGTGAATAAATTGAGAGTGCTGCATGTGTGTATCATCAGTTCGCACTGGGAAAACGTATTTTACTCAGCCTCCGTGTTACTTTTTACTGACACAGAGCTTCAAACAAGGCAATTTTATTCATATAGCTCAAAACATCACATGTGTGTTTCAAAGGATTTCGCAGTTTGAACAACATACTACACCTCTATCTGTAGTCTGGACCGTTCTAGATGTGGAACCATGAAAACTGTGATTTAAACCCTCCAAAACGATGTGAAATGTTATCGACTTATCTTAAGGCACTCTCACTGACACATTGTTCTTGGGTATTATTGCCCATTCTGCATCGAAAAGCAATTAAACAGCACCAAATGCAGTGCACAAATTGTTTTATTCCTTAAATCCCACGGGAGGCTGGAGCTGTGATATTCCTGCTGCAACTCAAAACTGTCAGAAAGCTCACTTCAGACTGGACAAACTAATCTGGGGACAGTGACAGTGATAAACCCACAAAGCTGCTACAAACCGCCTGCAACAGCTGCCCTGAAATTTGCCAAATAGAACTTGGTCAAATTACACAATCATGAAACTCTACAGTGTAATTTGTGTGACATAAACAAGTTCTGTCAGCCTGTTGGCCCATTTACAACAATTAATCTCAATGCTTGGAGGAGAGGACACACTTTTCCATAACAGTAAATCAGCTGGTGCCTGTGTGCATATTTTTGCAGGAGAAAACAGGTAATGGAGCTGATTTAGTGAAATTGATTGTGAATAAATATATATGTCCATGTGTCAGGCTACTCACCGTTACTGTAAAGAAGCTGCAGTCGGTAATGAATCCCGTTATTGGTCTTCTCTCCGCTCGTCTCCTTAACACACACAACAATTACTTAGCTGTTTATTGAAAGAAAAAAATATAAAAAAAATAGGATACATTTTTAAAAGTAACTCTCTGCACATGTAGGCCACATATGCAAGTTAATAAATTCTTCACTGCGGTCATAGCTACATTAAATAACGTGGACTGTTCACAGCTATATAATAAAGATGTGCAGCCCTGTAATTTCTCCATGGTGTTATTGTGGATTTTTAATTCCTCTGTAATTACTTGTTACGTTTCATCTAAATTAGGCGATATCTTAAATGATGAAGTGGCCGCGCTGGTCTTTATGTAGAACAAGTGGTTGCGTTGAAGCGAGCTGTAAATTAAAACAATTTAAACGTCCCAAGTTATTTATCAGATGCACAAAATTATTTATCAAATGCATAAAGTTATTCATCAAATGCCCAAAATAGATCGAAGGAGGTTTTTAAAGCTAGCCTACAGTATGTCTATAATGAAGTGTTTTAATTAAATAATAATCATAATAATTATATTAATAATAATAATAATCATACAAAAATTACAGTACCCTAAATGTATAAAATGTGATATTAAACTCTGATATCAATAGTATGAAACACCAACGTTAAATAATCAGGCCTTCAGAAAATCTAAATGGTAAATTGTCTTATTGCATAAAGAAATAATCAGAGCACCACAGACCTTCTCTTTCTCGATGAAATCCACAAAGTTAGTCCTCTCGATCTCCACCGGCTGGCCCTGTCGGTCGTACAGAGCCAGGACGAAGTGGAAGAAGTTGGACTTCCGCAGGTTAGAGGGAGGCTGCTTCTCAAAGTGAGCCCGGGCCAGACCTACTCCACTGCGGACACACAGGCGTGAAGGAGTCGGTGTTAGACTGGTGCACATGTTGTAAAGTTTTACGTTGTAAAAAAAAAAAATATGTAACAAAAAAGCAACAACAACCGGAGAGGCCTACAGATCCAGTTTGTGCAGATTTTTACGCGTTTGATTCGACTGTCATTTTAAGGCTGATATCGTGAATCAAACTACAATATGAAGGCAGGCTAATTTAAACAAACAAACCACTGATCTTCTGAAAATATAATCAGATGTGTTTGTACTCGAGGTTGTTCTTTATTTAAGGAGATGAATCCACCTTTACATCGCTGACTGTGGGCCATCTGGAGAATTCTATTCCTTTTCAAATATAACGGTGTGTATGTTTAGAAAAGAGGGAACATTGTGTTTAGATTTTTTATTTGAACCATTAACATGGGCCTACATTTATTTATTTGTCCTTTTGGTTTTATTCTCAATAAAGCTCCTCTAACCAGAAGGGCACGCTGAGCATAAATATAGCACAAGCACACGCTGCCATTCACAGTGTAGTTAATAACGAGTGTGAAATACTCTGAATACGAATATTGATTCCCCAGATTATCCTAGCAGCAGTTAAAATCCAGATTTCTGTCTGCGGACAACAGATCCCGACTGCTCATCTCCATCTGCGCAGTCCTGCAGGGTCCCGACGGAGATAAACGCACGTTGTTCCCATCTCTCGGTTTAATGAAGGAGGGTGGAAGTTTCTCCTTTCGCTCGGCCAGATGAGCTCACCTTTGGGCGGCCGTGTTGGCGTCCAGCACGCCGCCCCCCTGCATCCAGCTCCGGACGTTCATGCCTCCCAGCGGCTCCTCTTTCAGGCTGCTGCCGCTTCTTTGGATGCTCTCCTGGATCCCAAACATGAACTCGATGCCTGTCCCTCCGCTTCTCGGGTCTCTCCCCGCCTGACTGTGCACTTGTTCTCCCGTAGATCCTTCACTCTGATTCAAGCGGAGCAACGCGGGTGCGCTCCTCGCTGCCGGTTCTGCTGCGTGCGCTTCGCTGGAAATCACTCTTTATTCCTCTGATTCCAGTCCTGACGAGGAAGTGGGTGCTAGAACGGAGGACAAATCATGCCGGAATGCTAAGATCCCAAAATGTCCAAACACTTAGAACACGGGTTTAAATCGCCAAAAGGACAACGGGACCCGGACTGACCCAGTGTGGAAAGATGTTTAAAAAGTCTCTCCTGGTGCATTGGAGATCCCCAGTTTGAGCTGTCAGGAAGAAGAAAAAAAAAAAAGAGATCAACTCGCGCCCGGATCAGATGTCATCATTATCTGACACTTCTTTCTTCCTCTTTTCACTCTTTTGTTTTCTCTTTTTCTGCCTCAGCCCAGTGGTCCGGGACGCGTTGGGGTCGGTGATGTCCAGAGCAGTGCTGCTTCTCGCAGATGACTCCCGAGCTCACTCCTCTCCGCTCTCTCTCTCTCTCTCTCTGAGGAAATCGCTTTGTGACTCTTCCCAAAGGACCCTCTCTGAGAACCAAACACGGGCTTCTCCCGCCCCGGGGGGAGAGAGAGAGAGAGAGAGAGAGCAAGGATGGGAAGGGAAAGAGGGGAGGGGACGGGCGGAGAGGGAGGGGAGGGGACAGGACGGGAGGAGACGCCCCCAAACAAAGGCAAGAGAGGAGTCAGGTCCGCCGCCTCATGCAGGGCGCCGCGGAGATTCTCTGTCCTTCCCCCGCCCGTTCTGGGTACCAGTCCGTCCTTGTTCAGAGGGACTTCGCGAAATCGTTTCAGGGCAAAACGTTGTTTTTTTTTTTGTTGTTGTTTTTTTTTTACTCCTGTAAATGTGGAGATTAATTTCTTGCGCGCACCACAAACACTGAAAATCGACCCAAGAAAGTTTCTCACAGAGCAGAGTCGACTGTGTGGAGCTCAAAACCACGGAAGAAGTACAAACTGCTCAACGGCACTTCAGCAGGGAGGACATATCTGGCCCTCGTAATCAAACAAGATGTTGGAGTGGAAAGACCTTTTACGCAGGGCGAGAGTCTCGTGGAACTATTGAATGAAGAAACAATAAAGTGTGACTTTTACAGAGGCTTGTGGACATTTCAAGATCATTTGTTTTTAGCTGTTGGTATTCATAAAACAGCTTTCATACAGAAAAAAAAAAAGAATCAATCAAATTATTCAAATTAATTCTCTGACGACGCCAAAGAGACAGCAAAAAAAAATAAAAAAAATAGCACATCTTACATTAGGCTACTTAGCTGCAACCAATTTGGTGAATCTAATATGAAACCTCAGCCCGTATATTGACATCTATGTTTTATTTACACTGGCTGGTTATAGGCTCAATTAAAAAAAAAAAAAAGAAAAAAAAGAAGCCATATTTCATCTCACAACATCTCCCTGCTCCCCATTGTCTTCCGTAGGCCTGCTTAGTGCAGCCCAGCGCCACAAGACACACAAACAAAAGTGACAATAACAATAATTAGCTCAAAATAACAATGAACATAATTGAGGATAATTGCTAGCAGATTCCCCTGCTTTGTCTCTCCCTCCAGCACCATCTGTTATTTAAAACCATCCATCAACGCCGTCGAGGGGGGAATCCAAACAAAATACAAATATTAATAGATAATTCCGCGGACTATTTCAATAGAACAAACCTGCAGCGTATCGATCTGCCGAGGTGCAAAAAGGTCAACAACTTTTGTATTATTCAGCTGGCTGTGAAAATGATTGGCAGGGCGAACTGGCGCCGATCCAGGCTGTAATTCCCAAAGGTTATTGAAAAACGCTCTTGACCTTGATTATGGAGAATAAGAGTCTTTTATGCGGTTTCCTGCGCATAGAGGGAGACGGAGACAGTGGCGGGTCAGCCTTCAGAGGATTTAAAGAAGTTCACAGCGGAGGAAAATATATATATATATATATATATATGTATATGTGAATGGAGGAGTGCGAGTGGCTCTGCATGGTGGATGGATCGATCGAGGAGAGATTTAACATGTGTATCAGCTTATTCAAAAAAAAATATCAAAGTGGAGATTTGAACTCCGCGGGTCAACTCGTATACGGTGAAAATGTGTATTAAAAATAAAAGTTAGAATTTAAATCGTACAAATATATATATATATAAAATAATGCAGTGTCAGTTAAATGCTTGGCAAAATTAATTTAACAATTTACTCAAAATATCCAAATATCTACGAAACTGTGAGGAAGAGATATCGATCTAATACACCCTGAATTTTTCTTTTTCTTTTTCTAAATCAATAAAGTCAGACTTTGCACTGGCTGTAGATTATTATGGGGCTATATGAGGCTGTAAGACATACCATGCCATAAGCTAAGTATAGGCACACACAAAAAAAATATCCCTTTCAAGTTGAACTGAGCATCACAAGCAGGTTGGCCTTCATCGCAAATATTAAGGTGTTGACGATTTCAAAGGATAGATTAGATTTTTTTTTATTTTTTATAAATGATATTGAGATACAGAACTAAAATGTATAATAATGCAGAAACGTGCATGTGCACAGATGGGAGCCCTTTGTGGAACACAAACAGCATTGCAGATTAAAGACGAACGTTTTGTCAGATAAAAAGCAGCGTAAACTCACAGTGAGCTCCTACTATGGCAGAAATGGTCCTCGGTGTGTGTGTGTGTGTGCGTGTGCGTGAGTGCGTGCGTGTGCGCGTCTCCAATGGCGGATTGTCCTCTCGATTGGAGCCCGGTCTTTGCAAAAAAAAAAACAAAACCAAAAAAACACGACACAACAGCGCCATCATGTGTCAGGCGCACGCAAATGCAGAACGGAGCTAATACAGAAATGAAACATCGATGATACTAATAAATAAAGCACAGATATATTATACGCGTGGTGATATCAGTCGTCTTGCATCAAACTAACTGCTTCAGATTACTACACAATATTTATAGATGTGTTTTGCTCTGAATTGCTTTAAGTATTAATAGTAGCTATGAATACAAAAATAGTAGAGCAACTAAGTTATCTCTCAATGTAAATATGAACTTAAAAGTTAATATTAAATGTAGAAGAGTTCAATCAATAACAACAGTGCCGCATACTGTACATCTGTGCATACAATCACTGTACATATAATTACGCAACATGCTGTAAATCACAGCATTAATAAGAAATGCCAGTGTCCAGAGTGGATGGTTCATTTTATTTTGACATTCACTTAATTAACCGAGGCAATGCCAGGCATAAAGTCCAAAACCAACCGTGGGTCATTTTTAACTGAACAGAACACAAAACTGGCATCCAGAGCCAGGTTTTACAGAGCAGGTCCTAAACTCGTGTATGAAGAAACTAAATCTGACAAAAGAGAGAATATGAAACAAAACAAAAATCTGCAGGGAGTCTCGGTGAGAGCAGCCCCGATCATGATCTGTCCGTCCGTCTGTCTGTCTGAGGTAAGCCTACACACATCTGTCAGCCAGAGGCAACGGTGTCAAGAGAGCACGGTCACAAATGCATCCAGCAAAACCTTGTTAGCAGAGAGCTTTGGGGCGGCTGTAGATTCCATCTCCGTATTTGCTTACAATGTTATAATGATTTTACAAAGAACTGTGGGATCTCGGACGCATCTGGATTTCAGATGTGAAGCTGACTTCAAGGACTTATTTCTCCCGATCACACAATTAAATTCAATGGGGACAATTTTAAAACGGAAATATACCTCCAGAAGTGTTCATATTTAAGTAGGCAGAAAATGCCACAATATTAGGACATCGGGAGCGAGTTGGCATGTTTTTGCAACATTACCAATTAACCAGGTCAATCGGGAGCAACAACAAAACATTCAATTCCTTTCGATTGATGTGTACAGTGCAAGGTTTGCTGTAAAATATATTGTTTTACTATCTCAACACAAATTAAAGCTGCCGAGAAGGAGGTGAAATGTAGACTTGATAGTGCTCAGTGCGGAAAAACAGCCGGTGGCGGTTTTGTGCATTTGCTGGCACGAGAGCTCAGACAAAAAAAAAAAAAAAAAAAATCATCCAAAACAGCCACCGATGCCTTTTTACATGAAGTCAGTCTTGCAGCTGAAATCTCAAGACTTGCACTGGAATGCAAATAATGCATTTAAAGATTGAACCGCTTATTTTCAAAACATGCAATGTCAATATTTATCAGATGAATAGGTTACACGATGTTGACCTGAAAGTAAGTTAAAACATTTGAATGTTTAACTGTCCCAGACAGTGTGAAAATAAAAATGGCACAGTTGACAGCCAGAAGAGAGACCGCAACTTCCCCAACATGGAGTAAAAACTGAGCAAATACTTGTGGAATCTACAGCTGACAGGCTTCTCTGCTCCTTAGTCATCACTAATACTGTAATGCAAATTTAAATACAGCTGCCAATGACACTTGTAACCTTGTGGAGTAGGTCTCACTTTCATCATCGAGGTGATCTCCGGGCATGAAACGGTTCATAATGCAGTGACAATCAAACAAGAAGCCGTTCAAATCGCTGTGTGACCATTTCAACTGCTTTGTTATAAAATGAAAGTCAAAGGAATGGAGCTGATAATAAAATGACAAAGTCGTACACAGAAAATCCTTATGTTAACCTTTTGGAGGAACATGTGCAAAATACATCAAACTCTACATTTTCATCTCTTAAAAAAATAAACACAAAAAAGTTAGACGGCGTTGGGCAGGTTTGATCCTACACTTGATCATGTATTCATTCTCAGCCCTGCAGCCAACGCTTCCCAATGTCAAGGATAAAGTCATTCATAGTAATAAGACCTTTAGTAATAGTGGTAGTAAATAATACTTTTGAGGGTTATTAACTAGTCCCGTCTCCTGTCCATCTGCGCCATGCTGATCCCACTCCTAACAGTAGAGGGCACCGGAGTGATCACACCAGCTTGAGGACGCGTCATACAGGCTGGAGAAGCAGTAACACTGGCTGGTCTCCGATCGGAGGACTTGCTTTCCCAAAAGCTTCCCCGCCGAGAGTTTTTGTTCGCAGGCGTGTAACGAAACAAAGACTGATCAGGAAGCTTTGGAGAAATCAAGCCCCGATCTTATTTATATATCAATACTCCTCTGATTTAAGATAGATGCCATACAGAGCGACATTTATATACATTACACACGAACAGATTGGGCTGTTTCCTCGTACACAAAAAAAAAAAAAAAAAAAACATCAGAGGGTATTTGGTTGCTGACAGCCACAGAACGGCTTTGGAGCGTTGCTAGTACAAATGACATTAGTGCAAATACAACCCAACAGAAGGAAGAATGGTAGAAAAAAAACAACAAAAAACATTGGTAGCCAGGTTAGAGCACATTGGGGGCAAAAAACTAAATTCTGTGGTAAGAGTGGCAGCGTGCAAGCTCTACATATAAGCGTGCATCACGACTCAGCATTCTCAAGTTTTAGTCTTTCAATCAAACACTCTTCAACACACTTCTTCCCCATCTTGCCCCTGTTGCTAAGCACAGGAGCAGACTGAGTGTGTGTGTGTGTGTGTGTGTGTGTGTGTGTGTGTGTGTGTGTGTGTGTGTGTGTGTGTGTGTGTTCTAGCATGTGGGAACAAAAGCTATCAAATGGCTCAATTTGCTGGTAGTAACATTTCATGGAGTTAAGTGAGTGAGCAGCAGTAGAATAATCAATGGTCTTAGAAAACAGAGGGTTTGTGATTGGATAAGAGCGATTGGCTCGACAATCTGCAATGTTACCGGTTGACTGTGTTTGTGAATCTGCTAAGCTTTGCAGGGTAAATGCGGGCGAGTACCGTGAACGAAGTAACGCCAACGGCAGCGAAGTGCGAGCTCCTCGCCGGCTTCGGACTGACTTACACTCCACCTTCTAAAAGGCTCAAATAAAAAATTAAAAAAAAAAAAAACGAGGCCTCTGTTGCATTTGTATCCCTCCTCTTTAAATCCGTCAGCAATATGTGGTGTCCAAGTAAAGCAGTGATGTAAAATTGACCTTAAAAATAACATTTCTTTGACGGTCATACAAAAGTTTGGCGACGAGGAATAGAACTGTCTTTGCTGGGACCAGCCAAACAAGTTTGATTCGAATATTGAAGCAGTGTAACAGCCAACGTTTGACACATGAAATGAATTGGGAGATATTCCACGTGAACCCACTGATTCGTTCACACTGCAACACTTAACTCGACCACAGCAGGTGTCCTCCGCTTAGCACCAGGCTTCAGGTCGCACGATGGCCTCGAGAAACAACATTCAGTCTCTGTAATGCTTTATACTCTCTAATATACATAACTACAGTCATAGCAGTGGAAAAAAAAAAAAAAATTTCAAACTGAAGAATTTGGAGACTTTATGAAACGTTAAGACTTTGTCGTGGTTCAAAATGCAACCACCAGTCATCAATAGTCTATCAAAACCGTCTGATGCACTTCTCAATAAATCATGGCACAAACAGGACGACAGAGAAACCCAAATACTATGAAATGTACAGCGACGAAAGTAAAGCTGCACAAACAAAGGCAAGATGGGAGCAACCACCACATGAAATGTCAGAAATGAGAGGAACAAAAGCATGGTTTTGGAAATGCCACTGCACTGTGGGTCTAATATCAATGTAAAGAAAACAAACGGAAATGAGTGATGATGCACTTCTTTCATGATTTCACATTTTGTGGACATGATGCAGAACTCCCAATTATTTCTGAGATGAGATTACTGTGATCACCTTTTTGTGTTGAGCTTGAATCCTTCTCAAAAAGGAAAAAAAAAAAAAAGTGAAAAAGTTGTGCCTGTGATGAAATCACTCACATCTGGCATAAGTTAAACCGATCATGGGACATGTTTAGATTAACTGTTCCAACAAAACCGCCCTAAAAATTAGCAACAATTTTTGAAGTTGTAATCATTGTCATTTTCTAAAATACTGAGTGATGACTATCTGCTTTGAGATTGTTTTGGATTTTATTTGTAATTTTTTTTTTTTTTTTTTTTTTTTTTATCAAAATGGATATGAAGGAATTGGATTTCTGACATCATGGGACAGCCAACTGCTGGACAAGTAGAATATAAGCAGATGGGAGTATTTAGATTGTGTGTTTATATGTGCATGCATGTATTTGTGTGTTAGGATGGAGCTCAGAGGCTGCATGGAGGAGAATGTTCCCCATATTGGGATGTGGGCTGGTCACACTGTGATGACGGACCAGTAGATGACTCCCGACTGTTCAATAGGGAGCCTGGGTTTCGCTCGGGTTCAGCAGGGGTCATCTCTGCTTGGGCCGGTACCTGTGAGAACGAGTGGTGAAAGATGGCGGCGGCGAAGGTGTGGGGGAGGGATGGGGGAGAGTCAGGCACGTCCGACGTGTCGGATGTAGAGGACGAAGACGAAGAGGGATGGTCTGTGGACAACTGGTTCTGGAGAGAATCAGTCGCATGTGGGGAAGAAGAACAAAAGGAAGATGATAATGGAGGCCTGACGAGGTGCAGGGGAGCGGAGGGCATGGCAGAGGAGGAGGAGGATGAGGAGGAGCAGGAGGGAGAGGGGGAGGAGCAGGAGCAGGAGGTTTCTCCAGCTGATATGGCAGGTCCGTTATCTCCCTCCTGCTCTACTGATCCCTCCTCCTTCCCATCGTCTGGTAGAGTGTCATCCTTCTGCTTCTTGCTAGTTGTGGCTTCCTCCTGCCCTGCAGGGCTCTGACTGGCTGCAGGAGTGTCTTGGTTGGGGACGCCGGTGGCTGGTGATTGGCTCTTGAGTTGTGAATGACAGAGCGGGCATGTTTCCTGGACATACAGCCATTTCTTCAGACAGCCAGCGTGGAAGAAATGACTGCACGGGGTGATCACAGCACAGTTCATGTCCTGGAAGGAATCACATTTCACGTTAGTTTCACTTGAATTTGAAGCCCAAAATGTATTTTTGGTCATCTACCCTCTTCGGATATAAATCCAAAACAGCTTTTACCTGGTAGCAGATAGCACAGATGTCATTGTACTGCTCCAGCTGTGCCTTGCTGGCGGTGGGGAGGCTTTTGATCTTGTTTACAGCATCTCTCCTGAGCAGAAAGCTCTGCCAGCCCAGCTGGGCTCGGAGCCAGACGTTGTAGTACGAGTGGACGAGGATGATGGTGCTGCCCATCACGCTCCACTCCCCAAATACAGTCTCTGACACGCCGTAGCACACCACACACACCGCGACCTGGCAAGGTAGGAAATCAGAGATGGTGAGGTGGAGACGTCGTTGGCATATTGTGTATCACACTGCCATTGTTACATGCTGTTCCCCTCAAGATACGGCACACTGTGTTGGCATGTGTGAGACATGTACCAGAAACTCCAGCAATCTGTAGGTCCCATTGACACAGTAGATAACTTCATCCATGTTCTCCACTGGAGCTTTACGAAACTCCTCCACCATGAAGAGAACATAGATAAGCAGAGTACCAAGGACCTGGGGGGGGGGGGGGGGGTGACGGCAGAGAGCTTTTGGTTACAATTCAATTCCATTATGAATCACAAAGTGAAAATGTTAAAGGATCCTAAGGTTGCATAGTTTGGCAAAGTATTCGGGCTCTGCAGACTGAGACAAACTAGTACTATTACATCTATCGTGACTTAAAATCCTAAAACATTTCAACACAAAAAAGTCCAAGAGGCCGATGAATTCTGAAGAGATACGTGAGCTGAGATGTGTCCTTGTGTGTTACCTGCAGTGAAGTGAGGATTGAGGAGGAGATGATGATGAGAAGCCAGAAGTCCATGTGGAAGAACTGACAGATCATATAAGCCATGTAGGCTGGAAAGATCAGCAGGAAGAGACACAGAGACACTGCTCGGAAGTGCTTCCACAGACTCCTACAGGACGGGCAGCAGAGTGAGTTTCATCTGTGACATAATGGGCATTTTGCTTACATGCTTTCACACACCTATTTTAGCACAAACAAACTAATGTGTCAGCTAGTTTTGACCTTAAATGTGTTGCCCAATTAGCCAAAACACACAGACAGTTTGCAGTTAGCATTTTCCTCAGCAGAAATGGATTTTTCATAAAAGTGTCACTCTATTGATTTACGACGGAGGATTATAATCAGTACAAACAACAACAACAACAACAAAAATACCCCAAAAGTTTTCGAAAGAAAAATCAACGTATTTGGTAAGTTTGCCTTACTTGTCTCTGGACGCTCCCAGGGCCAGGACTATGGGGTCAGCTATCTCCAGCATGGACTGCAAGATGGAAGCAACAACAATGAAGAGGATGATGGAGAGGAGGAAGGCTCGGTGGATGACCTGCAGCTCGATGAGTCCAGTTTGGACAGCAAGGATCAGCAGAGTGATGCCTTCTGTCATCCCTCTGCACAAACAGGAAACAGAAGAACAGCTGTGAGTAAAAGTGTAAACACAAACACAAACAAACACACACGCACGCGCGCGCACGCGCACGCACACGCACACACACACACACACACACTGGCTGACCTGTGCATGGTGTTGTCGTTCATAAAGGCTCTGTAGCCTTGCAGGTAGAACTTGCACAGTGTGAGAACTCCCAGTGCGATGAAGGAGACGGTGAAAACCAGCCCCAGCAGAGAGTACGGAGTACTGCAACATTCTGCAATACTGAGAACGGGGACGGAGGAGACAGCAGGAGGAGCAGGAGGAGCGGAAAGGAGGAGTAACACGTCATAAAACAAGACAAATATGCACAACTCACTTGGCTGTTTCAAATGTTTTGATTCAATTCCTCCACTTCACAGATGGTGGGTACATCATAATAATGCAACATTGGCTGCAAGTTATTTCTGCCCAGTATAAACCAACAGTCTTTTAATACTGTCCCACTTACACGCTAACCTTAAATGAGCAGAAATGGGGCAATCAGATCCTTTGGGTTGCTCGATGATAAATCTGCACAATGTAATTGTTGCTTCCGTTCTCAGTACGAGAATGGGAAATATAAATACCAGCAAGATAAATGATTTAATTGCTCGACACAAATTCCAAAAATCATCTTCGTCTAATCCTGTTCTCTCTAATTGGATCATATCAGGACACCTTTAATACAATTAAAGGCCAGATGACGTAATATTTTACAACCCAAGATCAATATTACTAATAATTTTAGCTGAATTTGTGTCTACTGGCACCATCTAGTACAATTTCCCTTTAACCAACCAAATTATTTCAAATATGAATGCTTTTCCATTAAAACTGTAAAATGACTTGTCCTATGCTTTATAACGTCTTTTTTCTTTTTTTTTTTCTTTATCTTACAGATTTATGTCACACAAACTATATGAGGCAATATATATAACACACACAAGACACACTGGGAACTGTCTGCGATGCAAATTCTACGATGTTGCTCACAGTGTGAACCGTAACGTTCTGTTCTTACCTTGTAAGAAAGAGGAAAAGAAGCCTCTCCCTTGAGGTAGGCTGGTCTCTGGTGCTGAAGTAGGAGTAGATCTGCAGCGCAAACAGCAGCAGCCAGAAACACATGAAGAGAACTGGAAGGACCAGCTGGTTCCACAGAGACATACCCAAAGCTAGCAGCCCGTACACTTCCACCACCTGGGGGGTGAGGGGGGATTGGGGGATTGGGGAGAGAGAGAGAGAGAGAGAGAGAGAGAGAGAGAGAGAGAGAGAGAGAGAGAGAGAGAGAGAGAGAGAGGGAGGACATAATTAGGACAAAGACAGATCACCAGTGATATTACGTATATGGAAATCTACGAACTGAAGAAGCTTGCAGCATTAATGGTGTATTACCTGAGCCAGCTCCCTGTAGGCAGTCTTGGCCAAGTTATATGGTACTAGTAAGTTAGAAGCCAGGAAGTAAATGACCTCCAGCCCTGTGAAGATCATGGAGAACTTATTGATGAAGACGATGGTCTCCAGTGGGACCAGACACAGTCTGGCCACCAGAGGGAGGAGGTGAGCTGAGAAAAGCCAAATCCTCTTGGTCTGCATCACACAGGAACATAGGGTACATACCACCAGCTGACCTGAAAGGAGATGCACAAACACACATTAGTATAGTTATGCACACACTGTTTCCAATGTGATTTTAGAACAGCTTTTGGAGGATGTATTGTTTGTAATTTAAAAAGAATATTTATCCCAAAGTGGTCACAATATGATTAACCACTAAAAACCAGCAAACATTTAAAAAGAAATAGATGTTGTCTCCTATCCGTCTCTACAACAGTATATACGTGCCACTGTAACCATGTTATTTTTGCTTTCTCAGGCTTTCACTGTCCAGTGAAATCAGCACAGTCTATTTATAGCACAGGAGACTCCGTTTCTACTCTCTAGTAAGATGAGACCAGGTCCTATCAACCCATAGCGGCAACATTTTCCATTTGAAAATAAACTAACTTTCAAAGACTAGATGTTGTGGTTGGTCTTCCGAACAATTCATGCCAAGTGTGGCCAGGACATACGACCTTAAAAAGCTCGACTATACCACATATAGTCAAGCTTTTTTTCTTTTTTTTTTAACAGTTATCTATTAACAACTACAACATGCTGATCCACAGCCTGTTCCCACACAAAGACTGAGGTACATACACGTTACAGAAGTGCAACTCTGGAGGTGGCAAGAGTTTCGTACCTTCCTGAGAGAGGAAGCGACAAGAGTGGAGGTGCAGTTCCTCTCCTCACTATGTTGTAGTTTTACATGTGACAGAAGATCTACGGAATACATTTCTCCATATTCTATATTGTACCAAAGCACGGGCAACAATGACAGAGTAGAGAGGAGAGAATATCCTGGGAGCTCAGAAAGGAACGACAGCATTAAGTGTATTCTTCTGTCAATGCTGTACGCGAGTACTTTAATCTATTCATGTGTAATACTATACCTATGAGTGCAGTGGTGAATCTGTTCATGGAGAGAGGTTCCAGGTAGACAGGTCCTTCATAGCCAGACTCGAGTTCGCTGCGTACATAATCCCTGACAAAGAGAGGTCAAAATGCTCAACGTGCAGGGGAATCTATTGTGAGCAGGTACATACCACTGACGTCCAGTGTAGCCCAACCCCATAATGTCAAGCCCTTCACATGCACTAACACAAGGAAAACTCTCACTAAGTGGGTGAAAGCCCTGTAAATGGAAATACAGTACATCATACTTTACAGTGACCGAGGGCTCGGGAATCGAACGATATGGCCTTTTCAGGGCCGATACCTATTATTGGCAATTGAGGACAGCGATAAACCGATATGTGAAACCGATATACATTTGCAGTAAAAAAAATTAAAAAAAAAATCTTCATGTCAAAACTTGGACTAACAAATTCTAACACAAAACTTAATTAAAAATGACTTTAAATAAATAAATGCTGCCACTACGTAAACTTATTATAAAGGTATATTGCAATTTGGGCTATTCAGTGTCCCCTCTCTGTTGTGCTGCGCTGTGTGTCTCTGTGAGCCACAGCTCCGCCCTTCACGATACACAGAGAGCGAGCAGAAGAGCGGCAGAAAAATGCACGAGCGACTCTTGGACTGAGCTGAAATGAAGCGGGAGCACAGGGACTCGGTAAATAACACAATATCGTGTTTGGTTCTGGCGGGGCAGGAGGTTCCCTGGACAACGAGTCGCTACGGTGCGAGACGAACTTTTGTGAAACACGCGTGTCGTGTTAAAAACTGTCAAAAAGAGAAAGAAAATATGACATGACTGTGGTGTTTTTGCAACTTCAGCGTAGAGGACTTGTGGTGTTTTTAACAAGGTCTCCTGTCTGACCTTTGAAACACAGTCTGTTGAGCTGCTGGAAACTTCTCTGCCACTGAAGCGAACAGAGCTTCTTCTGTGGCTGAGAAGTCCTCAGCGTTGATTGGCCATTACTCATTAAGATGTAACCAATCAGATATTGAATAAAAAAAAATAAACAATGATACTCAGAAAAATGCTAAATATCGGCTACGATAATCAGCCAGGCCGATAATCGGTCGATCCCTACGGCCTTGCGGCTCTAAGGATAGGATACTTTAAAACGGTGCCATGAATTGAATTTTTATACCCGACAGAATATAATCACCTGAACTTGTTCCAATTTAAGTCGACGAGAGATTCAGAATCAATTTGGGCTCAGAGGCCGCAGCAAGCATCCTCTGTCAAGTCAAGCCATTCAAAACCGTAGCATAACATGACAGATCTGCATCTTATCATGTCTACTGGTAGAAGTCAGAGAGAGAGAGAGAGAGAGAGAGAGAGAGAGAGAGAGAGTGTGTGTGTGTGTGTGTGTGTGTGTGTGTGTGTGTGTGTGTGTGTGTGTGTGAGTGAGAGTGAGTGTGTGTGTGTGTGTGTGTGTGTGTGTGTGTGTGTGTGTGTGTGTGTGTGTGTGTGTGTGTGTGTGTGTGTGTGTGTGTGTGTGTGTGTGTGTGTGTAGTAGTGAGAGTGAGAGTGTGTGTGTGTGTGTGTGTGTACCTTGAGACTTGGTGACCAGCGAACAGAAGCAGGGCCGTAAGGACATACAGGTAGAGTTTAACCAGGTGCTGACGAGGCAGAGTCAGGAGTACCAAGCTCAGGATGTAACCTGTGAGGCAGTCACACACAGCAAACACACACACACACACACACACACACACACACACACACACACACACACACACACACACACACACACACACACAAAAACGTACATGCATTTGAAAAGCATCTCTACTGCTTCCTGTTTGCAGACCACACTGTGTTTTCCATCAAATAAGCGATACACTGAATGCGTATGTGTGACAGATGTTTCTTGATGATTTGTTTGACAGTCAAACAGCCACCGCTGCAAACAGCCTTCCCGAACAACAGTCTGCTACCCAAAAACCAGGTCCAAAACCTCTTCATTGCACTGCAACAGTTACTTTGGTTTTACTGCCTCACTTCCCCTTTATTCTTTTCTGTCCACCCACAGTGCTCATCAGCACATACCAAGCCCATTGGCTCATTAACCGACTCCAGCCAAGTTTGAGAGCACACAGCCATAGTAAAACCCACAGACAAAGAAAACTCAACACTGTCCTTATGGCTTTGCTTTTAGCTGGTTTAAATCATGATTTGAAAATAAGGCTGTGCCCACTTTTTTTTTTAAAGTTGTTTTTTTTATTATTGTTAACAGTAGCTAAGAAAGACAAACAATGGACTTGTAAACGTATTTGCGGATAGAATTTAAGAGAAAATGTATTTTCGCAAAACTGATTACCAGTCATACAGTGTTTTTAAAACCATGTTTGAGTGCACTGGGAGAGTGTCGTTCGTTTCATCACTTCACTGCTGAGAGTATGTTACCACCAGCTTGTCTTGTCTGACTATCAGTAGGCTAATCAGTTGTGGATTTAGTGGATGAATGCACTTTTGACAAACCACAAAGAGAAAAACAATGTTGGAATTTAGTACTTACTGTACTCCTTTGAGAGATACACGTTTGATTCGTAACATTATTTTAGAAATTGGTTTCAATCCAAGTAAAGTCTACTCTACTATCTGAGACACTGTTCAAATTCCCAGCATACAACTCCAGACAGCTGTGCTTCTGCTTTAGACTGATGCTCTGGCAAAAAGATCATGTCAGTTATCGCTGCAAAAGCAATTTTTACTCCTCGGTATCCCAGGGGACGCCACATGAACCCCCACTCGCACCGTCTTCACCTCGTGAAGTTGTTCACTGGAAAGCGAAAATGAACTGAAGTGCAACGGGAATGGAGGAAAAAGTTGGATAACAGTTCAGAGCTAATGCGGGCTTGCACTCCCAGAATGCCTTTTTGTCTTGTTTTCTTGTTCCCACTAAATAAGTGACTTTGACAGAGCTACCTACACACCTGACCATGGTAACACATTAATTTGGACTTGCCCAGCTGTCTCTCAAATACCATAACTAGGACAAGAACTGCACAGCTTGTAAATCAGGTGGCTTTGGTCACACGGCACTTGTCGTCATGCCCAATAATCCCTCTTGACTGTTCTGAAATCACCACAAAGCCCTGCTGAGCTCAAAGCTTACTGAATACGGCCACATATGAATACTTTTTCAAACGGACCAAATTAGGTGTGGTGGCATGACGTACCTAAATAAAAAATAAATAAAATTCCAACAATGCAATTCCAACCGAAAGAGGTGAAATGATGACTTTTGGCAAGACAAGAATAGCTACAGTGCAGATCGTTATGACTTGACAGATGGCAACAGCTTTTTACACAATGTTATCAAATCTAGTGCTTCTCTTTTATTCTAATTCTCTAGTAAATACTAATGCATGAGGGATAATTTGTACTGGAAAAGTTTGTTTGTGTGTTTGTGCGCGTGTGTGTGTGCGCGCCAACACTTACCTACGTAGTGCAGGTAGAGTGCCAGGTATTTGTACTGAAATAGTGGGTTGTTTGAGAGGCTGGAGCGCTGGATCTTCTGGAAGAAGGAGCTCACATCCCAGCGATACAGGACGTCCAGCAGCATGATGCTGGGAACACGCAGACCCACATTGAGCACGGCCTCTACGCGGTCCTTCACTGCCATGGCCTCAGTTTAACCTCTGATCAGCAGGCAGAACTAAACACTAAGACGGGATGTTAATAGCGGGTGGTCTGCGGAGAAGGAGAGACAATGCAAAAAGGAAAAACAGAAGATGAAAGTTTAATATGATGCAGTTACTGAGGATTGATGGCAAGAATTTAGGGGGGGAGGTGAAAGGGGCGGAGGTGAAAGACAACTAAGACGGGGGATTAATGAAGGTCACAGAAAGGCACAGAAAGTGCCCAAAGATGGAGGACAGACAAACAACCGAGGAAAAACAGATCATTTGACATGAAGCAAAATCTCCACGCTGTAGCCCGGCTTTTTCTGCAGACTACAGTGAATGTAAAATTCACCAACTGTCGTAATGTAACTGCAAATTATCTTCCGTCATAAAAGTTTAAAGTGACGTTTTATTGTGGCTGGCAGTATAGATAAACTACCCGGCAACTGCAAACGTAATGAACATAATGTCTGTATCAAGCTACACATGACTGGGAAACACTTTCACTGGAAAAAAAAAAAAAAAAATCCACAATGATTTAAGGTTTAACGTTCAAGATTTCCACATCCGAGTAATGTTTATTTTGTACATCGAAGAGCAAGTTGACAGTGAAGTCCAAATTATAATTTTAAGTAAGCTGGTAAAATCATTACCGGCAACAATATCACAAAGTAGAGCCTTCCTGCTTGGTTGTTGTTTTTGTACGTTGATTCGGCGAACCGAACCAAACAACTCATTATGTCCGTTGTCTTCGAGTCCGAACCAGAATGCCGGAAATTCAATCCAAGGAAAAACGCCGCTCGTCTGCAATAGGTTGTGACCACCGAAACTCCACAGGAATATCGTGCAGTGAAGAACTGCTTCACCCAGAGCTAGGCTTTGCGTCGTCAAATCTATCGGCCAGTAACCGATCTAGACAAGCAAATGGAAATAATGACATGCCTTTTGTCTGCTTCCATACAAATACCCAACAGCACAGAACTTATATCATGAGCGCTGCACAAGTAATCGAAAATACGCCGTGGGGCAACACTTTCTGGCGCGGTTCGGAGGTCGCGTTTGACGAATGAGACATACTTGCAAAATGTGCTTATTCAAATCCTCAACTTTTCACCCCTCGTTTTGCTACATCGGCATAATGGTTAAATTTGTTTATGCCAAATGAATTTAGTGGTTCATTTACACCTACCCGCTCCTCTGTTGGAGGAAGCGATGTGGTGGATATAAACGTTTGTACAAGTACATTTTTCAAAACTCAATTGAGAAAACATAAATCTGTGATGAGGTACTTCATCATCATTAAACATTATATTGATGTGAAAATCATACAATTCCAGTATTAACGTAAAACTGCCTTGCTCATTGGTTCCAAACATTGCCCGTCCGCAAAGTTCTCATACAATCAAAGTTATTAAGGGGAAATCTCAGGTTGAGATTTCTACGATCTAACAGTATGTCACTAAACCAAAACTGTTTACAACTACATGCACTCAATAAGCAAATATTTAGGAATGCATAGTACTGGATGTTTTTACTATTATTTACTCTTTTGCACAATTGCCGACACTGATATATGCACATATTTTTATGCACCATCTTTTCTACAGTGGAGTTAACTTATTCTTAAACCTACTCTTATTGGGATGGCTTACTAGGAGATGCAGACATAAAATACAATATTTCAATGGGTAAAATAAAAAAATAAAAACACTTCACTCTGGGTAAAACGTACCATATATTTTTATCCAACATTTTCTTTCAAACAAAACTAAGATTCGGCCAACGAACACAAGCTTCAAAGAAACTCTCCCTTCGACAATCAATGCACAAAACAACTTTGACATCCATTTCAGACACTGTAAAAAAGCAAAAACACGCCACAGATATTGTGTTGCGCTCTTCTTTTTTTTATGCTCAAAGCAACAGACCCAATGACGTGGCATTGAGAGTGCACACTCACACCAGGGATGCGGCGTCGACCGTTGCATAGTTTATACAGATTGCAATTCAATTTGATTTCCCCGCTTCTCCGACTGAATCCTACAACAGTTGCTACAGCTACACTAAATTTCCCACCAATCAAATCAAGAGGGTCGTGAACAAAGCTGATTGAGCCAGACTTCATGTAAACCAAACACACCTAACGGTAACCATTGTTTATAATCTGACTTAACGACACAAGGGATGGAAAAACCTCTCGTAGCGAACACCAGTTACTCCAAGGCAATTGTTTTAGTCAGGTCAAGTGATTCTGCCACAACTTCGATGTTAAAACAGTTCATGTCTGAGGACTTAAGAACCGCCAACAAATCAGTGATTGTTAACCAAGAAGCGCCGGAGCTGGAGTACATTTGAAGTAGCAGGAAGGGAACTTCCAGGGACCAACGTGTTGCCCCTTTTTTTTAATGCCAGCAATAACAAATCTCTGACTCCACACAACAGAGCTCTTGCAATGGTTTTTGTTTTTTTTGTCTTTTGTTTACAACCGTGAAATTGAAGTGATGCAAATACAGTTTCACATGCGAGTTTTGCTTGCAGGGTATTTCAGCCACAATCTCACTGGAAATGCTACTTTCCAAACAGAAACCCCTTGAACCTGCCCCCCCCCCCCCTCTCTCCCCCCACGTTGTACAATAAGTATTAATTCACAGCAGGGTACATTTTTTTGACCAACGCGATGTCCCACTTCCAGAATTTTTTTTTTTTTTTCCAAAAGTTGGCAATAGCAAGAGTTTCCATCTGTTACCATCCCTGCAGCCCGGGACAGGATCTGATAACTTGCGTAACTAAATTCACCACGACCATCACCAGGCAGATCCGCTCGCTGAATCCCAACTTATATAACGCGTCCGACAAACCACTGTATTTTTTTTTTTTTTTTTTTTTTTATATCTGTCGTAATCCATTCAGGGCATACTGCGATGGGCCTCAAGTCTAAATGGGTAATGTTTACACCATTACTCGCTTAATTGAGGCGCCGGCACCGAGGAGGCTCGTTATGGATGAGCGAGTACCGCATCGACTGTGGTTACGAGATGAACTCTAGTAACCCCGAGAAGAAAATCTCCCGGCCACGACGCTAAAAGACCCGCAACACTTTACTAACTTGACTGGAGGATAGATTAAAAAAAAATTTTTTTTTTTTTTTTTTTTTTTAAAAAAAAAAAAAAAGCAAACGTGGCGTGGTAATCAAGTTGGATTACGATCCAATTTAATGGCAGCGCTGTGGAAAAAAAAAAAAAAAAAAAAGATGAGCTGCATCGAGCAGGCAGCAGCAGGCACGGTGCCAGGAAATGCAAAGCTAACGTAGCCCGTCGGTTAGCCAACTAAACTACCGACAACTCGCAGGCGCGCTCAAGTCCGACCGGAAACCAGACACGCGTTAGTTTTGGTTACAACTACAACAAAGCGTGTCCGCGTAACAGCTTATCACTTGAAATGTTTGAATATTTAACGCAAACTGTCAGTAAGTCCCAACTGTAGCATAGCTAACTAGCAGACTGGAGGAGGAGGGTGGAGGAGGGTGGAGGGAGGGGGGGGGGGGGTCAGCTAGCTAAGGCGCCCCGACCATTGGAAAAAAAAAAAAAAAAAAAAAAAAAAAAAGAAATAAAAGAGAACTTACATTTGAAGGACGATGTTCGCACTATGTACAATGGTTTCAGGATGCTTTTCGGGTCGGATATCGACCATTTTAACTCGGCACCGCCCGAGTTAACGGTCCTCTCGACGGGAGCGTTTCACACTGAAAGGACGCGGCCCATCCGCTCATCTTACCTAGCAGCCATTACCCGAAGTACCGAGGAGGACGCACTGAGCATGCGCGACGTTTGGGTCTGTCCCACTAAATCTTTTCGCCCCGGACTTCTTCCATCCACACTGGAAATTGTAACTGGTACCTTCACTGTAACCCGATATTTATTCTTTGAATTGAAATTGTTCAAGGCCCGGGCTGTGTTATATTGGAACTATTTTCTATTTTGTACTGTAAATAGTTGATTATGCTCTATTTTGTTTCTCCCCCGCCCCCCTCCACCCAGGAAGTGTTGTTGCCAACGTCCCAGCAATAGTTTAATCTACAGTAAATGCATCGTGTTGATCATCATAAGTTTATATCATTAAAAGTCGACAAGATCGGGAAAAAATATATATATATTTTCCACTGAGTCCAAGTGGATTTTAAAATACTATCTTAACGTTCATAAGTGCAGAAACATTTTCTCAACTTCTGTTTATCAGACAAATGTATCACCAATTACATCACTAAATTTGGAAATACATTGCTTTCACTGGACAGGATTAGTATGAAAAACTAACAAAAGCTTTCAGAAAAATGTAATGGAGGAAAAAAAGTACAATATTTGCCTCTGCGATTAGGTTAGGTTAGTTTAGGTAGTTACTTTATTAATCCCCGAGGGGAATTTTTTTTTTTTTCGCTGCAGCAGCATACAGAAGCAATAAGATAATAATAGAATAATAGAAAAGCAATAAAATAGCAGTAAAATAGCAGTAAAAATATAAAATGCACAGTATATACAGTACAGTATAAATCTATATATATATATAATATACAATTAGATTAAATAGAATTAGATTAAGTAAAGTAGAAGTGTGAAGTTGCAAAAAATTTTAAATACTTAAGTCAATTACAAGTACCTCAGATTTGTACTTAAGTACAGTCCTTGAGTAAATGTACTTTGTTATATCACCGAAAAAATAAAGCTGGTCAAAGTAGCGTTTGTTACAAATGGGATGTCCTGTTGTTACAGTAATGAGGCCTGGACATTTAACTGACTTCACTGGACCAGAGAGGGTATTTTTAAGGACCCACAGACATTCACATAATACACGCAGCATCACACCTAACGAAGGAACATATTAGAAACAACCAAATCGATCAGGTATTCTGGTGTTCAAATAGCAATTCAGAGATATTGTTTTTAAAATAATTCATTCTTAATAGCTGCTCTGAATTTACAGGTTTTTTTTGTTGTTTTTTTTTCCTGGTGTTTCACGTTTGTAATTTATCAGAGAAATTGTAGCTGTAGTGTTGATATTTCTTATGTCTTTTCTTTTCTCCTTTTCTTTCTTTTCTTTTACAATATGAATGAAGATGCACTATCAAACGATTTTATGTGGAGGGATGGTTACTATGGTAACGTAGTTTTTTTTTTCTTTTTTTTTTTTCTACGTCACAACCGGAAAGAGTCAGGACGCCAGGAAGAGCAGAGCGTGTGCCTCTCGATGAATGAAACTGAACCGCAAACTTCATTCATTCATTCAACTTTTCGACGCAATTTGACGTGTTTTTATAAGCATTGCATGTTAGCTTGGGGTACCAGGTAAGAATATTCACACTGCGGATTTAAGTCAGCTAAATGTTTGCTGGTTACCGAGCGTGTTTACATTGCTGCTAGTCAGTGTTAGCGATCTCGTGCTAAAAATATCAACATCATGAACAGTCAAAGTGTCTGCTCTGATTTGGTGGCAATCGGCCGGTGTGTCTAAAAACAGCCAGCCAAAACAGCCCACGTTTAACAACAGTGATGGCGTTTTTTTTTCTGCTCTTTGTGTTTCATTGTTAGCTCCTTGTCTGTGTTTTGCCTCAAGCTACTGCCAGGTACAGTGTGGCATCCTGACACCTCTCCTGTTACTATTCCCCTCTCTTTGTTAGGTGTACGTGTGCATGTTTGTTACTGTTGCTGGAAATATTTGCTCAAAGGTGTGTGCACTTGTTTGTGCGTGTGCATACCTATCTTCAGCTGCAGCTGTGTGTGTGTGTGTGTGTGTGTGTGTGTGCGTGCGTGTGTGTGAAGAGCCTGTGTGAACCATGTCAGTATCAGTGATCATAAAGTGGGGAGGTCAGGAGTACTCGATCAGTTCTCTGTCTGAGGAGGACACAGTGATGGACCTCAAACAATCCATTAAGACCTTGACTGGGGTGCTGCCAGAGAGACAAAAACTACTGGGACTCAAGGTCAAAGGTGAGAGGGCACCACTGATCACAAGTCCTTATTTCCCAGGTCAAGCTATTGTAAATGAGGCCAAATGATAATTAAAACCAGGCGTATAGGACACTGGGATTTGATTTCCCTTTGTACCGCTGCATTGCTGTTCACCATATTTAAGAAATCCTCCTGAATTAAATAAACTTCTGTTCAAATAATTTCCTCCCTACATTTCCCCCAGGCTTTGGCAATGCTAATCGACGTTCATAATCAGCTAATGTTTTATATGTACAAACGTGTTCATCGCTCGCTCTGTTAACTGCTTTAGTGTCACTTTTCTGCACCTGTCTGCAGGCTAAGCGGTTTATAAATTACTTTATTGTATTTTGAAAAATATGTGGGAGTTTGAGCTTGATGGATCTCACTCTTCTCCTTCTGTTCCTTCTCTTTCTTATTCCTGTTTTCAGGTAAACCTGCAGAGGATGAGGTGAAGCTGGGCTCACTGAAACTGAAGCCAAACACTAAGATCATGATGATGGGCACGAGAGAGGAAAGCTTGGTACGGGGTGGAGTGACTATGACTGACGGTGTTTTTGCTCATTTAACTAGCTATATGCCTAATTTGCAAGTTTACCAAAAATGGTAATTATTGAAAGAGTAACCTGGGAATCAGGTTTCTCGTTGTTTCAGACTTTTAGTTACCGACTAGCTTTGCTCAACTGCTCAGTAAGTGGTTAGTTAGGTGATGATCCTGCTAGCTGTGGACTACAGTGTGTTTTAATTTGTGTGGGATCAAATATTGTCAACTAGCATATGTATGGTTTGCTCTCTGATGTCTTGGCTAATGTTGCACTTTAACTGTGAATGTGTTTTGTTTTTGAAGGAAGAGGTTTTAGCCCCTCCCCCAGAGAATGATGATGTTGTCAATGATTTTGACATCGAGGAGGAGGTCATTGAAGTGGAGAATAGGTCAGATATTTTTTTATGTGTCTTTTTTTATGTACCTGTATAGAAGTAAGATGGAGTTTGAGAACGATTGTGTCTTTGACAAATAAATGTTGTTTTACATCCTTAGAGAGGAGAACCTGGCTAAAATAGCCCGCAGAGTTAAAGACTATAAGGTAGAGGAACTGAACCCGCCCAGAGAAGGCAAGAGGCTCCTGGTACTGGATGTGGACTACACACTCTTTGGTGAGTTACACTGATACCAGCATGTGCCTCTGAATGTGACTAGGACACTTCTGACCAGGTGTAGCTCATTATATAACTGTACTTTTACTTTTACAACACAGAACATCACATCTGTGTTTAAAACTCCCTCTCAGCTGTTTCTTCTCTTCACATGGGTGCACGCACATTTACAGATTGATATAAAAGCTGTATTTGGCTTTTTCTTTAGCTGTTCTCAGAAGCAAAAGAAATGAAATGAAGCACTCTTTGTAAGCTTTTCATTTGCTTGTTTATCCTCAGACACTGTTTTGTTCCTGTGTGTGTTTAGATCACAAGTCATGCGCAGAGACAGGTCAGGAGCTGATGAGACCATACCTTCATGAATTTCTGACATCAGCATACGAGGACTACGATATTGTCATTTGGTGTATGTATCTACTCTACTCCGCCCCGCCCCTTTCTCATTCACAGTATTTCCAAATGTCTAGTTTCCAAATGAACCCCTAAAAGGCAGAAATATTTCCATATGGCACCTAAGTGGAAGAAAGATTCCCCAATGGCCACCCTCTGAATCCACTTTAAACTAGGAGGTTCCCATTTAACAATATGCAAAATGTCAGGGTGTAAGGAATTGGGCCTAAAATTGGAAAATCTGTTGGCATAGTTTTGAGTGGAGTAGTATGTGTTTTTTTTAAATGTCATCCCAAATGGCAACAATGTTCCCTCGTGGCGTGAAGTCATGAGGGTCCCCTGACTGAGGAAAAAGTCTGCAGGTCCACTCAAGATTTCTTTTTGAACATTTCTGCCACTCAAAGTCACATTTTGAAAAGCCTGGTTGCCCATTTAAAGAATTTCTGAATGACAAAATATCAGAAAATGACTAAATTTGTCCATTTGTGATCCTTTTTTGCATTCAGGTCACTCTACTAGAATTTTATCAATTGAAATTTTATAAAAAACTTTGGACTTCTTACAAATCACCGTGTCAGTGGCTCTTTGCTTTGGGCCAAATATTAGTGAAAATTGTTTTTACAAACATATATATACAGATTGAGAGCCACACGCAGTTTTGCACCATGTGTCTGTCTGCTTATATATCGGATAGTTTCGGTCAAAATAAACATCTGGCTCACTCGAAACATAAGGGCCTGGGTCTTCACATGCTGAACTAATGTTCTGAGGTCTGGCGGCAGCATCTCTAAAACTTCAGTTCACGTATCACAAAATGGTCCCAAATCTTTAAGATTTTGTTTCTGTTTGGGGAGTTGAAGATGTTTGTGCCCTGTACGTCAGGGGTTAATGATTCAAAATGTGATTCATATTGTGAAAAGAAAGGACAATGCAGGGAGGGGAGTTGTGTGTTTTTGGGTGTTTATTCTTTGTTTTTTGTTTTGATCCTTCACTTTATTGATGCAATTTTAATTCAGTTGATAAGTGTATGTGTACTTTATCTCATTAGCTGCTACAAGTATGAAGTGGATCGATGCCAAAATGAAAGCAAGTATTCCACATGTTTTTTGGCTTTAAAAGCGTAATTGTTTACCTTGTTTCCCCAGATTGTTTCTTTTATGATACCGTTCACTTTTTTGCCAAAAGGTGGCAGTGTTAATCAATTCACGCTGCAGTAGTTGAGTGTAAATGGGATCAGAAGATAACACTAATTTGTGTGTGTGTGTGTGTGTGTGTGTGTGTGTGTGTGTGTGTGTGTGTGTGTGTGTGTGTGTGTGTGTGTGTGTGTGTGTGTGTGTGTGTGTGTGTGTGTGTGTGTGTGTGTGTGTGTGTGTGTGTAGGAGCTGGGAGTAACAGACAACCCCAACTACAAGATTACGTTCATGTTGGACAGCGCAGCCATGATCACAGTACACACCCCAAAGAGAGGGGTTGTTGAGGTTGGTACAAACACACAGAATCACTGCTGTGGTAACACATGATATGACTGATGTGAACATATCTGTCACCAGTGAAATAAAGCATTTGTACTTAGAGTTAAGGCTTTTATTTTATGATAGAGTTCAACCGTTTTTTGTTTTTTTCATTTTCTTCGGATTTTGGATTGTGCCTTTTTTTGGCCTACAATTTTCACTACAGATTTACTGAGGCTTTAAACAAAATATATTGGATGTGTAGTGAGGATGAAACTAGAAAAACAGTAGTGTGTTGTCTTGTCTCCAAGATAACGTGATTTTTGACAACAGTATATAGTTATAAATACATGACGCCCAGTAACTGTCAGTTGCAAAGGCTTTTCCTGCATAATGTGAGAAGTGATATGAGTTTTGCATGCTTTACCTGTTTGTTTAAATTTTGGAGAGTCTCCCAAAACTCCAGGTGTGAGTTTTTGAGCATGTTTGGAAAATGATGTGGTGAAGTGTTAGTGTGGTGACGGATCAGTTTGAGAAACAGCCAAGTGCATGTACACATACAGGAATAACAAGTCCCTTCATGGTGGTCTTGGCGGTCGTTTGTTGCTTTTTGAGAAGGTGATCGTGCTGATTGTGTGCGTTTGATGGCACGCACCTCTCCAGGTGAAGCCTTTGGGTGTGATATGGGGGAAGTACGGAGAACTTTACAACAGGAAGAACACTATTATGTTTGATGACATCGGACGAAACTTCCTCATGAACCCACAAAACGGACTAAAGGTAGGCTGCGGCCATCGTCACCTCATTTTGACTTTCTTCTCTTCCTAATTGTTGTCATTATCTAATAGAAAATTACTCTGTGTGAATGTATGTTAGATCCGACCCTTTATGAAGGCCCATCTCAACAGAGAAAAGGACAGGGAACTGTATAAACTGGCTCAGTACCTCAAAGAAATTGCCAAGCTTGAGGACTTCAGCGGACTCAACCACAAACACTGGGAAAGGTAGGCACACATATGTTCAACAGTAATTTATAGCACCAGTTAGAACTGCCTTATAAAACAATACACGTTGCAAGATTACCCCTAGAGTTGGCGATGTACGGTATCGTACAACACACACACTGTCTCAAATTAATAATACATTTACCAGAATATTTCTGAAGTGTGTGCTTAACGTATGTTTGTGCAGGTACCTATCTAAGAGGCAGCACCACTGAGGAAGATCTGCTGTAATGACGAAGACTTGGGTTAGATCCAACCATCCCACCATTAAATTCTCTCTCACACACACACACACACACACACACACACACACACACACACACACACACACACACACACACACACACACACACACACACACACACACACACACACACACACACACACACACACTTGGCTATTACTAGAAGTTGCACTCAAACCCTACAGCTACCAACAGCAGGAAGCTCAGGACTGAGATGGGCTTCCCAGTTTATATATTTGCATGTTCTCCGCTTCTCCCCAGTGATTTTTTTTTTTTTTTTTTTTTCCTTCCAAAAAATTGTTGGCATTTACTACAATAACGATGGCAGTTGCAACCAGTCTGTAAAAATAGCCAGTTTGAGGTCAACCACCACATCATGAGGGGCAGTCAGGTGTCTAACATACATTCAGCTGCCTTAAAGGTTCTGAGATCTTTTACATCTGTTTGGTCTCCCAGACGGGTGACTTTTTTCACATAAAAATAATAAAATAGTTAACTTGATTGTCACTGAAAACATACTTTGCTGTGACTCTCCGCAACACCAAGCATTTCAAAAAAAAAAAAAAAACAGACACAAATATCCTTTCACCATGGTTGAGATCAATAAGTGGTGCCCTCCACCCCTGTAGGAAGCAGAAATGCGACATACTGTTTATGCTGAAGATATTGAGATTAACTTTTAAAAAGCCGATAAAAAAATCAACAGGTGGTTGACTGTATATCTTCAAAGGAAGAAAAATTGGAATGGCAGAATGTTTTGAGAGCAGCGGTCCAAATTCAAGTTGAATCTACGTCACCGAGCGTCGACAAAATGCCTGCAACCTAAATATGCAATAATCCCTGAAACTACTGTGAGATTAAAATCTGTTTAATCTGTTTTATAGCTAAAAGACTTTCGGCAAAGCAATATACAGTACTGTAGGGCATGTTTCGATGGAGAACAAAATCATAATTTGTTGTGCACACTGGCCTGCAGGTTGGATGATGGGATTAATTTATATATGGTACACACATAGATGGTCAGGTTTCCATGGGTGGATGGGTGTCTGTATTTTTGGCCAAAAATGTATTTGTGTTTTTCAGTGCATGTAATTGCTACATGCTAAATCTGCTATATCGCTGGTAGCAAACACGTGTAAAGGATCAGTATGCAAAGTCATTCATTTCTGTCTTTTTGGAAAATGCAAATGTTATTGAACAAAGTGAGGATGAGGGATGATGATGGAGATGCAATAGACAGCACGAAACGCTCACTAGGATTTTTGTTACTTATTTTAGTAGCTTTTGAAATGTGTCACCACTTATTGTCAACATTTATGTAAAGTTATGGATGAAGGAGGGGAAGTTTTGGCTGAAGCTGTAGGGGAAGTTGCGCCTCACTTCATGAGTACGTAGTACCTAAAGCTCATGGGAACATTAGGGATGTGATTTTAGGGATTTTGTCAGGCTGTCTCAGAAATTTGTTTTTTGTTTTTTTTCATTTCTTGAGATCTGCCTCTTTTGTGTTTTCTTCATCACATCCCTGACATCCTGGCTGTAAATATGACAATACAATTTTTTTTTGTACCAAACCTGCCTGTATTGTTCGTTTTTCCTTAAGTCATTCAAAATGAGCTACCAAATATTGACATCTTTTACAATTCTTACCATTTTCATACAATGGATTACCACTATTTAAAATAGATTTGAGATTTGTTTCAATTAAAGACCAGAAAGTACATTAGCTTATTATCCTCATCAATTTATTATGAAATGTTTAGAAAAGTTGGAATAACAATTCTCTAAGGATTGTTCTAAATAAGTTTAAAAAAAAAAAGGGCATGAAGGAAATAGTAATATTTTTTTACAATACAGTGAACCCTCGTTTTTCGCGGGGGTTACGTTCCAAATAGAAACCGTGATAGGCGAAATCCGTGAAGTAGTAACCTTTATTTTACAATTGAAATAGATAGAACTGGACATTAAATATATCTACGTTACATATAGTCGTAATGTGATTTCAATGCACGATGCAAATCCGTGAAGCAGCGAGACCGTGAAAGGTGAACCGCGTTATAGCGAGGGTTCACTGTACAATGAAGCTCCACTGAAAAAAACATGACAGATGAATAAATACTGTACACGTATACATTCATTCCCAAAGCACAACAACACTTTTTGTGCAACACTTTAAAAATTTGTGAAAACTTAAAAAAAAAAAAAGAAAAGAAAACAGCGAATTTAGGCTCATGCTTTTCTCCATTCTTCGTCTTTTCCTTCTTTTCCGGCTGCATACCAGTGACGGGAACTTATCAGATCACCTTGTGTTTGTCCACTCTGGAGAAAAGAAGAATAAGACAATAAGGATCAGATCAGTCAGAAGTTGGTATAATTTGGACAAAATAAATATTCTCACAGAAATCACATCCTCAGTAACAAAATCAGTCAAAGTAGTTCTTATTCACAGTGGTCAGAGTAATATACTCACATGTACTGACTCCACTGGCTCCACGGCCCGCTGGTGAACTTGTCTTTCGCCCGCACACAGAAGACAAACCTCTTGGTTTTGACATTGACCTCACACTTGGTTTCATCAGTGATGTTTTGCTGTACAAAAAAGGAGGTAGCATATTAGAGACAAATAAAACGTGGCTAAACTGGAAGCCATCAAAGGCATTTGAATCTGATGTGCAGCTTTGCATGAATTGATTACCATTATGTGCTCTTCACTGTTACAGGACTCTCCTTTGTGGAACGCCTTGACCTGGAATTGTAGGCCAAAGAAAGCACAGGGCTTCTCCCAAGACTCAGGGTAGTCCCAGCTGAACACCTTCCTGTCACTGGTCGTCAGGTTAGGGAGTTTTGCCGGTGTGACTAGATTGAGTGAGGAGGGAGGGGAATGAGGTCGAGAAACGCGAGTTAATATTTGCATCACAGATGGGTCAGATAAATCAGAAAAGTAATACAATAAGCCTTAAAATAAAATATTGTGTAGATTTTCTGACATATTTCCTCTGTGGTTTACATAAAAACAAATCACGACACCTGATTCTGTTTATGACACTGACATCAAGATGCAATGACATACCTATCTCTCTGAGGTAGAAAGACTTTGTGTAGGCCTCCAGAAGAGAGAAGCTGTGTATGTAAACGGTGACGGAGATGCTGTGTTGCTCCTCTTTGAATGGGCAGTCGGTATCCTGGCAGTGAATCCCTGACCCATCAGCATTCAGCTCACAGGGAATGTTTTCCATATAACTGAATTCAAGACAAAGTGGATGGTAAAATACAAACAACAGCAGCACACAGTGTAACTCTTCACCTTACAATGAACCTCATGTTTTTACTATGAGGGGGGTGGGGGGGTTCTGGCATATGCAGCCGATATACTCTTTTTTTTGTGCTCACCGTTCTGCCTTCACCAGGAGCACAGCAGCATTCGATCTGAACTGTGCTCTTGTCCAGGTGCAGTGGAAGGAGCCTTTATAGTTTGGTGCTGAGCAGTGGATGTGACCTGGAGGAACAGAAACTCCGTTAGTCCCTCCCTCTGTTTTGCTTCTATGCTCTGGTGAGCAGAGATTTGACGGTCTCGTGATTTATCTAAATGACGAGACCATCGTTTAATTTAAGGAAGAAAAAAACAAGATGGCCTTGCTCAAAACTTCAGAAAGAATGGTTCAGAGGTTTTTGCTAGTTCATCACTAGTTCTTGCAATTTCTGAGAGGGGTGAAAGGCTTATGAAAACAACTTTTAGAAGAACATTCTGTGTTTTTTCAGCAATGTGAGAGAGGAAATGCTTTTCCCTAAGAATGAAAATCCTTTTGGGCATTAGAACCAACAGGTTTGTAGTTTTTTTTCTTCTTTTTCTTTGAGAATCACAAGCACTTACAATGTCATGACAGGCGTAACATCAAGTCTGCTCAATGTGTCAACCTTGGTACGGTTTGTTTATGCCACAGCAATCATATCATCACCATACGCTCTTTTCCCTCCTTTACAACCTTTCTTGCAATTATTGTGTTATCTTGGTCTTTTTTTTTTCCACCTCTCTGCTTGATTCCTTTGATCCTTTTATCCAATTTCTGTTGTCTGCTTTTGAACCACAGTCTTCTACCTCTCTGTCTATTTTTCTCCCATCTCATATCCCTCTCCTGTCATCTTTCTTATCTCAGCTATTCAGTGACATCAGTCTTCTCCAAAGAAAGCCTCTTGCCAGGTTCAAATAAAACAAAAAATACAAATATGTATTTCTCTGTTTCTCTGTTTCTTTTCATCTTCTTTGTTCTTCTTCCCCTCTATTCTCACTTCTCTCTCTCTCTGTGACTCCACCCTCCCTCATTCTTATCTCACCTTCTTCAGGGGATTTTTCTTCCAGTATGACAGTCCTGTTATCTGGATCTAGTTGGATCATGATCACAGTGTGGTTGAGGTATTCTCCATTTGGACTGAGGTGACATGTGTAGTTCCCTCCAATCATCTCTTCCACCAGAACATTGACCTGGTTCCCCTGCAGAGATGGCTTCAGCTCCTCACCTGAGACAAGGACATGTTCAGTGTTACAGTGATGTCAGTGATTAGAAGTGTTATAAAAAAACAATTGAACCTTTTTAACATATGAAGCAACTTTATTCGTACTGTACTTAACATACTAGGTATTATTAGAAGTGCCAGCGGTCTAACAAATAGATTGTCTGATGTGTTACCATTTCGCTTCCAAAACACCGGCTGATTTTGATAAACTTCTCCACAGGTCAGAGGGACATCCACCTTTGTACCCTGAGCATCAGGCACCCTCAGGACCACAACTAGTTAAATCATGAACAAGAAACACACAGGCACTCATCAATATTTACTGAATGTGAGATGAACAAATACATTAAAAGTCAAATAATATTAAGTAGGGAGAAGGAGACACCAACCATTATCCATAAGGATCTCAATGTTTTCTTGGTGGCTGTCAGAGCTGGCGCAGCACAGTACAGCACACAGGGCCGCAAGGAACAATGAACGCATCTGTAAGAAATGATGAAAAGTCAGCATAGCATGGTAACCTATGACTTAAGGTATATGTGCTTAAAAGCAGAAATAATGGAAACAGTGGCCCCTGCCATTTTACCTATGACCCCTTAGTGTTCACCTGCAATTTTTCAACAGGCTGTATATGTCTTAAAATTTTGACCAGTTCAACCAAAGTTGTTTTTCTTTAATCGGGAAGATAAAAAATAAAAAATTGACATTAATTTACAAAAGAAAAATACAAAACAGTTCCACAAGAATAACACCTTTGTGTCAGAGAAAGATGTTTTTGTTTCCTTTCTTCTCGCCCCAAGGTTACCGTGACTCTTTAGGTCAATCTCATGAGACCTTGTAAGGGTGCCCACCCCAAAATGGGGTAAATCATACCAGCGCAGTTCATGAGTAAAAGAAGTTCTGACCATGCTGCAGGAAAATGTATTCACACTGAGTAAGAAGTATCACTACTTGTAGATATCACCCTGTTTAATGAGCCTTTTTTTTTTTTTTTTTATAACAAAAATGTGTCAATTTCTTTGATGAAATCCAACCTTAATATATGAGAATAAATATGTACCCAATGCATTTCTGAACACAACAAAATAAATAGAAATCAGAGATAATGAGATTGGATATAGAAGATCTTACCTTGACCAACAGAACTGATCCAAAACTGTCACAACTGCAAGCTGATCTGATTGTGTTGAGTTTGTCTGAGTGAACTCTACATGCTGCCGCTGTATTTATACAGACAGAAGCAGAAGGCTGAAAAACCCCAACGTGAAGAGGAACTACAACATATACACAGTGTGTGTGCGCCTGAGCTAAGGGCTCGTAGGCGTGGGTAAATTCTACCTGAGACCACAAGAGCTGATGACATAAGTTGGTCAATGAATTGGAAACACTTAATGTGGGGATAGAGAAACACATCAACACCACTTCATCCATCACATAGTTTTTCATTTGACTCTTGGTCATCTCTGGCTCGATTGAGTCACTCATGAGGAACATGACAAAAGTTTAGAACAAAAGAAACTATTCATATTGGATTATATTCCAAGTTAAATCAGGCGCATGATTGTGCAGCCCAGGGGGGAAGTAAGGATGACAAAAGAGACAGAAACCTCTGGGAAAGGGAACTTGAAAGGCTCAATGTGTGTCGGTACTGAGTTGTGTAAACTGAACAGGTAATGAGAGTTTCTCAGGAACAAGAACAAGACAGTGATGGCACTGCCATAGAAGAAGTAAGGAGAACAGAATCGCTGGGATAAAATATAATGAAATTGGTTTTAACTGGAAAATGAAATGAAAGAGTTGTGGGAACACATTGTTCTTAGATCATGTAGAAAACCCATTTATAAACAGCAAATTTGGGAAGTTGACCGTAAGGAGTGTTATGATCTATGGAAGAGTTTCCATAAATTTTTTTCAGCTACCACTATAACCACTAACATTTAACTATGCTAGTGTATGTCTACGTGTAATGATAATCAGTGGACCATTTCCAATAAGTAAACCTTGAAGTTAAGAATAAAGGATTGTTTTGATTCAGCATTGCAGAACCATGCTTTATGAAAAAAGGCAATATGACTAATGCTCAAGGTGAGTGTGCTTTGTGGATTCCAAAAACAAATCATCTTTGGATCGAATCACATGTTCACCACATTACTCAAAATGGAAATGCAATTCTATTTCCCCTTTGTGCCTACTTTGATATAATTCTCTTGTCCCAAACTAGAAAGTAAACAAAATGGAAAGCTATCAACACACCTTCAATATTTACATGCTGTTATCTTACTGAAAAGTAACACAATATGTTATGTGGTTGGTGTGCATGTCTTCGAAACACAAACACACGTTATTTTTAGACCCTCACCTCAATCAGGTGCCATGATGAGAGGCATTTCCCCACCAAAAGCCACTTTCTTGTTTCAGCCTCACATGAAGACCGAAAATGTATCACCGCACTGACCTTTCAACGTCCACTTCCCTTCTACCTGTAACTTGTGCGTTGTGTGACCTTTCGTCTTAATAGTATCCTAATGGATCATTGACTGTACTTTGTTTTATTTCAGAAAAATTAGTTTGCGTGAGTTATGCACACGCAGTATGTTACCTGGCATACAGGTGGAAGTTCCTTCCTCATTGCGTCAATGGCTGAGTGACGTTTGTTTATTTGCCGTCTACACGGGAATGCCAGCCGGCAGAATTTCTTGCCAGAGAGAAGAAGCCACTGTGATAGTGGCGTCATTGTGGTTTTTCATGGAATTTTCTCTGACTGCAATGAGTAGATTTATGAGATAGAAGTTGAAATAAGGAAAGGAGGAAATCAAAGCAAATTTACACAAGATACTCCATTATTGCTAATAGAGATGGAGCCCAATCTCTAAATCGGATAATAAACATTAGCTTATCATGGACAGTATTGGCAGATATATGTCTGGTGTCTGCGTCTGGAGATAATATTTTTTCTCCTTGGGCAACTTGCTCATTAGTTGTCTAAGGTTGATAGCACTCTCACGTCCTGTACTGTAATTCCTACGTAGCTCAGCATGTAGACTGGAAAAGATCAGCCTGGCTCCAGCCAAGTTTCAGTTCTTTAAAACTGACTTACCTGCATCTTTAAAGGTTTTGCAATGGAACTAATTTCCTGGCCCCACCAGTGACTACCTGGATTTTCTACTGGGTGTCTGGTGATGACAAAAATCCAGCAAAAAGTTTCAGCACAAAATGGCTGACGCTAGATTGGATCAGCAGGAAGGACGCCTTGCCTGTGATTAGCCATTGCATTGTGGGAGGGTTAATGTTAGGGTTAGGACTAGGGAAAGGGTTAGGGACCAGTTGATTGGCAATGGGTGCATGCTTTTTAAAAAAAATTATATATATACATTTTATACCAATTGAACAAGATGTATTGTGTGATATAGTAACCTTTAGAGGAGCTGCGAGGCTATTTTTGTAGTTTTGAACAAAGCCAGGGCACTGCAGCCATTTCCCTCTTCTTTGTACTTCCTTTAAATATTAATATCAGCCACAAAAAAATGTGTTAAGAGATCACGTCTTTGTCGGCTCTGATCTGTGATTTGAACCAGGGTAACAATAATATACCTCTTTGAGATCAAATGTGCAATTAACTGCAAACTATGAGCCTTATTTTAACCCCCCCACCCGCAAAAAAAATGCAAGGGAACAATTCACATCAAAATATGAAAATATTCAGAAAAAACAATCAGACAGTGATCGAGGAATATAAACAATGACCAATTTTAATTAAAAACATTCTATTTTTTAATCAAAATATGCAACTGTGTTTCTGATCTCCATCCTTTTCCCACACAAATACATGTGGATGTGTCTTTAACATATTTGAACACGCTCACGCTCACACTCACGCTCACACTCACACTCACACCCATAGGCTGACTACTTAATGTTTATTACATGACTAATCTGATTGTTGAGTGAAGCAGAGTGAAATAAAGTATCTAATCCAGCAGCGGCTTGGTAAAAAAATTCCAGTCATGCCCCCTCACTACAACCTTTTCACAAGACAAGAGGACACATCTGTCTGCTTACTAGCGATACAAGATTCTTTACAGCGGTTAGCAAACTGATTCAGTCCCCTGACTTAAGCGTTCTTGATCTGATTGACATGTAGTCCCCAAAAAGCCTGATGTGTCATGATTGTTAGACTCTCCTTTTTTCTTAACTGTCTGAATTGAAAACGTACATGTAACCCTGTAGCCTTATAAACAAAATTCAGTCTGCGGACCCAGCAGACAGCAGAGTTTGAATGGAACCTGAAACACAGAAACATTCAAACATCAGTGTTGCTAAGAAAACCCTTCAAGCCATCTGACAAAGTTCTCGTTTTGTTGTTTGGTTTCCATAGGAACAGTTAAAAAGACTTCAAAAAGGTCAAAATTTCAACATGTAAAACCAAAAGGAAGAGTCTTTTTCTCATTTCAAGAGTCTTTATGCTCTGGCAGGCGGCCAACCTCTGCCCAAACAAAGCCCTTCTCAGCAAAAACAACATGAGAGGAGAGAAGAGGAGAGAAGAGAAAAGAGAAGAGAAGAGAAGAGAAGAGAAGAGAAGAGAAGAGAAGAGAAGAGAAGAGAAGAGAAGAGAAGAGAAGAGAACAAAAGTGAAAAGACAGAATCATCTATCATTCTTTTCTTTTTTTGTCCCTTGTTATGGCTCCAGGCAGCCATGTTAATTCTCCACCGGCGTTGGCTCTTGTGGCAGTGCAGCCATTCCTTCCACTGCCACCGGCCCTGACGCCTCTGGTGTCTGTCCTGGTGTTGCTTCAGGCTCTGGCGGCGGACGCTGGCTGAGAATGACCTGCACTACATAGTCCCTGGAGATGTTGAGTTGGTCCAAGCGAAGCCTGTCTGTCAGCGGCCGACCTGAGAAAAACCAGCGTTGGGTTGTGGCCGGCACGCCCTCCTGACTCTGCAGACGACGCTTCATCATGCCCACCGTGTCCGTGGAACGGACCGCCAGCCGGAGGTCGCGACCCGTGGAGAGCCGGAGCCGAAGCTGGCACTCCCCTCCTGAGCCGGGGTCGCTGGCGCTGCCCGTGGACGGATCCGCGGCCCCGGAGTCTGGATCTGAGCCGTCGGGCTCATCGGAGCGCTCTTCGATCATGTTGACGGGAGGAGAGAGGCAGTAAACTGGCAGCTGGTATCGATTCCCCAGTTCATCGTAACATTCGGTCAGAGCTCCTTGAAAAATAGGAAAAATAAAAATCTTTTTACCGTTTTCTATCAGAACATTAGTGTCAGAGAGGCCTACTTCCATTCTAACCAAATCAAATAAATAAATGAGCAATGATTAAAAAAAAAGTTAAGCAAAACACTGCCAGGGAACAATGTACTTTAATTGCCATATGCACATTATGCCATTATGCATGATGTGTGGAATCACAGAACTAACAATAACGGGAAGCTATAAACCATCGTCTACAGTAGGTTACCACTTACAGTAACTCAACAGCCAACATAAACATGACTGTAAGCATACTTGTGTCGAGTAAAACTGGTAAATGATTACTTGGGAAACTCTAATGCGAATTACTTCACAACTAAACTGAAAGGAATTGAATTGTATCAGGTAATCCCTGAATTTTTCTATTCATTTTTTCAGTCTTGATTAATTGGTCCAGATTAGCCATGTTTTGGGGGTAGAACTTACTTTATTATCCTAAATTATTATTTATTATTACACATTTATTTTGTATTTTAAGAAATGTGTATATTTTCACTATAGCAATCAAACATACATATTGTTCCATTCAACAAAACCTGACCTACAAGTCACATTTCGCTGTGATGGGATGAAATACAGAAATGAGAATTGAAGTCATTGGAATAGTGAGACTGTGAGGAAATAAGAATGAAAGCAGGAGAAAAGGGAAAGTTATGTGTTGGAGTGCAACATAAAAACATTATGTCACTGCTTACCAACTGAGAATAAGGAGTTTGTATGCGGGTGGGGGGGGTAAAATGAAGTGAATAGGTCATGTTATTCCGTGGACAGAAACTTAATGTGATATCATTTGCAGGGGGGCCCCCAGGGGTCCTCAAGGGGATTTCAGACAGACAGGTCTCTTGCAGAATAATTTAATAAGACTTCTTTTCATACCTGAAAACACCAAGTAATTGTATTGTGGCAATGGGTTTTGTTGGGTTTTTTTTTTTTTTTTTTTAAATCGCAAGTTTGCCTGCCTTAGATTTTAGCTCTCAGGAGTCAAAACACAATTAAGAGTCAAATCCCAAAGCAGGCTAATCCTCCCCAATGTTTTATCTTTTTAATAGTTTAAAAAGATGCTAATGATGTTGCCCTTCACACATTTGACTAATTAAAGCCGGGGGTGAAAACGTTCCCCATAAAAGCGAGAAGTCCGTCTCTCCGCGTTAACGTAAACATTTCAAAAGCTCTCCGTGCTGCTCTGGTGTAGTTTTATAACTTAAAAACTGAGGCGCGAACCACTTGAGGAAGAGAGACAGTGAGTTTTGTGGTAACCGAGACTGAGATGAGTCAGCAGAAACCCACAGGATGTTGCGCTCTGCTGTGGTCAAGGTGAGGACATTACAGCAACCCTGGGCCTCAGGAAACCTTTAGCAGGGCAAATGGGGGCGTTAGCGGCAGAAAAGACAGAGCTTCACTTACTTTGTTTCCGAACTTTGTGGATAACAAGTGTACAGCACCTTCTAATAGCGGTCACCTAAAACCACTTGGTGTGAAAAGAGCTTCAATAATTACATCGACCTCAAAACAACATTCTTCAGACCATGTTGCGAAAAAGCTTTTAAGAATATGTCGGCAAACACTTTCAGCCCCTGCAGCCCGTTACTCTGCTGCCACACCAACAGACTTACATACCCGGTAACCATGGTTTTTTTGGGGGGTTTTTTTTGTGCTCGTCAGGAACATAATTAAATTATCAACATGTACAAATAAATCCCAGGATTTCAATATAGATAAACTCTCTGACATCTAATATTTTAGCACACCTGACCGCCATAGACTGTTCCTTAGACCAGTTTAATATGAATGCATCTAATTCCTTTCCAATGTTATGCCAAAAGAGACAGAGAAATATGTGGAAGTGGTCATAGCCAGTGTCACAAAACACTACTAAATACAAATGTTGAACATGGTTCACTGACAATGTAGAAACGTGATTCTGAATATCAATCCCAAGGTCCGTGTAACTGTTGCTTGTTCCTCTCCAGCTGTCTCCACCTCAGCGTTTATCTTTCAGCTGCAGAATGCTAATAGTTTCGGTTGTGGGATTTCATAAAAAAAAATTGAAAAAAAAAGATTGAAAAACATGCTTGCGAGGACGATTCAGTTTTGCACCACATTTAAGAGATTACGTTTTATGATCGAAGCAGGAAAACATTTGTTTACATGAAAAATTCATTGTTTTACACAAGCGTCCCTAACGCGGTCTGACTTGGCTGCCAACATAAGGCCTGTGATGATGTGAATCAGTGAACATGACGTTTTTATTTGGTGCAGGTTGAATAGAATCCAACGTGTTGACCAGCGGCTGATGCGAATGGTTTCCACTTTAGGCCTCACAGAGCCACAGATAACCTCAAAGTTGGTCTCCAGTTTACTAAGTGATAGAGAGCCCAGCAGCTGATGCATCTCTAATGAACACAGTGAAAAGTCTCCACTGTGGGGGAGCTTCTGAGAAACCTTCAAAACTCTGTTCCATTTCCTGAACGGCTCCACTAGTAATGGAGGGAATCAAAGCTTTTAACACATTTTGGAGGACAATTGATTTGTCCCACAGTGACCTAACCTTTGTCCCAGCAATGCTCGGGATGCCTCAAGTGATACTGTCTGTTATTCTGTCCGCCACTTCAGTCCAGACGGAAAAATCTGCAACTGTTGGAAGTCTATAAATGGTGGTTGTCAGTTCTGCTGCCTTCAAATGGGACTCGAGAGCTCATGGTTACGACATGGAAAGTTGTGCGGCACGGTATGCTTGGCAACGACAACATAAACAGTGTCTCAAGAGTCAGAAGCGAACAACTTGGCGAGCAAGCAGGCCGATAACACAGTGCAGGGAATGCAAAGGTGTCGTGACAGAAGTAAAATATGAGGCCGTTGGGAACATCAACATTTTCCTCAGATGTACGATTAAATAACTACTCTATACGAGTAAAATGATTGACCATCCAACAAAAACATTTACTTCCATAGTCTTCACTATTTCTAAAAAAAAAAAGTCAACAAACGAGTCACAACTTGCGAACTCTTGACTTTTTAGAAAAAAAAAAATCAGAGGCTGTGAATACCACAAGAGAGAGGTGTACATATGGAAAAACAACAGTAAACGGTAAAAATAACGGTGTTCGTTGGTGGCATTTTTATCCGTCTAATGCCACAATGAGATTCACATTTGTAGTTTTGCAAAAAAACAAAAAAAAAATCTCAATCATCAGATAAACTAATTTTAGAAATGTCCAACTTTCAGGATGAATTTAAATCATTAAACTAACAACGTTCTCATCAGCCTGAGCTGTACTTTTGTGTTTGGTGCTAATTAACATGCTAACACAGTAAACTGAGACGTTGAACATCGTAAACATTACGTCTGCTTAGCGTTAGGATGTGAGGCTCGTCACCGAGAGGCGTGTTAGCACGCGGATGTTAGCTTTCAGCTCAAAGCACCACTGAGCTCAAGTACAGCTTTACAGAGCTGCTGGCGCGTCTGGCTGTTAACCCGAGAGACCCGAGTAGTATCCGGTGTCTTGTGCTACAAACCCAGATTGGTGGCGTGACGTTCTCGATTCACCTTGTTTGCTCCAACTTGCGGAACACAACCGACTACAACCACGAGATAAGTGCTGAATACAATGTGATGCACAGCTGGATACTGATTCATCGACCAATTTCTGTGTGCTGCTTCCATCTTTTTTTTTTTTTTATTATTATTGGCTTAAGTGATAGAGCAAAACAAAAACTTTTTTTTTTGCAGTAATCAATTAAAACTGGGAAGGTGAAAGAAAAAAAAGATCCAAAGTGAGACTGGATAATCTGGGAACAACCCTAACTCTGGACTTGCAACTTCATGTCCCTCCATTTTCGTATACAAGTGCTGAAAATGTGTTGGCTCTTTGGCCTGCAAAGTGCTGGATGAATGAAACGGTGATGTCAGGTCTGGGGAATCCACAGCTGCAGCCCAGCAGGATCTGATCTGACCCAGCCAAACTACTGAGAGGAGCAGAGCAGGACAAGATATTGACTTTGCTCATGAAAAGCCTTTCGCTGCTATCTGCAACGGTATACCCAAATCCTACTCGGGCAAAGCCGTTTCAGATCTTACAGACTTGTTAGACTTGAAGTCCCTGTTGGCTCACTAACAGAATAATTCTGTCCATCTCTGGTTTCGTGCGGGAGAGTTTGTCTGTGGAAAAAGTAGAAAAAGCTGCAGGACAGAAAATAAATGCGAAAGCAACGAACTTTGAAATGCACTGCTTCCCACCATGTTATACGAGGACTTCAGCTATACAATACCCACGATGCTGTGTCATAACAGACACGAGGTCCGGATATGGTTTTGAACATGTTGGTTATTAAGAGCAAGCCAGTCATGTAAGCTTGTTTGACATTGAGAATTAGTGCGATCAGCTTATTGCATTTACTTTCACTAACACAGGAAAAAAAACAAAACCCACACGTCTACACTCTAATATGAAAGTCTGGAGAGGCGGGTTAAACTGAGAACCGCTATCAGAACAAAACACAAGATCGTCCAACAACAACAACGTCTTAATAAGAAAAAGAGGACCTTTTCTCTCCTCAGTTGAGACAATAGGACTGTGAGGTTATGTGAATTAGGAATAACAAGGAATGACGCACATCCCCGAATGGATAGCCTGCTCCAGCAGTTAATAATTACCGTGCGGAGATGGAGTCTGGTTTCCCGAATCTGTGCCCTGTCAATTCTATAGATTTGTTCCGTGTTAATGATCTCAAGTGTGTTTTTGAGGATGCACCGTCTTTGGCATGTTAGTGATTATTTCATAAAGTCAGACTTTCAGAAGACCATGAACACGCCCTTGTCTTTTATTATTATTGATTCCTTCATCAGCATATACTGCACTTCTAGTCTGAACTCTAAAATGTGGTTACCGAGATTCACTTAGAGGTCATTAAACTCCGATTAACTGCTGGCTGAATAATGCAGAGGCTTATATTCAGGTACATTCGCTAAAAAGTAAATTATGGCGCGAGACAGCAAAGCGGACAGCACAGGCGCCACTCGCTCAAAGTGGCTCAGTTCCACCAAGCATCCCACTGCGTATACATTTCAGGGAGAGTAAAACAACAACTACTGTTGACGTGTACCACTGTGGAAATGTGTTGTTACCGTGTGGCAGTGTGATGCTCGCCCCGTCAAGGATGGCCTGAGCCAGCAGGTGGTCATTGCTCTCAAAGGCGCTGGCCGCAGCCCGCAGCGCATCCCAGATCTCCTTCCGGCCCTCGAATGCTGGCGCCGTATCCCAGAACTCATCTCTCTTGCTGCGCAGCTGGCCTTCAGTCATCGGGTAGTCACTTTTCCATTTAGGCCGCTCTCTCTTCAGGGGTTGGTTACGCCCTAAAGCCACTGGGACGGAGGAAGGGAGAGGCGGGGGAGGGATGTATGGAGAGAAAAGAAAGAGAGGAGATGAGGAGGGTGGGAGAAAAAAAATAAATAAATAAAAAAATAAAAAAAAGGGATATGAAGAACAGAAACCAGAAGACAAAGGTAGACAGAAACCCAGACAGAGTGAGAGAGGGTGAATGGACGGAGGTGATGAAAGAAAAAGGAAAATGGGAATAGACAAGAGGAAGCAATCGAGAAGGAGGCAAGAAGGAGTAAGAGGAATCACCAAGAAGAAGCGAGAGAAGAAAAACAAAAACAAAAGGGGATGTAGGCAAGAGAAAGTAGGCAGAGGGAAGGTGGAAAATACACAGAGGATACAAAAATGAAAAGTACAGATTGTGTCAGTGAGCATAACAAGAGCATCTACCTGAAACAAAGCATCAGTCTTTTCACTTTGTTTAGGGACACAACTAAGCTCAGGTGACAGATTAGACATAGACCAACAATATAACAAGATATACGCACACGGAGCATGCACAACAGACTTGAGCACAACCGAGGCTAGAAGTGTTGTTTCTAAACTCGGTTATGAGGTTATGGCATCTAACTGTGCTCCGTCTGCAGCAGAATGGCTGATGAATAACACCATCTGGATCGCCACCACCGAAGGGGACGCAGGTACAGGACAGGACAGTGTGCGCGCGCAAAGACAGCGGAGATGGGAGGGGAGGATGACACGGATCGAGGTGTTGAGTTACACCTGCTGCTGGTACAGGTGTACTCCGATGACGACGCGGCGCGCATTCTGATAACACGAACCTTCATCTGGCAGTCGGTAGTAAATAAGATCGCCGCCGTTTACACTTGCTTTGGATTTTCCCATATTTGCTTACGCGTAATACCACAATGTACCAGCGAGAGCAACGCGGTGCGAAGAAAACCGTTCCCTTTGAAACGCGGCTCATCGACCCACCACGTTGTCGCACTTGGTCAATGTACGGTGGGTCAACCAGGGCCCCGTTGACTAAATCAGAAGGGATTAGCCTTTCACTGTTGCTTAAAAGGGGAAATGTCGGTGTTGCGGCAGTAAAAATGAGCAGCTGGCAATAAGCTTAAGTTATTGGGTTTTATGTGATTATGCAAAACATTAGCAAAAGTTCTTACGGGTTAAAATAAAAACAGATTGAGTAGATTTCAAATATTATGAAAAGACAGAAATAATGTAGCAGTGCATTTTCGGTGGGCATTTTACAGCAATACTCGCCTGAATTCCCTTCATGCTCGTACTGTATGTTGATACTGTCTGTGTTCATACGTCTGCATTAGCCTACTTTCCAGCTCATCTGTCTGCCAATAATTCAGTAATATACTGTATCATTAAACACCAGCCCACTTGGCTGTCATTCAGTAATTCCCAGAAATCCTTAAGGATTTATGTAGGCCAGCAAGTGTAACAAATTTACACTACAATTTTTATTGCACTTAAATCTGGTTATGACATCTGCTTCAGTGAAAAAATTAATTTGTTCGGGTCTAACCGCCTCTGCCGTCATTAGGCAAGGTGTCAAGTAACAACTGCTTGTCTGCATCCGTTGTTTTAACACTGCGCCGCCTCTTCATGCTGCACACTTCAGATATCTGCCGTTTATGTGACATCCAGTCATGGAGCGAGTCTGAGAGATAGGCAAAGTTGGCAATATAGAGGCGGAGACAAAAAGGAAGACGTAAAGCAACCCAGGATTTATCGTGGCATCTCTAAGTGCTCCGTCTCAACCTCCCCCCCCCACACACACTTTTGCTCGGCTCCATCTCCAAGTCTGTCATTAAAATAACTCACTGGCCAACAGCGGATCCCTTTCCTCAGACCGGGAAATTGCAGCTAAGAGTTATTTACAACACCTCAGCTTGATAAAAGTCTCCACCAAAAGGAGCCTCCTGGTTAAAATGCATCCCATCCAAACACAATACTCTGGATTCAGCTCTGTATACCGGGTCCTTGATGCTGATCATAACCTTTACTTCTGCCCCCCCCCCCCCAGTACCCTGTTAGGGTCTCCATCTGGAACCATCTAATGATGATATGAACTCAATAATTTACATCATAATAGCGTGGCATAGGTGCCGTGTAGTTCTAGTATTAAAGGCTGCCTTACCACTCTGTTGTAACCGATCTACTATTGGCCTTTACCCACTGGGTCATTATATGCACATTACCGATGATTATTTAACTAAAATCTGTGTAAATATTTTATGAAAGCACCAATAGTCATCCTTTTTGCCCAAAAGTATTGTTACATTAGATTTTGTCCAGCTCTTAACTAATACACCCTCAAAATTTACTTTAAAAAAAATAAATATATATATCTTCATGTCACACAACCTCGGGCAGAACTGTTTATTGCTCAATAAATGCAATAACCCCTAATCTGTTCCAGTCTTTTTGTCTTTTTTTTACGATTGTTACAGTGGTGCTCACTGCTCTCAGGCATTGTTCACAAAGCAAAGACGCTGCTATACTGTCTTTAAAAAAAATATATATCACACTTCCTTTATCACAAAGCTGCAGCACTGCCCAAGTTTTGACACCTCACCCCCCCTCCCCCTCACCGCACTTCGAAATATGCTCCAACACCTCACTTGGAAAGCAAACACTCAACGATAACAAGATTACTAACAATCGCCATTGGCTGCAGCGGACTGTAAATTGGGAGTTGGGCAGAGAGTCGGGGCAATAATTCAGACCACGCCGAATCACGCCTGTGCGCTCCCTCGCAATGCCGTTGCCGTCCGCGACCCGTATTTTGTTATGCAGAAAGCTAGCAAGGCTAACTAGCTCCGTTTTAGCCGGGCTAGCTCGGTCAACATCAAAGAACAAAGGGAGGCGACGACGCACAGTAAAAGATCCCCGATCCCCCCCACCACCACCACCACCCCGGTTTGGAGAGGAGCGAGCCGACGGACGACGCGTCGTTTCTCGCGTTAAAAGGCCCCGCTGCGTTTGGAAGCGGATACCTTGGGAGGGCTGCCGTGTCTGTCCTGCGGCTCTTGTCTGGGGCTCGGATATTAAAAAAAAAAAACAAAAAAAAAAAAAAAGGAAGCGAAGGGGACAACATGCAGAAAACCTGGAGGAAGCCCCTCCACAAAAAAAAAAAAAAAAAAAAAAAAGCCAGAGCTCGCGGCCAATAAAATACGTCGATAATCCCTGTAAATTACCTCCAGTGCCGTCCGAGTTCTCGTTTAAGCTGCCCGAAGAGTCGTGGTGGCTCCCGACACAGCCACCCATGGATGTTTCGGCAGAGCAGCCCGGGCTAGGTAGCTCACCCCCCGGCCCACAAGCTAGAGCTACATTCACTACCCCTCTCTCTCGTTTCTCTCGCCTCACCCCCCCCCCCCCCCCCTCCTCCCTCCTCCTCCTCCCCCCCTACCCTATTTCCTTCCGTCTCTCCCTTCCTCCCTTCCCTTTTCTCCTCGTTTCCTCCCGGCCTCCCTCCCCTCTTCCTCTCAGCAACGGGAGAAATAGCTTTCGGAAGGCGGAGAACGAAAAGAGGTTCACGCCGTCACAAGGTCACCCAGAGAGGAGAGGAGTGAAGGAGGGGAGACAAGGGGCCGAAGGACAGAGAACAAAGGGGAAGTACACTGTTAAAAAAAACAACAACAAAAAAACACACAACAACCAAAAGCGTCTTCTTTGGGCACCAAGTGTTTGCTTGAGACTGCAGGCTCTTCTTGATGATGATGATGATGATGTATTTTGAAACATCTGCTGTCATGTTTTTTTGAGAAGCTGTTGGCTGTCCTAATGATGACACAGAAATACTTATCCCCCCTATCGTTGAATGTCAAGGAAGCCCTCCTGCTGTTCCTGCTCAGTGATTCAAATTCATGCTGACCAATGGCCTGGGCCATATATTCTATTCTATTCTACTTAGTTTGTTGTTTTAAGCAAGATTGTAGAACGTAGATTGAAATGCAGATATTCTTATTATCTATTCTATTGGGAGGGTTTCAGTAGACTACCTAATTTAGTTATTTTAAGGAAGCACACCCACTTTAAAATGGAGAAATGCAGATAGTTTACTATCTATTCTATTGCATAGAAAGGCTTCAGTAGATGCTCTACTTGTCTCGTTTTAAGCAAGCACATCATTCAAATGTTACTATGTAAAATGGATTGCAGGTGCTGTACCTTCTATTATAATCACATTTGATTCTCTCCTGCATAAGAGTTTTTTTTTTTTTTTTTTAGTATTCGACTGTTTGGTTTGTTCCAAACAAGCACACAGTTTAGATTTTACAGTGTTTAATGAAATGCCGTTAATATGCTATTCTTTCCTCTTTTGCATCGTGGTTTGTTGTTTTAAACAAGCATACAATTCAGATTAATTTGTCGATAAAAATGGATTTTTACAATAATTAATGAAATATAGGTATTGCGCTATTGTATAGGTGTCCTTTTTAAAAAAAAATTCATTCAGTGTTTAGATTATTATCAGTAATAATAGTAGGTCAAATTAACACACTTCATTGCAGATCAATGTAAGACTTTTCAGCATAGCATGTAATATAGCTGTTGTGCTACTTATTCTGTTCTCATCTGTTCCACCCAATTCTACTTAGATCATTTGCCTGCACAGTAGGCATTCAGTGCTTTCAGCTGTTTTGAGGTTTTAACACCCTCAGCCATGACTGATGTTTTGTTCCATTGATTCTTCGAAATTCTATTCCATTCTATTCTATTCTACACTGTGTTGTAAAACTCCTCTCTCTACTCTTTACACCAGATGAACACACTCCTGCCTGGTCACTATCTTTAGGACTGTCCTGAAGAGACTGTAACGTGACACACCGGCACACACGGACGTGGTCACCCGCGTGTTTGTTAACACACACGCACGGACAATAGAAACAGGATAGCAAGGGTAATTTTACAACAAAGCTGTCTGGAATTACAATGATTTCCCATTGACTGAAAGAAGATGTCCACGCAGGAGAGAGCTTACTTGTAAACCCTTTTCCGACTATGTGCATGACGCAAATTACATGATATGATGTAACAAGTTACTGAGAATACACTTGACATGCTGCTGCATGCTCTTTGATCAAGGTCACAGCAGGAGATTCAGCAGAGTCCTCTGCACTGCCTTCTAAATGTAGATTCCCATTCATGATGCAAAGCTTTTAACATCGCCTTTCATTCCAGCATGTGGCATTCGGGAGGTGTTGAGCACATGGATTTTGTTTCTCTTTTAGGGACCAAGCCGTGAGTTATTAATAATAATTACTGAGGATTGTACACGTTACAGAATTGTGGACATGTCCTAACAAGAGAGCTATTAAATTTAAAATGTGTAGAAGCAAGCAGCTGTGTGTTCCAATTCAAATCCCAGGCTTAGAGTAGTTTATCTACTGTATATGTTAGAAGGCTTAGTAAGCTGTGAAGTATGACAAACACTGACTGCTCAAGGCAAGAATAAGCTGTTGACTAAACACGTAGGGAAAGTGTGACAAGCTCCCTTCTGACATCTACACTGACCTCTAGTGACTTTGTTTTTATCCAACAGCATGATTAAAGCTGGGGTAGGCAGTTCTCTGGAGAAGACAAAAAAAAAGAAAAAGAAAAGAAGAAGCAAGAACTTGAGAATAACTCTTCCCGTCTCTGTCCTAAGCAAGGTTTTACACGCACATCTTGCATGCACGAAGCACAGCGGTTGCTTGCATGCCTGCCAATTCACCCCTGGGTGAGCGCCTGCGCTCGCGTTGTCTCTGGATCGCCGAGGGTCTCTCAACGTTTCTGCTTACAGGCGGTTGTTGGCTAACCCCATCTACCGACATCTGCGCCCTGGTGGAGGCCAGTGCAGGGTTCCTGTCCGGTGACACCTGATCCCGGCCCACCACACGGAACCACTACGTGGTGGGACATCTTCACCCTCATTGCGCTTCCATGTAGACAAACGTTTTGGACAACAGTATTACAGACGGCTGCTGGAATTTGTTTGACTTACATGTAGCTCAGATATTATATATTTTAAAATTAGACAAACTGACTGGTTGAATATATTATATCCTTCTTGTACATGCAACCTGCTACAGTAAATATTGTTTGTCTCTCTTGTATTCTTGTATATCTGACTTGTTTTCAGATCTTTAATGTTTTGTCTTATTTTGTCTTTCGTCATTACTTTCTTGTATTTTGCTGGGCCAGTAGATGGTGATAGAGAGATGGAACAACGGACTGAGGTACCCTGCCAAAATAAAGTGTGTGATAGAGACAGGCATGGCATTTATTTTAGAGCCTGATGGAGGCAAAGAGTTCAGGAGCTTCCATGTTCAAAAGGTTTAGTGTAATCAAAAGCCCTCAAATGCAAATAAAACATATCATATCTGTGTATATATATATATATATATAGATATATATCGTAGTGTGCTATTGCAAGTATATTGAAGCATACAGCAGTCAACCTACACTACATGACATTTCTGTCAATATATCTGGTAGGACTTGCATGCAGTTTAGCGGGAAAGAAAAACGGAAAAAAAAATTGATGTTATTTTCCTGATGAAAAACAGCATTTCAGCTGAAAATAGAACATTGCAAAAAGCCCCGATGGTTGCTCACTCTGACTGCTGAGGCAGTAATTTGTCAGCTGTCTGTCTACTCTGCTTCTAAACAACCATATGCCAGGGTTCATAATTCAGCCTGGGAAAAATATGGAATATAAACACACAAAAGCCTGATTATTTCAGACATTATGCAGCAAAAACCTGTGAAATGGTCCTTCATTATCTGTCATGTCTCTCTAATCTTCATCCCAGTTGCTTCTATCACAATTATCTAAGCCCTTTCTCCTCTTCATTTTCTTCAGCAACTACTCTTCTTTCCACTGCTTTCATGTAGCCAACAGAGCAGCAGACACAGAGGTTAATCGGCTTGCCATTGATTGATTGATTTACTCTGAACTGCCCACCTCTTTCACTAGTCTAAATCTGTAGACTTATGCCTGCCTCATTATCTATCTGATGGTGCACTTCCAATTGTCTGCTCATTTGAAGATGTCCTACTGCTCCATCTGTGTTGGAAGAAATGTGAAGCCATTGATTCACAATCATCTGTCAAGTGTTAGTCCCCATCCCAGACCTATTGCCACATACTGTATTTGATGATGACCAGAGACGGGGTTGTTCGAAGCTTTTAAACTCATTTAGATCCAGCTGTGTGTGAAGGAGGCTGACAGACGGCACATGGCTGATTGTCCTTCCATCGATTTTCCCTGCTTTTGTCTGATTTCCCCAGCGATTCGCCACGGAGTCACACTTGCAGATGGGGCACAGAAAAAGAGGGAATAAGAAGATGAAAAGGAAGAGCACTGAAATTCAGAATGACCAAGTGAGAGGTCGGGTTAGCTGACAAAAGTGGCATACAGTATAAGATGCTCAAGATTCTTCTTTTTTATTCATCTGTGGTCACCCTGCCATCTGTTTAAAAAAAAAAAAAAAAAAAAAAATACCCCGTTAGACCTTCAATTCAGTATTTAACTTTTTGACGTCAGGAAATAAGAAATTTTCAAAGCATTACATATCTTACTGTAGAAATAAAATACAGACAAAATATGCATTTTCTATGTCGCATTAGTATGAATATGCTTTTCAATTATGATAAGTTGTGCAACCGTGTACACCCGTTGTTTTTTTTTTTTAAACACAATGTAAATTCTCTAGTTTGGAAATCTACAAAATTACAAACAAAAACAACCTTTTCACGTAGAGGTGGCACTCGATGAGCAGCAAGAACATTGACTTGTGTTTTCTTGACCAAACAGAATCAATTGATTTCCTCCAGTGGATTAATGGTGAAAGTGTGAGGTGAAAGGGCAGCAGTGTCGACACCATGGTAAATTTGAACCATAAACGGCAAAAATGTTGGTGTTGGGGGACACGAGAACAGCGGTGAGTGATCCCACCTCACCTCCTCTGCACCTTTAGAATCCATTTAATTCCCAGCCTCTGTGCACACATTGATTACGTTCTCTGTTGTATTTTCTGGCGCGCATGTTGTGGGGAAAATGTTTACATGAACCCCTTTGACCAAAGATGGCATTAGAAGATTAAAAAGAATTATAGCTGTTTCAGGAAGATTTCATGAGTGATCTCTGTCAGAGAGGAGAGGGTTACCCAAGAGACACTGTTGGCTGCAATGGGAAATGTTGAATGAAAGCCAACATCCATTTAAAAAAAATGCACTTTAAAATCCTGACATTTGGTTGGTTAAAGATGAATCTCTTAAACAAATTGAAATTCTACAATTAGTGTGGCTGATAATTACCACCTAACAGCTGTGTGTTTGTGAAGCATGAAAGCAGCATCATGTGATCTTTCCAGCTGCAGAGACAAGGGTATGGTGGGACATTGACTAAAGACAGGAGCAGATAAGTTCTTTTAGAGAACCAGCTAATAAAAGACAAAGACTTTTCTCCGCAGTCTAAATGTTTGTTCTGACAAAACAATGCATCCAAGTACAGATGAATAAAGTCCTTGAGTCTCAGCAGCGGTGTGAAGCTCTATTGAGACACTCCCTTAATTTTTGACCCAAGTACTGACAAATCTGAGGAATAATGGGAGTAACCTAAAATCCAGATGTGCTAATCTGACACAGACGGCTCAAAGCTGTAGGCATATTTATTGCTAAACCAAAGAAGTTTCTACAAAGTAAAAGCTGAGTTATTTATGTACTCTAAAAGAAAACTCTTATCACATTTAACACTACAGGAGTTTCACATCTCGATTTAATCTTAAAAACGTATAACACTACAAACCTAACAACAAATTAAAACAACTTTAAATATTTTAAAAGCACACTCACCAGACGATTCAGTCAAGCAGCAGGATCACACACTTGACGTTACTACCAAACAATTTCAGAGTGACGATTTAAGGGACTCGAGATCTCTTCTCCTTCTTCCTCTTGATTTTAATGGCTTTTAACAAACAGTGTAATGGCGTTCCTGCCATCAACTTAAATGGAGTGTGGATCGGAAGAAGTTGAGATCTCACAGAAACTCCCGTGATCAAATGTGACTTCAGACTAAAACAAAGATAAGACGCACCTGTGAAGGGGGGTGGGACGTCGGTTGTTTCCAGCTGTGTGTGCGTTTTGCACTGACAAACAAAACAGGAGGAAAAGCTGCGGATAAAGTCAGACGACAGTCAGGATAACTTAAAACATTTTTGCAGCGCCAGCTGGAGGTGAGTTAGAAATAAAGTTTCTAAAGTTGGTTTTTGCCCTGAGAGGGTTAGTGTTACCTACTGCTCCAAGCTAATATTCTAATTGTACACAGGTGGGCGAGTGGATCCTGTGATCATTAGCAATGTCGTCATTTGTATTCATCCTCTGATCCTCCACTGCTGTGGAGATGCAGTACCATATTAATATTACTGGGCTCTCTTGTGGGTTTTGTTGATGCTGCACACCTGCTCCTTCTTCGTGGCTATAATGCTAATTTCTGCTTAATATCTTCTTGCTGTTTTTTTCACATTACAATATTTCAAGTTGTCAATATCAAAATGTCTGATATATTATTGATTCCATATCTGCGTTGACTCTCACAGTAGGGAACGTTAAATGAATGTTTTTAAAACTCCTCCCACTACAGGATCATTCAGGCAGATAATCTGTGTCAAGATTACTTGGTTCAGTGAGGAAAAAATGCTACCTAATTTAAAAAACGTTTCGTAAGTTAACTTGTGTACATTAACAGCGCACAAACGGGACACAAAAAAGCAGGGTCCTCTGTAAAAGTCTTGTGTTTGATCCATCCAACCATCCCAAACCTGCCCTGATGACATGGACTTGGTCACACTTTAAATTATTTACCCTGGCTTCCTCCTTTGCTCCCGTCATAATTACTACTGCTACGAGGATTCACATTTACAATAACCTTTTTGTCTACTGATGGGTAAAGTTTGCCCAGTTGGTTCAGCAGGCCCCTAAACTACCTCATATATTTGGGACGGATATGATGGTAACTGCCTATTCATTAGTCTGATGGCAGTCAGATCAGGTAATTTTGTAGAAATGGCTGTCTAAGAAGAGCTCACTGAATTTACTGTATTTTTTTTTTTTAAGTGCTGTTATGTAATGGGTGCGTTGTTAGGCTCATCTGCTACATGTCATCAATATTAATAGCAACAAGGACAGTATTCCTCAGTCATGAAACCATAACAGAAGTCTGGTTCAGAGAGGTTCAATGTTAATATATCAACACAGCCATCATTAAACCTTAAATTACCTTAATTGCAGTTGAAAGGTCTTTGTTTGACTCAGTTTGAAGGGAGAGACAGAGAAATGGTAGAGCTGACCTCCTCTTACTAATTTTGGGCATTACTGCTGCACTGCTCGTGGCTTCGTATATCTTGTGTGTGTGTGTGTGTGTGTGTGTGTGTGTGTGTGTGTGTGTGTGTGTGTGTGTGTGTGTGTGCGTGCGTGCGTGCGTGTGTATCACACACAAAGCAAAGCCCAAACACAGACCTGACTTTTTATGGTAAATTTCAGTTATATGGAGATTTGTCCGTCAGTTGGTTTTGTCTTCAGTTCCTCGCACCCTCTGCCGCATATGCTCTATTTGGTAGGTAGGTATATACTTTATTAATCCCCGAGGGGAATTTTTTTTAATTATTTGCTCCATAAACACAGCGTAATCTCTCCTGACGTAAACTTTCACACCCAATACATTACACGGCTGTCTGCGAAACCTGGACAACCAGTGTTTCATGGGAGTTCAACACAAATACTGTTACATAACTTCTCTGCTTTGGCTTTTGATTTAGGACAGCGAAGTATTTCAGAGAGTCAACTCAACAGCAAGCTACTAACTTAAAGGAATAGTCCAGCTTGTTTGAAGTTGGGTTATTTGTGTCAGTTTATTAAGTGCACAGTGTTCAGAGTATTTTTCCCTGCTTTAAATTAAGTCAGATATCCCTCTTTGACTGATAACTGCGCCAAAATGAAACTGAAAAGGATAGTAATTTTTGTAATGTTTGAGTTCTTTCCGTTTGTTATATGAAATGTTAAATAAACCTCATCTTCAACTACAGCATGGACAACAGCCCTTGTAGTGAAGATTAAAATACCTTGGAGGGCTCTTCTCAGTCATGAATAGACTTTTTCCTCAGTCAATTGTTTGTGTAGTTATGCAACTTTTACAGCAATTAACCAAACGGCCAGAAGAGATTTCATAATGATCAGCAGAGTTTTGGGGTTGTGCAACATTGTACAGATGGCCATGACTGTTTTTATTTTAATCAATTAATGTGCAGTAACTGTAAAAAAAAAAAACCTACATCAAATCAATATTTCTTGTGCCCAGACTTCTGTTCGGACTGTAGATGGTTCTACCAGGATGCCTTTGGTTGTTGCCTTTAGGTCTGAGCTGCTGTTGGACAAATCTTTTCGAAGGGAGGTTCACGTGATGTGTCCTTCCTCTGCCGCAATTAGTTCCCTTTTTTGACCAATGCATTTTCATTCCTCAGCATGGCCTATTTCCTTGTACCTCTGCAGAAAAGCTTGCACATATGGAAACAGTTGCTTCTGCTTATGAGAGAACCTGCTGATGCAAGATGACCACCTTCTCCCTTGTTGGTTTGCTCATTCTTTTCATGGTGGGAGATTTTTAGATGAAACTGTTACTCAGAAATTATACCTTTTTTAATATGTCGGTCCCTCACTCAGTTTCAGTTGACTGACATAGCTGTTTCTATTTTAGTTCAGGATTTTGGTTTAACTTATATTCAGTGTTCTGTTCTTTTCTTTTTTTTTTTTATAAGCAACTCTGGTATAATTGTTTAATCAGGCTCTGGGCCATATGCCTATAGTTTAAAAAAAAAAAAAATTCAGTTCATTCATCACTTTATTTTAAAAGAATTTCTTTCTCCACAAATGTTTGCAAAACCAAAATATAATATTTTTCAAATTTTGATTCAAGACAACACAAGACGTCTCAGGGCACATTACATCGTACAGTTCTTACAACTTTACAGAGAGGAACTCAACAATTCTCACGAGTGACAGTTGGAAAGAAAACCTCGCTGAAGGACAAGATGAAATCACATAGTTAAACAAACCTTTTTCTACAAGTGTTAAACTGAACATAAATAGTAACATTGCATATCTTAATGTGCATTTGCTTGTTCTGTAATAGCCTGATTTATAAATAAAAGGCAGAAAATCAGATAGGAAGCAGTGGATTTATTCATAACAAATACAGACAGCAGAAAAAAGGGTAGATATGTTTCCATTTAATGTTCACTATTTTGTGTTTTCCTTCTCCGAGAACACTACAACCTCTGTAGCTTGTTTGTTCTCTGTCTCCATAAGTGCTCTCTGTAATATGCAATGCAGTTTGGTCGTGGAAAAATCCAGCAGGCTTTGGCAGAGCTTAAAGGGCAATTAGCAACATCATGAAATAAACCAGCAGTCTCCTGTCTGACAAGGGGAGGATTAAAAAGGTATTTTACCAGCTTTTAGCTTCTTACAAAACCTCTACAGATGTTGGTCTTGTGGTTCTAATACCTGTATGGCTACAACACATCTCCTCTGTGTCACTTTTACATATTTATCATTTCTCTGTTTTTGTATGTTTACATTGCCATAGATTGTGTCACAGCTGGATTGCCTCCAGGCAACATAGAAATGCGAACACTAAGTAAACCCGAGACACCTCTATGATGCGTTTGGATTATTCCGTAGCAGTGCTTTTGTATCAGCATTGTCTCCTAATGCGTCCCGCCATGATTGGATGATAAAAGTCACAATGAAGCATGAGGAGCAATGACAGCCTCAAAAAGCCAGCATGAATAAAATTGGCTGAATTTCCTTTTTCCTTGTCAACACGTCGCTCTGTCTGTCTGGCTAAGAAGGTGTCTAAGTGACAATCTAATCCTAATCTAATTATATCTAATCAGGCCTGATGTAATGTAATCCATTAGTGTGTAGTGGTTGGATTTCTTTGGTTACAGGTGACATCGGAGTTTTGCACTGTTGCCGCTGTTGGAAACAACAAAAATGTCAATTTAAATGTTGATGCTTATGATTCCGTAGCCTGTATTTTTATGTTAAAATGAGTCTTCCTTAAGTGCTGGTTCCAGGAATGGAGAGTGAATCCTGAATCTAAAGTGAGGGGATGCCACACACACACACACACACACACACACACACACACACACACACACACACACACACACACACACACACACACACACACACACACACACACACACACACACACACACACACACACACACACACACACACACACACACACACAGCAGGAACAGTGCTTGCCAAAAGGCATGCAGACCGACAGCAGGACAATCAGGAATGTTTAACTTCCTGTGCTTCCCTGGAACTGTACCATGGAAACACACACACACACACACACACACACGCACACGCACACAGACACGCGCATGCGTGCATTTATGGTCACTGGGTATAAATACGCACACAGAGAATTGTGGCATGCACATGGAAGCACACAATGCAGGCCAATCAGCTGGTGTGAAACCATATGTTACAGCGTCATCAGCACCGGAAGTGTCCAGTCGGTGGACTACAAACAGATAGAAGCCACACACACACACACACACACACACACACACACACACACACACACACACACACACACACACACACACACACACACACACACACACACACACATTTAACTATCTTTTCCTCTCTTCAACAATGTGTTTCGTAAGACTCTGAAGTGAACTTGCTCCCTATCCCTTTATGAGTGCGAACGAATTGCTGATGAAATGTATGTAAACTGATGTTAAAATAATGACACAAGCCCTGGAAAAATTGCATAATTATAAAATGTAAAGGAAGATATGCCATATAAAGACTTTGCTTGAATTTCTCTTCATTGCTTTAGCCGGATGGGGCCGCCTGCTCGCCTCAGTAGTATATAGATCTGTCATGTAAATCAAAACAGAAAGTTAACACCCTGAGCTGTCGACTGTGTGACTTTCAACTCCCAGAACACCACCAAGGCCCCAAATACCACTCACAAGTTAAGTGGGGCTCCTCTTAGTTTGATGGTTGATGTGACGGTTTTGTGTAGTAAGAAGACTTAAAGAGATCTTTCCAGCTGTTAATAGGATCTGCGGGTCTGTGTTTGCCCCATAATCTGCACATTATATAGCCAGTAGTTTGTGCCGGGCACGACAACTGGAGTGCTTCACAGTTTACTCTCACACAACCTGAAGTGGCACCCAAAACATAATATATGTAAGATATGGTGCAGCCAAACGTGGTTGTCACTCAGTCTAAGTGTCTGAAATCACCTCCTTTCACTCACTCACGACTCCCTGTGTGATTGATAGTCAATATTTCACAGTAGGATAGTGCTTGTTTAACTTAGCGCAAATATGGGGAAAACAGATCCAAAGCCTAATAGCAAAAACATGATCCTGCATTTGCTGTCCATGTCATGTTCAAAGAACATTGTTGGCTAGCATCAGTGTTAACTGGCTTGCATATTTTCAGGTGGGGTAGGTTTATTTTCAACATGGAATATGATTTATAGAGCCCAACCGATTGGCCAATCACAAATTTATCGGTACTGGTTCTTATGTAGGCTGATATGCGCTGATATGAAAACTTTTTTTAGAGAACATACTGCAGTAAAAAGGAGAATTCATTTTTTTTTTTTTTTTGTCATACAGTTATTTATAGTGATTAAAGTCCCAGTGAAGTTTACTGTTGTCACTGCGCTGATGTAAGTGTGGGCAATAAACTGTAAAATATCTTTGTCACAAGTGTCAAAGGTGTTCGATAACCACATTTGAGGGATCATCATATATTGTATTTTATAAAATGTTTAATCCCTAAGATCGGCATCGGCTTCCAAAATAAAGGGGATGTCGGGATATATCCACGTAGTTCACAAACACCATCCAGTGGGTGCCAGTGATACTGCATTATATCTCTCGCTCTCTTCCTCTCACACTTTATTGCCTCAGTTCAGGGAGGCCACTTGTGTCGAGTAACTCTCAGATGCCTCCAACCGAGCAACCAAGGATAGACAAACATTATGTAATGTCTCTGCACAAACAGCAGTCCACTGTAGAGGAATAGTCGCCCAGGCCACATCTACACAAAACACACATACACATTGGCAACCCGTATGGATATGTGTGTATGTATGCATGTATAGGAGGGAATAGGAGAAATGTCGCCTTAAAATGTTCATACTTTTCTTTATTAGTGTCAATCAAACTCTACTGTTTGCATGCAAGTTATGTGAGCCCAAATTTTAATTATTATTTTAATTGACCTGTGTGTTGCCCTCTGCAACTCCTCTGTGTGACTGAAAAATCCAAACAAACCCACCAATTGAAAAATAGACATTTGTGTTGCAGCTACAGAAAAAGTGTGAGTCATTGACATTTGAGAAGAAGTGTCACTGTGTTGAGCTGTTGCAAAGCCACACTTCATATGCCGCACCCTGAATGAGCCATATTCAGAGTAATGTGGTGTGTTCTGCGACACTAGCACACAGATGGACACACAGACAGCCTATCTGCCTGTTCTCATAGTCTTTCTTGCTTTTTGGCAGGGGATGTTGGGTCGGCATCAGTTCAGGCAGCAACACAAGCTCACCATCTATAAACTCCCTGTGATCATAAGATACACTTGGCACAACTCTCTCGCTCGCTCTCTCTGTAACACACACTCTCTCAGGACATTGTGTATCTGTGCATCTATGTTCTGCTTATTCTGCCTAAGCAGTCTGTGTAAATGTGTTGTTGCATTTGTGTTTGCAAGTTGTAAAGTGCATGCTTCAGTGCATGCATGCATGCATGCACTGAAGCGTGCACCTCGTGTTTGCACAGTATACGTGCACGTCAGGCCCTTTTTACAGATACTATCACTGTATTTAAGGGATCTAAGGAGTGTGTATATGTGTGTGTTTATCTAGAGGGCATATCTCAGGCTGTCTGCAGTGTGCAAAGGCCTGAGGCACAGCCCAGGGTGTCGGTCTCGATCTACATGGATTAAACTGCCTCTGTCCATCAACACGGGCGTGTTCATGCACGGATGTGTGTGTGTTGTCTGTAATCGTGCATGTACTTGCTTGTGTGTTTGAGTGAGTGATCACACAGGATGTATGGAATTTCCTATTGTCAGTTCTATAATGCTAGTTAACACCTCGTAACAGGATAAAACACCGACAAATGTTTGACAGGGAAGTGAGAGCAGATACTTACATGTAGAAAAGGAAGGCGACAGGATGTAAAACATTCAAATTATGCCTCTGTTAATTGGTCCATTTCTCAGTTCAAGAATTTTATGTAACACCATGAATTTAAACCAGGCTAAAGGTTAAGGGATAGAGTGGTAAACAGACACATGGAGAGAAAAAGTGTCTGATGAAAAATAGTCGAAAATATGGTAACTTCTATTAACTTCCTTGTGTTCTAATCAGTGTAAAAGTTTAATAAATCATAAGAGCATGACTCATCAATTTCAGTTAGGCCTCATAAATCTGTGTTTATGGAAAGTTTCCCCAAATTAAGTGTTCTGTGTGAACAATAAACTATTTAATGTAACAATTTTTCCAAATGATCCCCTCTAAAGATTAGTCTGAGCAACATTTTTGTTTGCTAAAACTTTCATAATCAAATTTAAAGAGTAATTTTACAACAGATGATTTTTTTTATTTTCATAGACTTGTTGATGTTGTCTTGTTGCAATGATTTAAGTGTGCTTGGTTTATGTCGGGTACATTACCAGGTGTGGTTACATGACATGAACGTTCAACCTACAGTCTGTAAAACTGCCTAGTGTTAAAGGTAACAAAAAGACACAACTCACCACACTTGCAAACATTCAGAGCATAATCAAATCCACATTTTAATACAAAAAACAAACAGCAATAGAAATAGACACCGAGACACCAGTTGATACAGTTAATATGTAGGACGAGCAACATAAAGGCATGCATGCTAAGTACATTAACCTTAACATATCTACATTGGAAACTTGTTCCATGGAAACAGGTCACACTTTACAGACACACGTGCACATACACAGAGTTCTTTTCCATGTCTAAGTGTAAAGCTGTGTGTGTGTGTGTGTGTGTGTGTGTGTGTGTGTGTGTGTGTGTGTGTGTGTGTGTGTGTGTGTGTGTGTGTGTGTGTGTGTGTGTGTGTGAGCGAGCGTGTATTGAGGCAGTATAGCTGATTGTATTTCCAATGCAGAAGCTGATACTGTAGCTGCTGTGACACCCTGCACCTGTCACTGTACGTAATGCTTCACACACACACACACACACACACATGCCACACGTACTCTAATGTAAACGTGGAAGCTGAGTCTTCATTAATAACCTGCATGACTGCATAAGCACAAACTTAAAAGTGCAGTGCAAAGAGAATCACATTTCCTAATCTCATTTTACTTGTTGACAAATAGACATTTGAGGCAAAGTTTTTCAAATTTTTTCAAGAGCTATGGAAATTTCTTGTATACCTTTGTGAGAAACTGGTCATATTTGTAGATCTGCTTGGTCAACTGATAAGACAGATATTTTTTTTTTAGCCCAATTGGCTTCTTGACAAATCAAAGTATCCATTTTGGACATTCAGCAAGTGCAAGAGCCCTAAAAAAGTAACTGCAGGTGGCTCTGTAAAAAGGAAAAACTAGATTAGCATTCAGCCTAACAAACTTCTATCAAGTGACATTAAAACACTGGAATATTTAACCAAGTCAATTAATTTAAATTGAGTTAAATTACTATTATTTGGTTAAATTGTCCAATCAACTAAATTAACATTATTGTTGGGCAACAAACCCCAAATTGCTTCCCCTTTTTGTCTTCTTTTGACAGTCGCTCTCTTGTGATCACACACTGACACACACATGACTAAGCAACATATTTAAACAGTTCAATTTTAAACATCATTCTTTTGCATGCAAACATACTGTTCATAACATTGTATGAATAGATGAGACGACATTCATGTGACTGGTGGAGGTAGAAAATAGAATCCTTGCCTTTAAAAGATTCATGACTGAGACTAACTTTCGATTTCAACAGAGCAAGTTTCAATTTTGTCTCAGTATCCCAAATGTACAGGCAGATATAAAATTACAGAACTTTTTTTTTTTTTTATTATTATTTTTTTTAGGAGTGTTTCAGTGCTGCTTAAACTCTAATCTAATGTCTACATGTGTTAACCGATATGTCCTTTTTGGGGAACCAGATCATTTTTAATTTAGTACATAGGACAAGGTAATCAGTGCTATTAAGTTCAGGAAACCGTCAGAAAGTGGATCTCAGTTACTCTACTTCTTTCATTAATGACGGCTACTGAAAATCTAAATCGCCCCAATGTAGTAAACTAGCCTTCTCTGTGAAGGATTTAATGACTGAAACCAATCGCCAATGGAGCGTAGCCATACCCACATGTTCGCGATTTGAATTTGGGTCTGGAAATAGCAGTCCTATTAGTAAACATCACCCATCTGGTAAAGGAAAATAGACAAAATAGACAGCAAAACTACAGAAATCCAGGTCTCATACAAATTACAGTAAATTACAAAGATTCAGTGGCATGTTTCAATCTTTAAATTGCACAGTTATTCAAGTCACAATAACCACATGTACATAAAACATACAGTACATTCAACCAGCAGCTGCAGTTTATATTTACAGTTATTGACCCTCAATACCTTGTTCAGGTGTAATTTTTTAACATGAATAAAACAAAACATTTATGCACATAAAAACAGGACTGGGGAGATAATTCTTAAACTCTAATTTGTCCACCTGATTCAATAGGTAGTCTTTGTATATGTAATACACACAAAAGGAGGAAAAAACAGTCAACATCCGGCTTGACAAAGCGCCTGCTAACAGTGCATTGATATTGCTAGAGTTTCTCACCAACAGCAACATAATTGTTGCTCTCCACCACCACTACTTTCTGAATTTGGCCCTCTGTGACTTTTTTCTGTCAACCAAAATGAAGGTCAAGCCGAAGGGTCGCTGTTTTAACACTGTGGAGGAGCTCTAGTATGATAGTGCATGACACGCTCACAGAACAGGACTTCTAGGGACCCTTTCAAGCATGGCAGGAATGCTGATAGCGGTGAGTTGCTGCACAAAGGAACTTCTTTGAAGAGGTTGGCGGCCAGATTTAAATCTGGGTTTTTGGTTTGGTACATAGTCTGTGAACATTTTGATCGCATCTCAAATGAGAGCTATTTTATCACTTTTAATTTGGAACAGAGTGATAGGAAGTATTTCAAACACACTTTTATTTCAACCCAGTGTCTGTTCAGAGCAATGGACAGTATAAAATAAGCACTTTAACTATGTGTGATCTGATTTATATGCTTTTAGAGTGAGTGTAACAGACAATGTTATGGGAAGAGAGCCCACTGCATGAAAATGATCTCCCCAGCTCTGCTTGACACACGTTCTACAACAGAGCTGAAGCAGACAGCATAAAAGGAAAGCCTGGGTACACAGTGATGTTTGTGGAAAGAGAGCTGGATAACAGCTCCAGTGAAAATGTGATGAAAGAAAGTAAACAACAGGGATACAAAGAACACTTGTGATAGTCACAAGTTTGGGTTTTAGATGTCAGATGTCTGATACACAAATATAAGTAAATGATTTTGGACAATTCCTGAGGTTTATCAGAAAGAAACAGAAAAGCTGTTTTGGATAATCAGTTATTAAAAATTAGCCTGAAATGAGATACCCTGTTTCAAATGAGACTTTTAGCCACAGGCCAAATGAATTGTAGGGTCTTATGGTTAGGTTAGGTTAGGTTGGGTTAGGTAGTTACTTTATTAATCCCCAAGGGAAAATTCTTTTGCTAGAGCAGCATTTTTTTTCTTTTAGGTTAGATTTTTGTTGTTGTTTTTGTCTAGATCTGTGTGAAGCACTTGTGTTGCGGACGCAAAAACTTCTTAACACTGCAAATGTTATGCAAGGTTCCTGAATGTATTTTCTGTCTCGTGGGTTTAAATAGACACCAGTGTGGTTTTCACTTAAGAGTATTCATTCATACAGTGGTGGCCATAGGTAGATGTCTTAATTACGTGTTGTTCAGAAAGATTATATCTACTACAAATGTTCATTAAAATTTATCTTAAAGGCCTGGGCAACTTTTTGTTCCACCAGGGTCTTATAAGTGATGTGATCCTTGATACAAGTACACAGTATGTTTAGTCAAAGTTGGAGCATTTTTAGTGATTTCAATGTTTTGGCTTTTTGCTTGTTCAGTCATTCAAATATTTTATGTTGTAGAAGAACACAATAAGACAAGCTTTTAGGGGTCATCCTGATCAGTCAAAATCTTTTAAGAATACAGAATAAGGGTTAAAACACCCTTACTGTTCCAGTTAAAAAGCAATATACTGCTCAAAAAACATTCACAGCTGCTATGACATCCATAGAACAGTAAATGATTTACAGTACATCCTAATGCTACAGCAGGATTTTGGAATGAATGAAAATGCATGAAGTTTTTGTTACTCTTAATAGTTACATCCAGTGATCATTAAAACATTTTCACTTCTTTACTGTTTACATCCAATAATATCCCTGTAGTGAGACCAGTTTGGCAAAGCTGATAACTGAAAACAACCTTCATAAAACTCCAGCAGCAAAGTATCCCAAGTAAAATCCCAGTAACTCTGACAGAATATCTGTCCATCTGAACCAAACACAAGCAGCTTCAACAAATTGGTATTTACTGCACAGACACGCACAAACAATCTATCCATACATCCATTATCTATACCCCCTTGTCCTCCGCAGGGTTACAGAGAGGCTGGACCCTGTTCCAGGTGACTTTGGACGAAGGCAGGGTACACCCTGGACAGGTGGCCAGTCCATCACAGGGCTAACACACACAATGTAAAAACTAATATCCTCCCGCTTCAAAAGCTATCAAGCTATCGAAGCCAGATTTTCCTTACAGCTCCAGTTGGCTGAACTGTTTGCTTGCCAGTTGCTCAGGGAACCTGGAGCTACGTCCAATGCTTGCTCAGCGCAAGAAATTTGAGCAGATAGGGTTATTGAGCTGTCTTCAATAGTGCTCTCCAGACTGCCCTTCCACTCTAACGTCTGATTAAAATCCTGCCCCCTAACATCATCCAAGTGTGAACCCCTGTTCCGCCTGCGTGGGGGCTGAGCATAACAATCTCTGTCTCTGCACCATCCTCTCCTCCCTTCCCAGCTTCCTCCCTTGCTCCTCAAACAGAGTATCTCGTGGAAGGCGTGCCTGAAATCGGGGCTGCGGCAGTAAATAAGAGGGTTGAAGGCTGAGTTGGAATATCCCAGCCAGTTGAGGAGCCTGAAGGGCACCGTAATGTCACCCAGGTTGAGGAAGGTTATGAGGATGTTGAGGATGAAGAAGGGTAGCCAACACAGGGTGAAAGTTCCCATGATGATTCCCAGAGTTTTCACAGCCTTGTGCTCCTTAAGACAGAACTTAAGACGTTTTGTGGCAGAGTTTTTTACTTCCCCCTTTTCTGTCTTCACTTTGCTCTCTCCCCCCTTTTCTTCTTTGCCAGTATCTAGACCTCCTAGTGTCTGCATGTTTAGTCTGTCCTCTCCTGCTTGCTCTCCCACCTCACCTGCCACCCTGAGTTTATTGGTTGCGGGGCTATCATCAGGATAAGGCATCTGTAGAGTGTAATGCAAGTTATAGAGGTGCCTCTCCCTCCCTCTGATCTTCTCCAGCTGCTTCTGAGCCTCCTGGAATACTCGGCTGTACAAGAAAATCATCACAACCAGCGGCAGGTAGAACGACACAATTGAAGAGGACACTGCGTACGCCGCATTGGTGTTGAATTCACAGCAGTCCTCGGCAGCCAAGCATTGGCGAGCTTTCGTGTCCCCCGACACCCACACCTTCAGATAGATGGGCAGGAAGGAGATGAGGATGGCCACTGCCCAAACCGCCATCACCACTGCAAAGGCCCGACCCCTAGTCGGCAACAGGAGACAAGAAAGTGCACACCAGGTAAGAAATAAAGGAAATAAGTCCAACATAGATAAGTTGGTTTAATATTATCATGGCTGTCAATAAGTGTGAAAGAGTGTAAAGCACAATTTGCTCCTTTTGTACCATGGCCATATCCTTGATTAAATTGTAGTTCTGCACAGATTTAGCATTGCGCTCATATAACGTTGTTAGAGTCATGATACAAAAATGAGAGCAACCAACCAAACAATAGTGACTTTTAGTTCATACTGCATTATTGTTCTTCATCAAAACCTCCAGTTTGGAGACCGTTCCATCAGAGGTTTGGGTGTGTTATGTTAGTAACTTCCAGCCTTAAGCAAATATTAGGACTGGGCTAAAGAGGTCTGATTAATCGCATCTTTGTTACTCTACACCCCCAGATCATTTTCATTTTCAATCTAGTCTTTACCCCCAACGGACACGGTGTCCGGGGACACCAGCCTGCAAAAGCCATTTTATGACTTAGCCACATTTGCTGTGACACTCCTTAAGTATTTCCTCTTAAAATACTTCAATACTTGAAGTAGTAGTTTTACTACTTCAATTCATACAGCCAAACCATAGCTCTCTTATACCTGGTGACCAGTGTTGGGTAGCGGAGCGGAAAGGTGATGGCGAGGTAGCGGTCCAGAGCGATGACGCACAGTGTTTCGATACTAGCTGTCACACACAGCACATCAGTTGCCGTCCAGAACTCGCACATGAAGTTTCCAAACTGCCAGACTCCCAGCAGGATGTACGTAGAGCCAAAGGTGACCACGACCACACCCATGATGAGGTCAGCTACAGCCAGTGAGGCAATGAAGAGGTTGGTGACTGTCTGGAGCCGTTGAAACCGTAGGATGGCTGTAATCACCATCACATTACCTGCACAGAAGAAACTCTGCTGTTCTGAAACTGCCTAAATCAGTCGTAAAAAATTCCACATTAAAATGGAAGCTTCTTAACTTACCAAAAACTATGGCGAGAACCAGAATGGCCATTGCAACACCGAGCAGCACGAGTTCTACATCACTGTACTCCGATGATCTAGCTGATAAATCAGGGGCGTCGGTGGAGTTGCTGTGCTGTGATTGGTTAGCGGGTGCATTCACACCTTCCATGATCTACGGTCAGAACACACAGAAGACAGCTTTGGTCATAACGGATTAAGACAAACAAAACTGATGACAAAGTTAAAAGTGACTGGAATTAAAGTTAAGAGTACTTAAGAATTTGATGCATTGTGTTCAAGATAATTTTAAAGGTACGCAACAGGCACAGCTCTAAAATATGTTGTTTGTAATGCATTTAGAAACTTGCAGCACTAATGGGATTTGAAGTTTTCAGTACAGGCTGCACTGAACTGAGTTTACACATATTCTAATCAGGCAAGTTCGAGTGTTGAGTCCTGTTTAGGCACTGATTCTTTCTTCACTTGACATTCAGGATCAGCATTTGGCTGCGATCAGACTGAGCACATTTCTCAGGAGACGTCTCACTCTTTGATTTTTATTGCACTTCTCTGCTTCGGATCTTATGCTTTAGGAATGAAAGCACAAGTGGCCCTTTGATCTGGTAGGCTACTACAAGTTTAGAAAATAAAAACTATTAGTGGTTACAAACTGGTAATACCCTTATAGCATCACGAAATGGCAGCAACATAGGCAGTTTTTGTTGTAGTAAGTATGGAAGGGCAGGTCCTGCAAAAAGTGCAACTGCAAGGCACCTCGCGCCCATCATATGTGTTTGTACCGGTGTGTGTCCCTAACATGTCACTGATACAGATCCGAGTATGTAGTGTCACAAACCGGCTCACCGCTTGTGACAAAGAGGAGGGGAGGGGAGACAGGTTGAAATGCCAATGGAGACTTTTATTTGAAGTTAAAATTAAACTATAAAAGAAAATTGAGGTGTGAAGATGAGTAGCATCACGCAGGGATGGGTGAGAAATGTGTATGCAAGTGATGAAGGTGAAAGATGAAGTGACCCGAACCAAACCAGGAGATGTGGAGCCTTCGGAGAGAGAGACAATGAAGCAAGGTTGGTATTTGTAGCACTGGTAGAGGCCGACACGGGTGCCACCACATCACCTTAACGACCCTCCCCGACTGCAACCTCAAGCAGGAAGAGGCCACTTGAGCCTCAGCAGGTTGAAAGGGAGGGGTCGTAATAATAGTAATACTATTTGTTTATCAAGACATCCTTTCTGCCAAAGATCCAAGAAGAAACACCTACATCTAAACTGCAGCGGTATCAGATAAAAAAAGTCTGAGGTCGCCTCTGTGAGAGTTGTCATGCTTGCTGTTTTATAGAGATAAACACATATTCTTTTACAGAGAAAGTTATGTTCCTTGGTGTTATCATGGCATCATCAAGTTCAGAGGTCTGATGCCTTTAATCACATTTTGTCCTCATATGCTGTCATGTAATATCATGTAAATCTATGTTTTTCAAGTCACATATTTGTATCCGATTTTTATGATACAGAAAAGTCCAGTTACAGAAAATAAGGTGAAAGAGTGCAGTGAGCTCAAGTTCAAACCCATAGGCCACCCTACAGGACTCCCCCAAAATAATTATTATCATAATATGTACCTTATTATAGAGTGCACACATTGCTCTCTGACTCTGGCCTAATCAGTCCACCCACAGCAAGCATACAGGTTGGTGGTGGAGAACAGCTGGGGCTTGGGAAATACTATATAAGCGACAGGAGCATATTCAATGATGTTTACAGAAAGAGCTGTGCATTGGCAGAGTAAGAACAGGACGCTTAAATAAATAATTATATTGGTCTTTATTGCTGTGGGTGCAGTGGATATACATATTGCCCTGAGTAGAATGAATGTTATGTGTGAGTGAGTAGTACAAAGTGACTTTTCTTGCACAATAAAAATTAACGCTTGATGTCATATGCATTTATAATCATAATGCATTTATAATGAGAAAAAAAATAAACCTTTCTTATTGATTTGTGCGTGGTAGGTTGGCCGAGCATCAAACAGCCTATTATGGCCGTCCATCTGACAATCCTGGGATGATAAGTTCATTAAAGTAAGCAACGTTTTAGGATAATAGAGTCAGTGCTCCTACAGTAGCTGCTACTACCCGTTTGCTGCACAGGTGGCAGGGTATTTAATTCTGCCGTGCTCTTACGAGGGTGGATCAAAACGTTCCGAGTCCGCTCCTGTTGCGTGTGAACAGTGCTCAGCATCGTGATGTGCATAGAGCAGGCTGAAGTGACAACCTCGGTGAGTAAGTATTCCAAGTGTCGGCGCTTGGTCAAAATCAGCACGTTTTTGTGATTAGTGGTCCTTGCAAAATCGACAATTTCTCAATGCACCGTAAACTTTAGCAGAGAGCGCTCATCAAAGTTTGTGGCAAATTACACAAGCGGATGACGGCAGGGGTGTTGGTAGCAGCGAGCAGCATCTTTGCTGCTAAGGGTGAGAAACTTGTGCATTTTGAACACGCAATCAGCTTGCAGAAAAAGAGTTTCTCACCCTCGGCAGCACATATGCTGTAGAACCAAAGTGAAATTACGCCACGGTTCATTTTGTTTCCATGTTTTCATGTTTCCCCACAGATGCCTCAGAACATCACATTCGAACTCTCCATTGACATTTTTGACCTTTGAGGACGAATTCACGGTGCACAACCGCAGGCTTGTAAAAAAAAAAAAAAACGACACCTGACCCAATGCACCTTCCTTGGTCTTGGACAGTGATGTTCTGCCACTCAGAAACCCAAATATCACTCAGATGACCTCTCTAGGCTCATTGCCTCATAGGTGGAGGCTTTCTGAAGCATTTAGAGGGTCTCTCTTGCCGATTTCCAGAGTTTGAAATAAAGTTTGATGTGCACCCTCTGCTCAAAAATCACCGATGTGCCCGGACTAGCGGCCCCAAAATATATGTAATTCAGGTGCAAATGTTGATCAAACTTTTAATACTTGGAGCGCTCACTCAGAAAGTTATATCTTCCCCCTGCTTCACACTCATTATGGTGCTGTGCATCGTTCATGCAGGTGCAGTTTCAGAACTTCTTAAACTACCCTCATGTAGAGTTAAAAGAGAACAGCATGTAGGGTTTATGTTTGTTAATGCACATTCAGAAGGCTGTTTGATTAACTGGATCATCTGTGTGCATGCACCCTTCGGTTTATATGTATGTTGGCTTTATTCCAACACAATCCAAACACTCACTACACATGTTACTGCCAGCTGTAAAGAGGCTCATTGATTCACAAGTGTTGACCCAGTTCTCCCGTGGTCAATGAGCTAAGTGTTGGATTTTGGGATGCTTTTCAAAATGCAAGAGCAGACCATAACAAGACGGTAGTTTTATGACAATCATCTCACAAGTGGAATAGATTGCTGACCTTCGTTAACAAAGCCTTACAGTGCCATCACAAAGCAGTGCATATTAATAATGAGCGTCAGTATGCTGTCAGTCATGCTGTCTAAAACCCACAGCAGCATGTTTGTCATCATTTTAAAAATTTCTCCCGTTCAACATGTTTACAGAGAATATACTAGAGGCGCTGGAGTGTCGGGAGAATGATGGATATACTGGAAAGTTGACTGCAGTCTCATTTTCAAAATCAATCTTTCATTACGTATGCTCAGAAGGCTGTTTGAATTGTAGTGAATGCAGCACTGCACAGCGTGGCCCTGACAGATGACCATGCACCACACGCAATGTTAGATTTATTTAACCAAAAAAATTATTTAGTCTTTACTTACACGTGTGTCTACAATGCCAAGTGCCTGAAGCTGACCCTGTCACCTTTTCCACTGATAACCCTTGTGATGGAGCCTTGTGACTGTTCACTGCTTGCACTGAACAGATCAATAGTCTCTTAACTGCATTGATACCAAAGTCAAGCTACCGAAACGGATACAAATCATCTGCCTGAGCTGTTTAAACAGTAGAGCGTAAAGATACTTGACGAGGCCGATGGTCAAACACAAAAGATTTACTAAGACATAAAAATCACGATATTTTGCCAGAGGTAGCTCGGTGAAGGTAATTATTATTTTTTTTTAAATTTTATTGTACTCTATTAATCCCCGAGGGGAAATTCTTTTGCGGGAGCTGCTGCAACAGGCTGCCACGACCGCAGCGCCAACCAACCTGAGGTGCATGTTTTTTTTGGGTGATGGGAGGAAGCCGGAGAACCCGGAGAGAACCTGCGCAAGCACAGGGAGAACATGCAAACTCCGCACAGACAGGCCCAGGACCGGATTCGAACCCCGAACCTTTTTGCTGTGAGGGGACAATGCTAACCACTGCACCACCGTGAGCTCTGAGCACACAAAAGTGCATCCACCAATACGAGCACACAGCTACAAGTGTGTTTAAAATACACATGAAGACAAAACACATCGCTTCTGCCAGAGAGTAAACGGATGACAGTAGACCAAACTGTGAAAAGCCCAAACGCTCAATTAACAAGACATAAAACATTTTGCTGCCCTGATAACATAAATTATTTATGATAAAGATGAAAGCTAGTTTGGATTCACTGGAAAAATCTGACTTATTTCTGCTAAATTATATTTGGTGAGAGCTCTTTTGCCAGCTGTTGTAAACAGAGATAGGAGATGCTGAAAATATTTGAGACATTTGAACAGTTAGTTTAAACTGTGAAACGTACCATGTGATAGAAAAGCTTAAAATATGTCAAGACTTTAGGTAGGGTTAAGTTAACTTAATCAAACAATGGCTCAAAATTAAATGTTTTCTTTTACTCAAGAGAAACATGCATTTAAAAAAAAAAAAAAAAAAAAATTGCACTCAGACTCATAATTGCAGTTAGTTTTCTTACCTTCAGGCTTTGTCTGCTGCTTCAGTCCAGTGATTTCATACTCCAGAAGCTTTTAAATCCACAACACAAAGTATCATTGTAAATTCTTTGACAGAAGCATATTTCTTCATTTTTTTCCCCTGGGCTATAACTTATATAACTATAAGTTTTGTGTGTGACACACACAAAGACTCTGTCCCACACTCTCTCTCTGTTTTCGCTCATATGTAAACACACTCTCTCAGCCATCGACCACACTTGCCCCTTTGAAGCAGCTGAGCCTGTCACCCGTTTTATAAGCAAGCCCCTGATGACATCACAGCAGGACAGTAGCCTATCAGAACGAGGAATGGCTTTTAGTGTCGATCGCATGTCTGCAGTGTAAAGACGACTAGACAGCAGGACCCCGTGCCCTCTGGGAAACGATTTGTTTTTTAATCTTTATTTATTCAGGGTAGCTTTTCTGAGCCTCTTCTCAGCACCTCCTTACTTTACATTCACTGATGAGAACCACCAGACAAAACCACAAACTTCTGCTTTTGGCTGCTGAACTTCTGCGGCTGTGCCGTTTAAAACATAACAGCAACAGTACTCGACCTTTATACCTTCCTGTATTCCTGATCCGCTCACTAGTATGAGTTCTGCCTCGTGATTTGTGTGATTATTACAGTGTAATGAGAATTACTTTGCATTTCTTTTGCGTGAGGTTTGTAGTGCACAGAACAGCAGGCTCACACAGGTTGTTGCAGCGAATTATCTATTTCTAATCTCTCTGTATTATATTTTAATTTGCCTGGATAAATTGACTAGTTTAATCAAAACATAACCCTGTTTTATTATAACTTACTTTGATATTATATTTGATGATTTTACACAAACGGGGGTTATTCATCTCTTTAAAGCTTGTGTAAAATACACCGATCAACCACAACATTAAAATGACTGAAAGTATAAAACAACAGAGTTAGGCAATAAATCCCTTTCGGTGGTTTTAATTCTGTGGCTGATCAGTACGAAATACAAAGAAGGAGCAAATCTGGGGAGTAGAAGTGGTGTAGAGCGACGATCGTGTTTTTGAAACATTTAGTGGTCTCTGCTGCCCGTTTTGTTTGACACAAAATATTATGGACACTCTCTGCTCAAGTTTAACTCAGTGTAACTCAGATGCTGATGTTGTCTGTCAATGGGAACGGTCTCTGAACTTTTTAATCACACTTTATATACAACAATGGCGTCATGGCGTCTTTTGGGGCATGTTTGTCGAGGAGCTCAGAGCAACATCCGCTGTGGCCAAGAAGACTGACTGGTGATAACGTTTTGTGTGACCGTTTGGACACTCTGGTTTGTCTCCACCGCCTGAGTCAATTATGTTTTGACCACCCAGCTGAGCTGCAGGCTTTATTTTTGCAGGTGGCTGTCACTCTGCTTGTGCAAATGCAAGCTGCCATCATCGAGCAGAGGCTGCTGTGAGTTCATTTGAAGGTTTTTACACAGGAAGCCACAGCTAATGCCAAGAAGAGCAAAAAAAAAAAAAAATAAAAGTGTTGACATGACTCATAGAATGATTTAAAGATAAAAGACTAATGTGTCGGTTTGCCTTGTTTTAACGAAAATGTGTCATTTTGGGAAAAGAGACACGGGGCAGTGAGTATGGCCATGTCCTCTTGTCTACCCAGCCCCAACACATTCCTCTTGGTGCCTCTTCCTGTCTGTCCTATCCCTTCCTCTATCTTTCTACATCCTCCACTCCTTAACACACCTTCTAATCCTGAAGTATCCTATCAAATCTCTGCTCCCTTCTCATCTCTCCTACTCTAGTGATGAAAGTTGCTCTTTCATCACCGTTTCTTTTTTCCACTCCACCGTCATCCTTGGATACTTTAATTTATCGGTGCCTTCAAGTAGAGTCTTGTTTACTGTGCCAGTAAGAATAGTGCATCTGGGTGGATGTAAAAGATTTGGATACATCAGAGAAACAACCTTGTCGTCAGTGCACTGGAGAATACCGTTTTCATGTTTTTCCTGGCATAGGGTTGAAAAGCACACGCATTTATGGCAAGCCTTTTATCTTTCTCAAGGGTACAAAGTGATAAAGTCTGCATGGGGACAAGGATGGGAAAAGTTTTTATGGCGCAAACGCAGGGCTCTCAGCTGGGAGTATTCGGGTCCTGGAGTCAATTACTAAGTAACATAAGTAAGTTACTTCCATAATGTAACATATTTAACTTGCATAACGTATGTTCAGTAATTTATGTGACATACGTACGTAATGTTGCCAACATAATTTTTTATTTGAACCCAAGCCATGATCTCTTCTTACCTAACCAAGTGCTTTTGGCACCAAAACCTACAAGAAAATCTCCTTTTCACACCCAGCTGAGGCAAAGTGTGACACCAACACTGTTCCCTCTGATGAATTGATGTATATTACATGCTTTGATGTGATACTGGGTTGCGTCTATAACATATTATTGCGCTTGAGAGCTGCAAATGCCTAACAATAACCATACAAGTTTAATAATTCTGTAGTCAATACAGGCAGATATAGTATTTAAAAATAAAGTATTTTAATTCAAAACAAACAAAATAAACAATTTACTGATAGGTTCATTCGAAACATTTTTGGAGCTTGCTAACATTTCCTTAATATACTACAAGTTATATCTACTAGTTATTTGCAAAACCAAAAGTTTTACAGAACCATAGAAAAATGAACACATCTGTGAAACTTAATGAGGGCATGTTTCATTTGTTTTTAGCAACAATATCAGTTTTTAAAAACTTCTGCTCATGGGAAAAACAGAACAAATGTTGAACTAACACACTCCTAACTGGCCAGTTTAAGTAAGATGTCCTATCTCTAATATTTTCTGTTACTTCCTTCTGAATTTAAAATCTAGTGGCTGAAAATGCACTGATAAGAAGCACGATAAGATACATCGTAGATTTTCCACAGGTCGCAGACCGGATGTTTTCATCACCAAAACATGTTACATGTGTGCAAAGTCACATTTATTTTATCTTGCACATTTGTAATGTCTTAAGTTGCCGATATTTCACGCTGACTGCAAAGAAATGCATCTGTAGCAGAATAATCAACAATTATTAAATCCAATGGCACAGAGTGAGTGACTGTACATAAAAGAACACATTCCCAACCTCAGCTGGGTTTTGGGTGCATCTTATTTGTTCTTCTGAGAGAGGCCCACTCGATACTGTATATCCTGTACATAATGTGCATTGGGACCACTGAGACCCTACTGTACTGTTTCCTGCTGCTACATCCTACAACAGTGAGTCTGTTTTTCATACCCAGTCTGTTCCATCCCTTGATTTGACAATGCCTGCACTGATTGCAGTTCTACGATATGAGCAGGATTAGCACAGTAATCTAAATGAGAAAATGCCACAGAAAGGCCTTTTGCAACTCTGGGTTATCAAATTGAGATATGTGCCGCATTCCATTATCTATTTCAGTACCGATCTATGAAGTGTTGGAGAAGCACTTGCTTTACCAAACTGTATTTGTTGGTTTGAACAGCAGTTAAAAGTCTGCATATACTTTTAAGTGTGATTTTCTCTAAGTTTTCAAGACAGAAGCCAAAAACATAGCTGGAAAAGGGAAGATAAACTAAGAGATTTCAATGTGAAGTCGAGGTGGTGGTGAAATGTACTCAAGTACTGTATTTAAGTATAAATTTGAGGTATTTTATTTGATTTAAAAGTATTACCTTTTCAGTTTACTTCATAAATCTACATTTCAAAAAGAAACATAGTTTTCCTGTTACAACTGTGAGATTCAGATTTTCCATAAAGCATATGAAGACAGAGTTTATAAAATATGAAGTTTTACTACAGATTAAACTATGCAGCAGTGTGTACAATTAGAGCTGAAATTCTTTACCTGATTATTCCCATAATCACAGAGTAATTTTTCATCCAATAAACCGCCAAATATTTCATGCTTCAGGGCTCTTAAATGTGGAGATTTTCAGCTTTTTTTCCCCTCAAATTATGTTTCCATTTTTATCAAACAAGCAGTCGAGTGTCTCTTTTGGCTCTTTTCAAACCAAATATAATTAGCAGATTAATCCATACATGAAATATATTAAAATTAGCTCAACCAACTACAGTAGTCAAATTTTGTTTACACATTAATACAAATGATCTGAATAGATATGATAGTTTAACCATCACATTTTTCTGAATTGATGCATTTGGTTAATATACTTACATTTCATTAAAGTAAAAGTCAATGAAGCATTCTGAAAGTGTGCTATTAGTACTTTTACTTAAGAAAAACATTTAAATACTTCATCCACCATTGTGTAGAGGAGCTGTCTCCAATAATTAATTTTAGTTATGCTTTGAAGTTCATAAAAAGAAAGGATTGGAATAGTTAAAGTAATCCATCAGAATATAGAATATATCCTGCAGCCCTTTCTGCCACTATCCACTGCATCGTCTGTCTCCCTTCATTCTCCCTCCCTCTTCCTATACCTTGTTAATGTGGTTTTACAACCCCAGCGTCACCTCTGCCCTGCTGGGACAATTGTGCTGACAGATATGATGATTGGAGGGGTCAAACAAGGTTGCGAGAAAAATGTAGGGTCACAAAACACATGATAGATTAGGCTGAGAAAATTAACCTCAGTTGGATTGCCTTTTCAGCTGTCAAACGAGTGGGGCTCTCATGTATACAAAGTTATATTTACAATCTGTGCATGAGTTCAAATTGGGGGTGTTTGGAGGTATGGAGGTATGAAATGTATAGTCTACCTCTTACACATTAGGAGTGAGGTGTTTGAGCAGAAAGATAAACACTCTTTCTGCCAGTCAGCACCTTTCTTTTCCTTCCCTCCTCTATCCTCTCATCATTGTTGCTGTTCATCTTTCTCTGCCTCTCCCTCTACATCACACACTTTCTTGTATTTTCTCTCCTCTCTGTCACTCATTCTGCTTTCCCTCATCACTCTCTACTCTTTCATTTCCTCTCCCTTCTTGTCCATAAATCCGCATCTGCCTCCTCTCTCCCCCTGGTTTAACTTTTGTATTCTGCAGTTGATCTTTCATCTGTCCTCATTTGTTACGCGTGTCCATTCATCCCACTTGCACCATTTGTCATCTCCTTTCAAGAACAATTTGCAAACAATCGCCAGCAGTTTTTGCCACTTCGGGACGACCAGATGCATCAAGTGTTCTTGAATTACACCGCTGAGCATTTCAACAGCTGTAGAAGTGGCTGTTTCACCCCAAAATGAATTAATTATGGGTTGTTGTTTTTTTTATGATAGCCTGCCGCTTTGTAATATAAAATATATCTATGGCTGACGTAACCATATTTATTTCAGAAGAGCAAATTCTCGTTCATTTTACCCACTCATCATCCATCATATTCATTTTCCTCTAAAGGGATCCCTTAGTTGCAGTTACATAAAGTTGGGAAATAGTTCATACAAGAATTCTAAAGTGAAGCAACAGAGACTGAGCTGGGGATAAGTCTAGCTTCAATAATGTTAGATTTTATAATTCAACTTATAATCTTTTCTTACATAGTCCCTGTCTGATATCCAGCACATGTATCTAACTCCCTGCCCCTAATTTGTAAAACACCCTCCAGGGAAAATTTGTCTCCAAGCCTGTGGCTAAAATTCCCTTGATGACATGATTGGAGGTTATTTTACGAGACAATGCTCCTCCCGAGCCACAGTTAATTAGTACCTACAGTGGCATAATTAGACAATGACAACAATGTTCACACAGGTGGAAAATAGCCTGTAAAACTCTGACCTTTACAAGCTACAGCAAGTTGTCTTTTTAGTCCATATCAAAAGAGCTCAAGTCAACTTACATGCATGAGATACAGTTTTGGCTAACATAAATGCATATAAAACTTTTAATGTAGTGGCGGTGTTCTTTTTTTTTAGTTCTTCACAAGCTTCTCCTTATGTTTGATGAACAATTCAGTCTATTATGTTGGAAAATAGTTTAACCCTCGTGTTGTCCTTGGGTCAAAATGACCCACAGCTGTGTTCAGCCAAGTTCTATTTTATTTTCATAGTTTTGGGGATCATTGGTGACAAGGAGGCTGTGAGGGTTTCTTTAAAGAATGATGACCAATGATCCCAAAAAATATAAAAATATAGAAATAAAACAGAACTTGGTTGAACATAGCTGCAGGTCATTTTGACCCAAGGACAACAAGAGGGTTAAAATGTCCATCACAGTTTATAAGAGCACGTGTTGACGCCTTTAGATGTTGTTTTGTCGCACCAACACAATACATATAACACATTAACAAGCATATAGAACAATGAAAACGGAAGTAGTCCTCTCACTGGAGGAGCGGAAACTGAAGAATGTTTGGTCAGATGGCATCTGCTTTCATATTTACAGTAGGTTTAGCCTTTGCAGCTTCAATGCTGCAACAATCCAAGATTTTCTGTATCTTAAATTTGATGAAAGTATATGAATGAATGCATTTTTATCACTTTCTGGATTTGCTTATTTCGCCTTTTCTCTTGTGACGCAGCGTGGACAAAGACGTCATTTACAGCACTGACCTGGTATTTTTCTGCGCTCCAAAGGCTTTTTGAATTCCTGTCTTTTCAAACACAGCTGCTCTGACTTTAGATAAGAACCGAAGCTATGAAACAGCAAATGTCAGTGCCACAATGCGCATGTGTTTCAACAACATATTATAAGCTGTAAAAAAAAAAAAAAGCAGCTTTCTGCTATCCTGAGCTGAATTTGTTGCCTCCTGTGCCTTTGCTGAAAAGAATTGCATTGTAATGTGCATATTGTTGTCACAATAAGAAATGACATACTCGGTCCCCCATGTGAAAAATAACCCCATCATGTCCCTGCTGAAAGATGGTTGCAATAATCACAAAACTACAGGACACCATTGCAGGGAGGTCTTTTCATATGATCTATTTTGGAACACAGGGGAGGAAAATGTATTGTAGGGTGGTTATCTAAACCTCAGTAGACATTAGGTGTGGTTCATCTTATATTTAAAGCAAGAAGATGAACATGTTTTGATTTATCAGCCACACTTTAATCTCCCACATCTATAAATCTAAAGATTTTGGGGTGTGTACTGCAACGTTTGACCTCTGGATTCTGATTTATCAACAATAAATCTGTTGGTAAAGAACAGAATCCTGACACTGTGGGCCCACTTATGACCCTTTTAATCATAGGAAATGGAGGAGGATCACTTATTATACTCAGACACACTCACAGACGCAGACACACAATGGCCGTGACATCCCCTTTAACTTGTCCCATTTCCTCACTGACAAACCCACAAACACACGTGTGGAACAAACCCTTTCCACTTGACCAAGACTGAATTTTTGTCTTCAAATGGGAGGTGAGTCTCCACAGTGTGACTGTACGTACAGACTTGTGTCTCCCTAATGTGAATACACACACAGGGATTATCCGGCCTTAATGTGAAGAGAAAACTGAAGCTTGATCGTAGAACTGCTTGCAAAACCTCCTACTGAGCAACAAAAGGGGTTTTGTCAATAAGTGCGTTTTTTTTATTTGATTTGATTCATTTGGCACAAATTAAAAACGTATAATATACATTTAAAAACAAAAATATCTGAGTATGCTGATGGATGAGCGTGTATATGCATGTGTTGCAGTTACGAAACAGAAGTTAAATGTTTTTTTAAGCACCTTTTCAAGCATTTAATAGAGGAACACCTTTTTGTCAGATGGGAAAGGCAGAAAATGTAGCAGAATTTACCCTCATCATTTATCAAATCAAGAGAAATGGACAGACTTTCATTAAAATCTTTGACGCTGGAGTCAGGTGGGTGACAGACAACACCAACAATAACATTCTTACCACTAGAGACACCAAAGAGCTCCACAAAGACAGACTCCACCTGACCCCCTATCTGGCTTCAGAGAGATCATCCCTTATTTTCAATTCATAGTCATCATGGATAACCAAAGATACTCCGCCTCCAGATCTATTCTGTCTCACGCAGTGGACCGAATTGTATTTAGGTAATTCAAAGATTTCTTTAGAGACCTCTGTTTGCCATGTTTCTGATAAATCAATGACAGAAAAAGTGTGTTTGAGTGAAGATAAATAATGGATACATCTATCATAGTTGTCTTCTTATATTCAGGTGGACAATATATTAGGAGGCATAGAAACACATAAGTCATTCCATTCCAAGAGGTCCATTACAATAACAAGAGATTAGATGCATTAAATGATGAAAATAAATGTTGGTCTGGGTCTACATCAATACTGTAAGAGTCAATTATAGGGGTTAAAGGTCTAGTCCATAAAATCAGATTTTTTTTTTTTTTTGTGATCCATTGTGTGTGTAAAAAATATAAAACTGATGACTGGTGTAAAAATAAAACGGTCTAAATTGCTATTGCTGGAGGTTAATTGGTTCAACTCTGAGCCAAATCTGTGTCCAAATCTGTTTTCCTTTGTTGTGGTGGGGTTTGGGGAGGTGGGTGAACAATAAGTTTGTCGTATCTCAAATATGAAATGTCACCTCTCTCACGAACTGCCTTCATCGCTGGGAACAGTTCTTTCTGCTTTGGCCGGACAGCTTCGGGGAAGTCCTGAGCCCTTCAGGTTTTTAGCTTTATCCAGAACACCTATGTGCCCAGTCCAGCTCTATTTTCAAGTGATCCAGTTGTAGTTTTTCACTGAATAGTTTCCTCACTTTTTCTTAGGATTCAAACACCTTTTCTTTTCCAGAATTCTTAATGCCCTCCACAACAATATCATGACGTCTTGACTGGCCCTCCAGATATTCTGTCTTGTCTGAGATTGAGATCAAGCTTTTGCAAAATGTGTCCAAATCTTCCCTAGTTTCGCTGCAATTTTTACATGAGGATTTAAAATCATCAAAATCCTTTATCTTTGCTCTGTCTGTGTGTTGAGGTCTGTGGGGTGTTGTGGTAAAATTTCAGTTTACCAGATGAAAAACATTTTCAGACCAAAGAATCTCTGATGAACAGGAATGATAAAATACATATTCCAGGGTCACATGAAGGCCGCATAATTTGTAACAATCAACGTATTTACACTGTGGAAAGGACTTTGATGGACCTTAACTGTTTGATTATGTGGTTTTTGTATACTGATATTACCCTCAAATGATCAGTGATCAGAGGCCAGAGAAGTTTATTCAAACTGTATATGAATGACTGAAAAAGTTGGTCTTTTTGATATTTCTGCTAGGTTAAAAGTACTCCATTTGCTTAACCATTAAGCTGCGTTAATTGATATTTTGAATGATGACATTTTTTTTTTTAATGGCCATGTTCAATGTGAAAGTGGTTGCTTGTTGTAATAAACCCAAATTCATTATTTCCTAATTCACTGTTTTGATTATTGGCCTGCAACTGTATTGTTTTTGGTTCATTCTCACTGCTCTCATTAATGTCTCAGCAGCAGGAAGCTATTTTCAGCAAGAAAACACCAAATAATATACAGTCAGAGACAAACATAGTGGAGCATTTAGCAGATGAAGAGGCATATTTTGTTCTGCTGGTAGAAACCAAAAACAGCAAAAATACAGCATTGATATTGCATTGATCAGGTGGCTAAATGCAGCTCCGTAAATAGGTAAGTTTGTGTTTTGTTTACATCATGTTTTCCTTCTGCTACATGATAAAAAAAAATCAATTAAGGTGTATATATTTTATAATATTAATAATTATCGAGTTATATTCTGAAATTATTATCGTTAATTAAATAAATTCATCAGGATTACTGGTTGACTCACTGCAATGGTATTTATAGGCTGGAGTTATACCAGATTTCCTATCAAATCTGTAACTTCCTGTCCAAGAGGAAGTGGCTACCAGTTACTCAGGCACCACACCATCTGTGATTGTTTAATCTTTTGTATTCATTTGTTTGGCTTCTATTTGAACCCTGATATAAACTATTTTACATAAGTGCAGACAAAATAGATTGACTACAGTGAAACAGCAGTGCCCTTTTTTAAGTGTCACACTGTAATCCTACTGGTTAACTGTCGTCCACCTGGTGGAGCAAAACACAAAATGAAGTACAGAGTCTTAATGTACAATGAGTTTACTGATATTGATAGTTTTTATTAAATGTTTGACTTATTTTTCTTTCTTCAACCAAACATTATCAGAGAAGCTGGCACAGCCTGTGGTATGTCTTCAATCTTAGTGTTCATATGCATGCAAATCAATTTGGTAAACTGTTTCCTCATACTATCTTTGGTAATATGGACTTCCCCTCTGCTGTGTCTGGTCCAACCAGGAAGAGTCTCACTTCATCTTTCACAGACGACAGACATTCTCTGTATTTCCTGTTGTAGAATTAGACCATAATACAACAACACAAAGGCTTTTTGAATCGTAGAAAATAAATGACCTGAAAAAGATTCCTGCAATTTTAGGGAATTATTGAAAATTCAACAATGACCAACCTCTTTCTGTTATGCTTTTGCACCACAAACTTCAGGCCCTCATTCAGTAACCCCATTTCAAATCCAGGTGAAAATAACATCCCAAACGCTCAGGTAGAAATATCACAATACACAATGTATGCGACACAATGCAGTTGCAAGACAATGTTCTTTCAAAGGAACTTACCACTGAGGTCCAAATGCTTCAAAATAGACAGACGGACTTGACAATAGGTTATTAATCACACCTGAGCGTCCCCACAGACCTACAAACTGGAAGTGATACTCCAAGTGGAATAATGTTTGTTCTAATCCCTGTGAACTTCCAATTGAAGGCACCAGTCAAGACTCAAAAGCTTTAACCCTGTGATTCTGTAGGGAGCAATCAGAGGAAGAAAGGCCATTGAGATACTACAGGGGGTTCCTGAAGGATTCAAACCTCTACCGCAGCCGATATTTACCAGAAAAGCCAAGCAAAACAATGACAGGCCGGAGTTAAATAGTCTACTGTTTGATAGATTTTGTTAAGTGTTGCATCACTTTATTCTGTTCAAATAAAAAGTATTTTATCTTGGGGTAACATTTGTTGCGCAGAATCATCAGGAGGAGCTGTTAGGAAGTGTCTGGTTGGTTTGCCAGTGTTTGCAGGAAGTATCCTGCACATTGTTTTTAAATCACTGGGCAGTGAGCCAGGGCAGACTGTAAGTTCACTGTACAAACATGTTTTGGTGGTGGAGGATTGTTCCATGCAAGACAAGAAATACATATGACACATTTTTGTCATAGACTAGAGGTTTGATTAATGCTGCAGCACCCACAATACAACCTTTTCTTTTCCTGGATGGACCATATGCATGGTGTATTCCAGTATTATTCATATCATTGTCTTTTTTTAACATGTTGGTAAAGGGACTCAGTGTAATACTTGTGACAATAGTAGCAGTGACTCTGTACTGACAGCACACTGCTTCATGTCTAAACATACACTGCCACCTCTTGGTGTTTCTCTGTAGCTACAAATAATGTGTTGGTTGGTCAATTCAGGCATCTTGGATCTATTTTATTACCTGAGCATCTCTCCAGGATATACCAGGTATTTAATACCTCTGAGTATCTGCAAAATCACCCCCCACCCTAAACAAATTTTTACCTGGGAATAATGCGTTGAATAATGAAACATCTGCTAAATGACTTTGTGACATGTGGTGACTACAATTTTATATTTTATGACACTAATGCAAAGAAGCAAGTCAAATTAACCTATTTGGATGTGCCAAACAAATGTTAAAACCACGGACTGGATCATGGTGATCTGCAGGAGACAGGTGTTATGACTTTACATGTAACAATCACTGTACAGCACAATGATAATCTAATTTAAGTCCATGAACATGAAAAAAATATATTTAAAGCCTTTAGGTTTTAAAAAGGTTGTGGCTGTCTCGTAAGAGTGCCATTGGCACCCTGGCTGGAGTATTACAATAATGTACCAACAATTAGACCGACAAATCACCAATCTTCAAACTCAGCAGGCTTCATATAAAATCCCAGAGAAAGATTCACGTTCGGGTTTAGCTGGTGGCCGGCATGTAGTTTGGAGTTGAGGCGCTGTTCGGCGCTCTCGCACCGTAAGAAGAACCCGTCCTGCCCGGCGAAAGACGCTCTGACAGCTTCTGAGTCGGTAAAAAAAAAAAACTCAGAAACTCAGCATCCAGCATTTCAGCCGTGACACCACCGGAGCGCACAGGCATGCAGGAGTCCGCAGAGGCGCACTGACTGAACAGGACAGTATGGACGGCCCTGCGGGGATCCAGAGAGCCGCTGGGGATTGTCAGGCGGGAGAGGCAGAAGCTGCAAGGCGTGAGGAGGTGCATTAAACCGTCAGTTTCCATCTAATTCCTGCCTTTTACGCAGGGTGGAGAGGCTGCCGGTTGACAGTAATCCGCTTGCCGGGAGGAGCAGGGAAAGCCCTTCTCAGACAGAGACGGCGGGAGGGAGAGTTTGAGGTCGGACAGGAGACAGAAAAGAGAGTTGAAAAGAGTGCTTTGAGATATTCGGAGCTCCTGTCCTGCTGCTGGATGCTTAAACGCACTGACTGCTACAGACTCTGTGGGCGACTCTCCTTCAAGCTGCTGGAATTCCACTTCACATCATGAGCGGACCGACAAATGGTAAAGCTGTGTGTGTGTGTGTGTGTGTGTGTGTGTGTGTGTGTGTGTGTGTGTGTGTGTGTGTGTGTGTGTGTGTGTGTGTGTGTGTGTGTGTGTGTGTGATTCTGCCTAATCAATAACAGTGTCCTGGGAGGGTTTAACGTGAAGTAGACATAAACAGACCGTCACTGAGGTTATTGATCACTGGCTCACTTATTTCATCATGCTGTTAACTAGCTTTTTGTCAGTGAAGGTTAGAAATAGAGGCTGATATTGTGTATCGACAACTGACAGCATTCATCAGTATTTTCATCAGTATCAGTTTGTGGTGCCACTTCTAGGAATTTCTCTAATCACATGGTGCAGTTGATCTACTGTTTGATTTCATTTATTACTTCTCCAATATTTAGTTTTCTGTGTCAGATTTTTTTTTTTATAGAAATCAGTTCTTATTGCTAATTAATAGTCAAGTGGGACAATTGGAAGTGTTGGTATTTCAGATATTTGGGAGAGAAGAGGAGAAGCCTGCTGTTCTTTGATAGCTGGAAGACAAAAGAGCACATCACACTGTGCCGAGCACATATTAAAATGCCTCACTGTCTAAACATAGAACCACTTTATTAACGTGACACCACCAAATCCCAAAATCTATTTTCCAAAATAAAATAAAAATCAAGTGGCTCTACAGACATGCCCCTTGCTTTCCAGTATAAGACATCAAGCAGCTGCCTTCTCTTCCCAGCAACCATCCAGTTTTATACCTCCCACCTCAGGGAGACATTGAACACACTGGTACAAGCACAGCCTTGTCAGTGGAGCAGAGGGGCCCCGGCTGAGCGACTGTAACACCTCAAAATCTCCCACAGAAAAGAAGAGGATTAACTTTTGGCTGACTGGTTTGGTTCACACTGTGGGAGAGCTTATTGGTTTTTATCCAGGCTGTTAACCCATGAGGTCACAGGTCAGAGTAAATATGTGATGCAGTCAAACAGTAAATAATTAATTATCTGACTTTGAAGCCATTTAAGGGAGAGTTGTAGGAAAACAGAAAGTGAGTGTCATCTGAGATGTGTTGTCAACCTTACTGTAGTAAAAACTGTGAGAGTAAAATTTAAAAAGTCAGAGCAGAGCTACGTCCTGACTGGCAGCATTCCTCAAAGTTAAGTGAAAATGACACAAAGCAGCATCAAAGAGACACAAAGTGTGACAACCGATGCACAGTCAGAGTAAAAAAAAATTAAGAATATTCCTGGCAGTCTGACTGATTGAATCCTGCTTCTTCTCAGCAGCTGTGCTGATTTTATAGAATTAGTGGGTCAATTATTTAGATGATCTTTTATTTTTTGTCTTTTTACCGTAAATTACTGGATTACTTTCCCTGACTACAACATCACTATTCTAATAAAACCAGGGGAGTCAACCCAGTCATAACAGAGAAGTAGTTTCCAGCTTGAGGGCTACGACCCTTCATGGGGTCACAAGAAAGACTTTTTTTTTTTTTTTTTTTTTACTTAGTGATGAGCTAATGGATGATTTTACATTTAAAAGCCCCTAAAAGTTAAACAATGTAAGAAGGGAAAAACGTTTTTGGTCAAAGAGGCCAACTTGAGAGTGAAATTTGCAACATGGCAAGTGGCTGGTTTTATTTCTAGTGGTCACAAAGGTCAGGAGTCTCTGCTGTACACAACTGTTTGAAGTTGTGTGTGCACAGGACTTTACCTGGCTGCCGTATCAAGACGACACACAACACAAAAGCAACACATAACACTTAAGCACATACAGTACAGTATCATGTACGTGTATGGTTTTTACATTCTTCAATTCCAGAAACTGGAACACCATTTAAACCTACTATTAATATAAAACACACATACAGAAATAACACATTCAGTCTCTCAGCCACACACAGGTGGCTCAGATCTTTCTATGTCTGTTGTTCCAGGCCTTGTGCTGCCATCTGGCTACAGAACCAATGCCAGCTTCTGTGATGCACACACACAGACACACACACACACACACACACACACACACACACACACACACACACACACACACACACACACACACACACACACACACACACACACACACACACACACACACACACACACACACACACACACACACACACACACACGTACTGATGATACAATTTGTTAGAAAACATTGTTGTCCCAGATTTACCTGTTTTTTCTCTTGAAAACATTTATAGATCCACAACTCTCTTTCTGTGTGTGTGTCTCTCCTGCTGTCATCAGCTTAACCTGCCAGCATGTTGTGTTTGCTGCGATTGCGTAATACTCCGGGATGCAGCAGCATGAATTGTAATGTAATTGAATTGAGCAGAATACAGTAGACTTGGTACACAGACTGTTGTTCAGTGTGTTGAGCGCAATTGACCGAAATCAAAATCAAATAAATCACAGTCTGTCGGTGAAATCTATTCATTCTGCTGCTCTTTTGTGGTGTCGTCCTGCCACGACACACACTGAGCATTGTGTGCACGTGTGTGTTTCGGGAAGCGTAAAGAATGGGCTTGTTTCACTGAGAGGGATTTGACCAGTTTATAAGCGAGGATGAAAGAGGCGTAATCCCAAAAAAGGCCCCGACTGCCCTTGTCAGTCTCTAGTAGCTACTCTGTGTGTGTGTGCGTGTGTGTGTGTGTGTGTGTGTGTGTGCATGTGTGTGTGTGTGTGTGTGTGTGTGTGTGTGTGTGTGTGTGTGTGTGTGTGTGTGTGCGTGCGTGTGTGTGTGCGTGTGTGTGTGTGTGTGTGTGTGTGTGTGCGTGCGTGTGTGTGCGTGTGTGTGTGTGAGCGTGTACCTCGTGTTCTGCACGTATATTTCAGGATCTGACACCATTAGGAGCTTTATTGACATATGCATAAAGATTGAGTTGCAATTTACAATTTAGTTATGGTTTGCTGTCCTACTTGATTACCATAAATGGATAACAATATTGAATATGTTAAAAATAAAGAAAGTTAAATCTTGAAGATATACAAACTAAATAAAGAGTACATTAAAAGTATATCTGTAAATATGTAATACAATAGTTATAAAATCAAATTTGTACCATGAAGAAAACTTAGTGAAACCAGTTACATTTCTAATGCAGTACATAAGTGATAATTTATATCCTGACAAATATAAGATGCCAGTAATTTGTAAGTACATTGCCTGTCCTCCTGTCTGTCTCACTCTCGAGCCACTACCTTTTATTGAATGGTTGTAAGTCGGGCTGGTCTCAGACTTTCCAGGAGCTTCTACGAGTTACGAAGTTGAGCCTTCTTCATCTTCTGTGTTTGGCGGCATGTTTTCTGTGTTGGACTGGTTTCTGCCTAATTTATAAGACAAACCTGAGAAACTGCTTTCCAATTCATTACACATTAGCGCCTGTGTTTATCTGCCACATGTTCATGTAACAAAACATTTGCCGGCTAGAAAAAAAGAAAGAATCTATCAGGCGTCTTATCTGCTTATGGCAGTTGCTCCACATTTCTTTTATTGCACTTTGATCAGATGTTTGAATTCAGTTGAAAGGAAGACAAAAAGAGCGTCCTCACAAATGAAGTGACATGTTTTTGATCATCTCCTCTCCTCTCCTCTCCTCTCCTCTCCTCTCCTCTCCTCTCCTCTCCTCTCCTCTCCTCTCCTCTCCTCTCCTCTCCTCTCTTCTCCTCTCTTCTCTTCTCTTCTCTTCTCTTCTCTTCTCTTCTCTTCTCTTCTCTTCTCTTCTCTTCTCTTCTCTTCTCTTCTCTTCTCTTCTCTTCTCTTCTCTTCTCTTCTCTTCTCTTCTCTTCTCTTCTCTTCTCTTCTCTTCTCTTCTCTTCTCCAGCAGTTCAGTACCAGTCAGATCTTTATGGAGGAAACAACAACAGCAGCTCTCCTCTCGCCAGCCCTGGAAATTTGCCCATCGTGTGTGAGCGTTGTGGGGAGGTTTGTCGTGGGGAGGTGGTGCGCGTCAAGAACACACACTTCCACGTTCAGTGCTTCACCTGCCAAGGTAAACAAACACAAACAAGCTTCCATCCATTCAGTACACATTAACACCTCCTAAAATGCGCACAAAAGCACAAACACACACTCACATCTGCTTCTGTTCTCCACTCTCACACACACACACACACACACACACACACACACACACACACACACACACACACACACACACACACACACACACACACACACACACACACACACACACACACACACACACACACACACGATGGTTCAAACCGGTTTATTTTATTGGACTAATGCACAGGTTTCCATGTGTGGAATCTACCCACATCAATTTGCATAATTCAATATTAAATAATTACCAGTACTCAGACAAGAAGGAGCCAGCAAAATTGAATCACTGATAGCTTCTGTCCTCACTGAAATCAAAGCTAAAACTATGACTATACCAGGATCGAAGAGGATTTCAGACAATTACAAAGTATACTATATACAAAAAAAAAAAGGAAAAGAAATACAGGGACACCGAAGCATCAGTGATTGGAAAATATTTCTGTCATCAAAGACAAACGAAGGTCTTAAATCTTTTAAACATTAGAGGAATTGCAGTTATGTCTTAATTTCCCAGCAGCCACTGCGGCACAACCATGGAAATCTACATAAACAGCTCCACATTTTCTATTTGTTGCTTTCATATTTGAAACCATAAATATTTATACGTAGGTCACTGAGACTCACACTTAGACAGACAGACACACTTCATGCTAAAGGTAAACATTTTGACTATGCTTATTCACTAAACCAATGATAATGTTCTCATCTCGGTACACTAAGCGTGAGCAGCTGATTACCTTAGATTTGTAAAGGACTGTAAAGCCAGGGGAAACAGGTAGCATGTCTCTGTCCGCAATTTTGAACAATTCTTACACATTACAATACAAATCCATAGTTTTCATGCAGTTTGAAGGGGGAGAGTGTAAGCCAGGTTATGTTTTTGTAGCTACATTTAACAGATATCCCCTGAACACCTCACATGCAGTCTAGCAATAGATGCCGTGATTTGCCGTGTTTCCTGAATGCCTCACATCTTCCTGGGCAAGTCGCCGAAGTAGAATCTATGTGTGATAAATGCTGTTTTGGCTGACTGACATAAATGAGATTTACTCCTGTGTAAATGAGGCAAAAGTTATGCGTTTCAAAATTAATCAAAGCCCCGTCATTGATGCACACAAAAGTGTGATTCCTAACTTTCCAGCCCTAGCCAGCACCCTGTACCTTTTTAACAATAAATACACTATATGTTGCTTATTTAGTTACCAGAAATGTATAAACAACAAATTGTGGTGTTACAATGAGCTGTGCGATGGTACTATTTGTATTTATACTTCCTGAAGTCTCTTCTGGTTGCCCGGCAACCTGAAGGCGCTGACAATACTCCAGGAAGTCATTTGCTCTGCCAAGAAACGGTTCCAGAACAGTAACGATTTCTAATAAGACCATAAATTGTCACTTTCACAAAATATAACAAAGTCTTCAGCCTCCTGGCATCCGAGGTTGAGCAGTGATCAGGAGGTCTGGACGAACACATGAACGAAAGCATGCGCAGACTGAAGTGAGCAAGTCTTGTACTGCTCTATAATAAATCATACATCATGTAAGTGGTGAGTGCAGCAGTAAAACAACAACAACAAAAAAGCAGTGGCCAGCTTTAATTAGATTCATTTAATGTGGTGTTGAGAAGGTGAAAAAGTAAGAGATCTTTTGCTGACTGACTCAGTCACTTGTTTTTGTTTTTGATATTCATGCACGGCAGCGTACGTTTGCACATGTAGTTGTTTTGTGCATGCGTGTTTAGGTGAATATTGAATTGCATGGTTGAGCATCACCAGTGAGCAGGTGGGACAGAATGCACAAGCAGAGGTCTGGAGTCAGCAGCTAGCTTAACAGTGCAGTCAGCAGGTTTTCAGCCCGTAGTCAGATTCCAACCAGCTAACCTCCTTTCATGGGCCCGGGACGCACGCAGTCCCACAGCATGCTGCAAAACAACACCGTTTTCTCTGTTTGATCTGTCAGTAGTGTAAATGCGCGCAGTCACAAAGCACAAAAGAGGAGGATTTTCTACTTTTTCACGGAATGCCATATTTAATCTCATGCAGCACTGCAGATCTTAAAAATAACCTGACCTGAAATAACTCCTTTGGTTGTTTGTTTGATTGAATAATTGATTGTCTAATTGACTGATTGTTCAATTGAAGCAATTCTGACAGGAAGCCAGATTTATTGACGGAAGCGGTCTCTCTTTGATATTAAAGCGTTTATTACTATGGACAATTGATCTTGCAGAGTAAGCTTAATGACTTTTAGCTAATGGACTGTGGGCGGAGTAGACATCAGCTGATGAAGTGGACACGAATCAAATCGTCAGCTTTTAGTACACAGACGTATCTGGTTTTTTTTATTTTTTATTCTTCCTCTGCCAATTATCTTCTCCTCTCCTCTCCTCTCCTCTCCTCTCCTCTCCTCTCCTCTCCTCTCCTCTCCTCTCCTCTCCTCTCCTCTCCTCTCCTCTCCTCTCCTCTCCTCTCCTCTCCTCTCCTCTCCTCTCCTCTCCTCTCCTCTCCTCTCCTCTCCTCTCCTCTCCACCTCCCCTCTGTCACTCTCTTGTCTCATATTTTTTGTTTATAGCTGTGAATGTCAGGAAGTTACTGTACATCTTTGTTTGGTAAACAGCGTAATTGCCTGTTAGCGTTTTTTTGGGGAACAAGGTGAGGAGAGGGAGACAGATGAGGTAGCTGTGTGTTTGACTCAAGATTTGTTTTTTTGGGAAGTGTAATGACTAATTAAGGTGGCCTCAAATTTAGATCCTGGTGGGTTTTTTTTTTTTTTTTAGCTTTGGACTGTCTTCTTGAGACACAAACCTCTTTTTATGTGATTTTAATGGAACATGATTAAATTGTATTGAGGACCTGGAACTATTCAGTGATGGTTATTGTTAAGGTTGAGACATCTATGAGTGAAAAATCTCAAGACTAAGTTAATGTGACAATTGTTTTTTCTTATTTCACTTGTTTTTACCAGCACCCGATAGCAATGTGTTACTACCGCCAGAGGGTGGCGGTAATATGCCTGAAAGCTGTTCGCCATCTGCCACTAAACAACAAAAGGAGGACCAGAGCATGTTGCTACCAGGCACCTGAGTTTTGCAAAACTTTTGTAGTGATGTAAGATTAGATGCTACCACACAACCTGAAAAAAACACACAAAGACTACTACAGTTGTTAAAAAGTTGCGTGTGGAACTTCTTAAAAAAAAGAAATGAAGATTTGAAGATGAAGATGTAACTCTGTTAGGTTAAAGGTAGCATGTAATCAGCACGAAAACTATACTTAGCGATTTAAGAGAAAAGCACATACCAGACTGTCCCTTCTCAGATCAAAAATGAATGGCTAACTTTGTTACAAGAAGTAAGTTTGATGTTGGACTTGCAGAGCAAACAGCCCTCATTCACAAGATGATTGCCAAAGATGTGCTTTGTCGAAGGCGATGGTTTTCAAACTATGATAGTATTTGTTGAGTTTATGGCATGTGTGAGTATCTCTTTCTTTTTCTGTGTGTGTATGTGTAGCAGCGGGGCTATGCGGTGATTTTGAAAATGAGTCAAAGTAGTTCCCACCTTGAAATGCCTATCCCACTAATGTATTCTCATGTCAAGAAACAAGACTTATTTTTCATAAAATCCACAGATAGTATCTTTTATGCTCTCAGACAATGTGGAACATTTTTTATTCATTTTCTCTTATTTTAAAGCAAATGATGGCAGTTTTTGGAAGATTGTCTCCACGTCCTGCTGCATATGCAAATATGTAGACGTAACGCCTCAGTTTGACTGACAGATGTTAATACTTCAATAACCATGTCTACAAAGGTTTCAGGAATCCATGTTGTGCCAGACATAATTGCCAGCGAGCTGTTCATACCGATCGCTCCCTGAGTTAGAGCGTAGACTGATTAGACTTCTTCTTCTATCCTTTCTCCCATCACCTTGTCTTTGATCCGTCCGTCCATCCTGATCACACACATGCAAATGCAGAGGAGCTTCAGAAAGGAAATCCATCCCATGTTGATGACGCAAGTAGATGAGGGAAGAGAGTGACAGGACGGCAGATGTGTGCTGCATGGACAGATCGATAGCCTCATTGATACCTCCCCTGGGCCCCCGCCCCGTCTCATCCTTCACATCCTCAACCCTTCACTTTGCTGTCTGCTTCCCTTTCTCCTTACATATGATGCTCTTTCTCTATTCCGCTTCCTCTAATCTCTCCCTTGACTCCCATCTTGGCTTTCTTCGCTTTTCTCCCCATCTCCTTGTTGTTAGAATAATCCTCTCCTCCCCCTCCTTTCCTGGTTTTATTCTAGAAAATGTAGCCATGTACTTTATATATGACCTTACAGCATCTTTTGTGTGGAGAATTTATTCAGTCATTCCTGAGTCTCACTGTGAATGCAAACATTTTACAATGCAGTTTTTGAACACTTTTTTTTGAGGGATCATTTTCAGTTTTTAGAAGCTTCCTCCTCACAGAAGATGAAGAATACTCAGCCACTAATTTATTTGGATGGATTGTACAGCTGCAGGTGCTCCACCTTTTCAAAAACATTTTAAACAGACTCAAAGGAAAGGTTGACCCACTTTGGGATGAAGCAAAGTTTGTGTTTCAGAAGTGAGGCATACCAGGAACATGATTCTGTGTATGTTATCAGTACGAGTGTATGCGCAGCTATACAGACAGTCACGGATGGCCAGGCTCTTTCTTCAGAAGAGACTTCAAGGACAAACTGTGAAGCATGAACCGCTGTATCAGCCCTGCTTTGCAGCACTCTTTTGTGTGTGTGTGTCCTGGCATGAGCATTTGCAGACTGTGTGTCAGGGTGCTGGTGTTCTGGTGTGTTTCAGTGCATGCTTGTACTGTGTGTTTTTATGTGTAACCGGAAGCTAAATCACAAAGATGAGACAGTCAACATGTGTATCATCAGGCCTCCAGGGGGACTCTCTTCTCTTGCATCCATCTTCATTATATCCATTCTTCTTAAATCTATTTTCCTTCGCTTCTTTGATTCACTGCCTCGACCCTTTGCTTCTGGCAGTAAACAAAGAAATCCTTATCCGTTATCCTTCTGCCAATACTGTGAGTTTTTGCGTATCTGGGTCCATATCTGAAGCACCTCAGTCTAATAGGCCACAAATCACTGTTAACAGATGTAGAAGTATTTAAAGACATCAGTGCCTCTGATGACCTGCAGCTGAACCTGCACCCTGATGAGCAGAGGGGAGGGAAAGCAGGTGGCTGGTGAAGAAGAAAAGTGATGGAGCAGAGAGTAAAGAGGGGAATAAAGTTTGGCTTAAAAGGAAGCATGATTTTACTTATTAATTTCAGTTTATTTTATTTATTTGCACCCTGAAAATGATTTCCTGCTTGCCTTCCCTATAAGACTCCTCTTGCTTTTCCCTTCTTCTCAGTCTATAGTTGTAGCGATATCATAATACCAGGAGTTTTGTCGTTGATACCAATAACATTAAAATTCCACAATTCTTGAAACCAAACACACACACACACACACACACACACACAAAGTTTTTTAAGGTATGAATGGTAATGACAGTAGCCTCTTAGCATTATGAGTATGTAAGTACGTTACTAGAGAGCCACATGTTTTTGCACAGACTAGCCGTGAGTTTTCTGTAGTCACAGACACAGGCAGTGAGACAGAGTTAGGGGTGAATGACCCTCCAGATGGATGTAGTTGGTCTGCTACTGTTTCTGCTGCTGGACCAACCATCCTGCAGAAATAATAACCAGTGGAGGGTTAATTCACTTAAATATAAAATACAAATTTTGCGTTGGATGAAAATGACCAGTAACAAACGGATGTGAGCTACATATAAATGGGTAGTGAAGGAAATGAAACCCAATTTTGATAATAAGAAATATAGAGCAGATGATCGATTACCACTGTGCACAATAGGACTGTATTAGTGTGTGTAGGAATCTGCCCTCTCTGAACTGCTGGGTTTTATTTAGCTCCTGGAGGAACTAGTTAGTGCTGATTCAGCACGGAGAGCAGAGACTAAATGTAGAAAACCTTCCGTTTGGGAGAACAGGTGGGGTCAGGGAAGGTCACGGCGAGGTCACGTGGGTTCTTAAGGTCTTGCTTGATAGCGTCTGACAAGTCTTCGACCTATTTGAACATAAAGCTTCAGTCAGCAAGTTCAAGTGGCAGTGGGAAGATTTGTCCCGACTGTCCATGAAAGAGTAAAATGTCAGGTGACAGAGAGAGAGTAATGGATGGTAGCAGGAAGGCACATGCTCATTTATATGCTGGGGGTTATCTGCTGTGGCATTTTCTTCTTTTATTATAATTACATTGTAAATGTGTCAAATTCTTCAGTTTAATGGAATTATTTATGCTCAGGCACACTCGTGTACGAGACGATACTGACAGGCCTTTTTGTGGTATTTTCGGTGAATGATCAAACAACATTTTGAAATAAATCACTTTCTGTTTACTCCTGTCCCAAAGTAAAGCTTATACTAAGTGGTTGGTGAGCTTTGATAAATATTTGTCTTTATTCTGAGCAATGTTTCAGTTCTGAGACCTGAAAGCGATTATTGTCGATCTAAAAAGATACACGGATACTAAAGCAGAGTGAACAGCCCTGCAGCTATGTGAAGTTGTACTTCAGCAATGTCTTTATGCTTACATGCTTATAATGGCAATGCTAACATACTGATGCAGGATTAGAATATTTACCATCTTAGTTTAGCGTAATCTTAGCATGTAGCAGAAATATAAACTATCACCAGGGAGTAACAAACTAGAATAAACTTCTTTTTTTTTAAATGTTTCAATGATCTTGCTTACTAAACAATTAAAGTGATATAAACCCAGCCAGTAGATACTCGGGCATGGATCTTTGGCGATGAGGACAGGTTTTTTGGAAATGGCCCGTAATTTAAAGTCCAATATACCAGAGAGCCCTCCAGAGAGGCAAAGTCCCAACAGCTCCCCCTCTTTCCTGTTTTCCTCCACATCTTAATAGCTTTCCATTTAGACAGTGATGAATGTGTGAATGTTATCAGCAGGGTGAGAAATGATGATACAGACCCGGCTACCATCCTCAAGAGCGTCTCTTTGTTTGAGTCGGTTGGAGAACGCGACAGGAAGAGTGTGTCTGTGAGTGTATTTGGGTTTGCTACTATCAATTCTGGTGAATCCTTACTCACATCAACATACATTGTTTTTTGAAACCCATTGGATTGAAAAAAATAATGGTTGACTTGTTTTCTACAAGCAGCTTATTATGATGCACAGTTAGATTTGAAAGTTAAGCAACCTCTAGTGGTTGTATAAATAATGACAATCTGGTAGGAAGTTACGCAATTCCGATGACGTCTTTGTCATGAGTTTTTCCTTCTTCGGGCGAGGTGTGGTGGATGGTTGGTTTGATACAACAGTGAACTTGAGTTCAGGTGCATTTGAACCCAAACCACACTCTTTATCAAATCAAGGTTTTTTTTTGCACCTAAATCTAACCAAGGGCGTTAATTTAGGACACACCTGTGGGTCGTATTTGAGGGTGGGAACACATCTGGTCACGTGGGTTATCTCATACACGTGTGTTGTATAGTATAGTACAATATGAGAATACAATTTATACACAAGAGTATGAATGTGTATTGCAGTAGCTGTAACTCTTCCTCTATGAACAGTTTTAGTCTCAGGCAGACTGATAAAGGTCACGCTGGCATTTTAAAGTTGTACGACAGCAGCTTTTTTTTTTGTACAGGAGACAAAGAAAAAAACACAGTATAGCGTTCTCCTGTTTGAGAAGACGTCTCATAATAAAGTAGAACTTGTTTACTATAAATAAATAAAAAAAAGCATCATGCTTGTGCTGGAAAATCACCAGCTTGGGTATAACCTAACACGTCTTTGAAACTGATACCTCTTGTCTTGTGGTTGAAAAGAGCTTTTCAGATGACGTTACCTTGATTTGATTCCATGCAACAATCTGCTGGTAGTGTTGGCAGTTATTGTGCACTTTTTTCATAGTCAGCATTCAGGACATTGTAGTGATAAAAAGTACAATGAACAGCAATGCCATATAAATATATACAAGGGGATAGGTTTTATAGGGAATTGAAAGTTACCATGATATGTTACATGTTTCCTGGGTTTCATTGAAGTCTTCTAAAGCCTTTTTGTTTAAATGAAAATCAACTAATTCAAGAACATTTTGAAAAGGAGTACAGTTTACTGAAATGTTCCTTTACTCTCTTTCTATCTTCTTCAGCTTTACTCTACAATATCTCTCTCTTGCTCTCCCTCTCTATCCGTCTAAGCCACTTAACACACAGGCTGGGATCAGTCCAGATCCATTCACTCCGTTGGGTTTAGAGCCATTAGCTTAATTAGAGACCAGACATTCAATTCCCTGTCAGATTTCTTGATCCGTTGGCTGCCTTTCAGACGTGTAACCTGCAGTACGTCCAGGTTGTATCACGGTGCCATTCTGTAAACTGCAGTGTGTACCTCCAATGCACTTGCAGATTATGTCGCAGTGGCAGACACGTGCTGACTTGTGTAGAGCTGAACGCACGACAGTGATTCAATTCATTTTGTGGGACACGCATGATACAAATCTTAACACTGGTGGCTCTATACAAGGATTTTGCTTGGTATAGCCCACTAAATGGCACATGCTGTTATAAATACAGTAAAACAAAGCTGATGGGAGGTGGAAGACTGAGTTCCCTGCTAACTGAAGCAAATTATAGTTCAGCTGCTTTGAAACGGCCTAACCAACCAGCTGAGCGGAGGCCTCCTCACCTTCAGCACAGCTGGGCCAGAGGTAATCATTTGGCTGAAGGACTTTGCATTTGCTAAATAAAAGCCATACATCATGCTGTCAGTGCATACAGTTTAGGTGTGGATCTGTGTGCACTCACGTGTCTCTTTTCCTGGACATGCATCCGTCACACAACACCGCCTCCATACATACATATAAATGTATTTAATGTGTGCACAGGAAAAAGCTGAACTCTACAGTCAGACACATGCAGATAACTGCGTAGAATATATACTCGCATATAGAACTGTGTAACCATTGAAGGCACTGAAAGTAAAGAGTGAATGCTTTAAAATATATATATGTATATATATATATATATATATATGTGTGTGTGTTATTTATCAATTAACGTCAGGACTCACAAATCAATATTTATGTGATTACTCCCTTCCCTTAAAACAAGGTACTTGTCAGGAAGGTAAAACTCTTCTGTGGATTTAGACTTTCTCAGTGTCTTCTGTTCCTGAGTGTGATCCCAGATTGACTCCGATGTTGAGCTCAGGGCTCTGTGGGGGCCACACCATCTGTTCCTCTTTTCACTGAAGATAATTCTGTATGACCCTGCCTGTATGTTACTGGGTGGGTGGGTGGGTGGGAAGGGGGGGTTGCTGTTGTTGTTGTTGTTGTTGTTGTTGTTGTTGTTGTTATTGTTGTTGTCATGCTGCAGAAGGAATTTGGATTCGATCAGACACCTCCCTGTTGGTATTATTCGACGGATGGGAATATAGATAGAGAACCATAACATACTGTATAAATTAAGATTAGGCGGTAACTGGTCCAATCCCCAAAAAACAGATTGGAGTATTAACCCTGTAGAGGTCAGAAAGGACATCAGATTGTACTCTATAAATCCACCCCCACAAAAACACCCACCGACAACACACACACACACACACACACACACACACACACACACACACACACACACACACACACACACACACACACACACACACACACACACACACACACACACACACACACACACACACACACAAAATACTGACTGTGTTTACTATTACCATAGCCACGCTTAAATCAGAAGGTAAAACTCATTGATAAATGGATTAACACTGGTGTTTGTGTTAAAGGAGGCTGACATTCAGGTCTTGATTACAGCAGCAGCTTGTGAATATTTACTGTATATTACAGGCAGCTTTCCACACATCTGACCACCTCTATACCCTGTTCTTGTAGTACTCATGACAGTTTTTCCTGAATCCCATGTCACCATCGTGGAATGTGTTTAATTAACTACTTACAGTGCGATTATTCCCGGTTTGCTCAGTCTGCCTGTGAGATTTAAGTTGGTTCTGTCTGTCTGTTCAGTGTGCGGCTGTGACCTGGTGCAATCGGGTTTCTTCCACCACTCTGGCGAGTACATCTGTACAGCGGACTACCAGCGGCTCTATGGCACCCAGTGTGACAGCTGTGACCAGTACATCACTGGAGAGGTGGTATCTGCCCTGGGGAGGACGTACCACCCTCACTGCTTCGTCTGCAGCGTCTGCAAGTAAGAGGATGAGTGTTTGTGCTGTTCATAGGCCAACCTGTTGTACGGTAGCTAGGTAGCCAGGCGACATTGGTGATTCATGCAAATAACCACTAAAAACATCACAAGCTAAAGAAAAACCACTCATTTTCCAAATTGATTTTTTTTTTTTATAGAAATATATACTATAAAAATTTTAAAATACAATGTACTTAAATGTGTGTGGGTAAGTAGTATAGCAACACTCGTATATGTAGGAATTAAAATATGTATTTCTGTTTACATACTACGTTTCCCTTCCAACACTTTTGTTTACGGCTTTGTGTGTCACGTCCTCAGGGATCCTTCTGGCTCTGTTTCATCGATAACTTGTGACTATAAAAACAACAGCAACAAATGGGATTCTCAAAGAGCACCACATTCTGTGGATTAATGACCTAACAAGTCTGTTCACTTACCACAGGTGCACCATTACAATTAAAATGCAATATATTTGTACTGCAGGCCAGTAAATCCCTGTGTTCATTTGAACATCATAATCTTGTGTGACTGCTGCAGGATCTCAACTGTAAACATCACTGTATGTGATGTTTTCATTGAAATGTTAATAGTCAAACTTGTTATAGCTCATTAATAGTAACAAATCAACATTTATTGAAGACTCGTCGTCACCAGTATGTTACAAAATGCTTCACTAAAAATGAAAATGAAAGCCAAGTTGGTAAAATATGATTCATGTGCATGCACAGATACACACACATACCATTGTGATCGCAATAGACTGGAGAAAAAAGACAAAAAAAAAAAAAGACTATGAAGTACATAAGGAAAACAGACTGGGTGACTGTTTTAGTTGGATGGTCTCACTTTAATCCTTATATGTCATCTAAATATGCTTCTTTTAACACTCTTTTAAACACGTCCTGTCTGTTGCTTTGATTCCCTGTTTTTCGTTTGACCAAGAGGACAGTGTCTCCTTAACCTCAATGAGGTGCCAAAACACGACCGTAAGAAAAGTTGCATCCTGCTTCAGTTGCTCCAAGCACATTATCGTCACAAAATATAACATAATACCAACAACATTTTTACAAGCAGTCTGTATGAATATCTTGAGACACAACACATTCATTTAAGACTTTATTGTGGGGATAAAAGACAGAATTGTAATGTACTTGAGTTGCAAATTAGCTGCATATAAATGTAACTTGTAGAAGACAAATTTGATCATTTAGAGTTATAGTTTATATTCGTTGCTTGAATTAACTGTACCTGCGGTGACTGTAAAAAGAACTGCTCACTTTTATCGCACATTTACATATTCATGTCTTACAGTTTTCTTATTTTCTTCTCAATTGCTTTTGGTAAAGATTGTTTTCACCAGCTGTGCTGCTGCAGCTGCCTCAGAGGTGCCCTCATGTTGTATAGCCACAGCGGAACCCCCAGGCTGGAGCCCGGCACTCAGTCATAGTTTCATTGTTTATAAAAAAAAAAAAAAAAAAAATAAAGTTTTGTCCTGTACCTTACTGAATATTGAAGTTTAATTTATTCAAAATATTTATAGATTTTTTGTTGTTGTTGGGGATTTTGTGAAAGAATGTAATTGTTTGTTATAATTTCCAGAGTTAGATTAACACTTCTTAACTTTGAATGTACAAAGGAGAATAAAACAAAATCACCCACCGGGGTCAAACTACAGAAATACTCAACAGACCTTGTTGTCAGTTGTTTTTTGGCAGTGCTCCTTTGTTATGAAATAGTTCCAGTAAAAACATTGCTATTGATTTGTTCACTATTAGTTTTCAGTTCTCTGAGAACCAAAAATGCTGCCATACACATCTGTAATGTTCGAGCAGCAGTAAAGATATCATATATCAAGTTCTGCAATTAAAACCAGAAACTTTCTGCTGGTGTGTAATAAGGAGAAATTACTGTCTTTTTGTGTTTTGGGGTGGACTGAGAATTTCTGCACTGCCCCATCTGCATGACATTACTGACATTTTCTGCGTGTGCGTTCTCAGGAGTCCGTTCCCAATTGGAGACAGGGTGACCTTCTGTGGGAAAAAGTGTGTGTGTCAGCAGTGCTCACACTCTCTGAACAGCGACAAGCCCGTCAAGGTCCACGGACCAAGCTGTAAGAAACAAACACGCACACAAATATATGCGCGTACACGTGTGCCACACTATAACGCGCATGTTTTCGCACAAGATATTGTAAATGTTGCGCACCAGATCTGACGCTAATCCATGACAAGCTGTACAAAAACAAAGCATGACGTGAGTTCTGCTCCATTATTTTTGGTAAATTTGGTTTGGCTACTTGACAGCTGCTATATTGTTTTTTTTTAATATATATATATATATATATATAGAATGTTTTATATTCTTAAATAAAAACTAGTAGCTGTCAGTCTATGTGTGACCAAATAACCTTAGCTCAAATGTCCACTTACTAGCATCAGCTTCATCAGCAGCATCTGATGGGCTTCATCAACGAATTGAACAAGGTGTCATTTTCCTTTTCCAACAAAGAGGAGAAGCAGCGGAAATACATTCCTCTATGTCAGTAAATTCACATGAAAAGAGCGAAACTCACCAGACTGTTTGTCAATCTTTTGACTTATCCACTGTTTTGTTGTTGTTCTTGGCCCCGACCCTATCCATTCTTGTAGATGATGTAAATCTTTAAAAACTGCTCACAAATATACAGTTTCATCATTAAAAAGGGTGATTTCCCACAAAGGCTCAGCTCTGTCGTTTTTTAATAAACCTTTTGATTAAACCTGAGTAAATCGTAGATTTGTTGGGGACTATTTACAGCAGTGGATTCATATACATTTGTTGCTATCCTGGGTATTTACATGTGACAGAAGGGCAGGGTGTTTGGGACTGAGACAAATTAAAGCGCCCATGTTCATTAAAAGGAAGGAACATGTTACCCAGTGCAACTGTGTGGGACATTAATGGACAACAGTGGAGATCTAGGGCACAAAGGAATCAGATATATATCTGGCTTTGACTTTGCAGACTACATGTGCTAGTACAATAAGAAAAATGTAAGATATGTCCAGTCTTATCCTTCAATATAGATTAGTAATTACTCATAGCCATGAATTTATCTGGGCTTCTGATATTGTTTGAAATTACTTACATCTTTGTGATTCATCCTACGGACGAACAACACTAAGAGCTGCACTGTCCACCTGCTGAAGGCTGCAAAAACACAGCCCCATTCCCTACGAACACACACACACACACACACACACACACACACACACACACACACACACACACACACACACACACACACACACACACACACACACACACAGACACACACACAGACACACAGAAGGTGGCCTGCTGCTTCAGGTAGCCTTGTAGCCTGGTTCTGGTAGCTCCATCTGGCAGAGACAGTGTGACTGTCACGACAGGAAGGAGGGATGAGGAGGAGAGGAGAAGGAGGAGAGAAGTGATGAGAGGTTGGCAGAGCAGAGGCAAGGACAGAGAGGGAGGGAGGATAAGTGCATAAATGCTCAAAATGTTCCTGCTCATTGTGCTTGTGTGCTTTCTCATAAATGCACTTCCTGCTTCTCCTCCTCCTCTCCTCTCCTCTCCTCTCCTCTCCTCTCCTCTCCTCTCCTCTCCTCTCCTCCAGATTGTGCAGGCTGTGGTGAGGAGATCAAACAGGGTCAGTCTCTGCTGGCTCTGGAGAGACAGTGGCACGTCAGTTGTTTCAAATGCCGAACGTGCGGCTGTGCGCTCACCGGAGAGTACATCAGCAAGTAGGTGGTTCGGTCCGCCATATGTACACTTCAGCTGCAGTTATGTTTGAGCAAATATGAAATGTTCTCTCAAGCAGCCCACATCCTCTGTCATGAAAAGCCGCTGTCTGAAAATCTGAAGTTACCGAATAAAGATAATAAAACTTGCCTAAGATGTGTTTTTTACTATAAAGCTGTTTAAAAAAAAATGATACTATTTGGAGCTCTAGCAAGTCATGGAAAGGTTTTTTTTGTTGTTGTTGTTGTTGTTGTTTTTTTTACCAGCACTTCTCTGTATTCCAAAAATTTGATTATTTTTTCTATTTGCATAAATGATATTCACTGTATTTATTTAAATGTTCATATTAGGAAAGAAATATCTTTATAATATTTTAGGAATCTTTTGCATTTTCTCTTTTGACTCATGCACTAAACAACACTGTGTTAGAGGATAAATAGTGGTGAACAGTCGCACAAAGCTGAGAGATTAAACTAAACTGCTTTCTCTGTGTTCCTGGCAGAGATGGGATACCTTACTGTGAGACTGACTACCACACTCAGTTTGGGATCAGGTGCGAGAGCTGTAACAGGTACATCAGCGGCAGAGTACTCGAGGTGAGTGCGTGTTTGTGAATATGTGAATATACTTAAGACAGATGGGAACAAGAATGGCAGTGTGCTTATTTTTTTGTCTGAGACAAAGCTGTCTGTGAAAGTTGGTCTATAAAAAGCTGTGAAAAAATGCAGCTGTCCCTCCTTAAACGACTGAAGTGTTCAGTGATGATGAAGCAGCTTTGGAAAGCCAACAAAGCAACACACTCCCATCTTCTCTACTCTATTCATTCCTTTTTCTTTTTTTTTTCTATTTCTTATCACGCCTCTTCCCATTCGTCACTGCATTGTTTTTCTTTATTTCTTATCAACACTCTGTTCTCGTTTTCTCATTTGTGTCATCTGCTTTTGCTTCTCTGTGCCTGATTTATCTCCTCTCTTCCTTTCCTTTCCTTTCCTTTCCTTTCCTTTCCTTTCCCCTTTTTCCCCCATCTCTCCTGCAGGCTGGTGGGAAACACTACCACCCTAGCTGTGCCAAGTGTGCCCGCTGTCACATGATGTTCTTGGAAGGAGAGGAAATGTACCTTACAGGTGAGACAAAATTAGAGAGACGAGCAGAAGAGAGGTTGTCTGCAATGTTACTTACTATTTTAATAAATGTGGTAACCTGATCAAAAAGATCTGCGCTATATAAAGTACAATTATAGTATAAATAAATCCAATTATTTTACTAATTTATCAATAAAATAATCCTTTTAGTCTTAATATATGTCTGGAACTACAAAGTGTGCTTCTGCATTTGTACAGTTAACAGGCATAAAAATAGACTTGTAGCATCCATTGAATTAGCTGTACCCTGCAAGTATCCAGATGGCCTGTGTGTGATTCTGCATCTGCATCTGCTGAAGGATGTGTGTGTGTGTGTGTGTGTGTGTGTGTGTGTGTGTGTGTGTGTGTGTGTGTGTGTGTGTGTGTGTGTGTGTGTGTGTGTGTGTGTGTGTGTGTGTGTGTGTGTGTGTGTGTGTGTGTGTGTGTGTGTGTGTGTGTGTTCATGTAATACTGGTGTTGTGGGGACATAAATATATTTTCACAGGCACATTGTGGGGACACGCCTACCTTCAGGGACAGAGTGCAACTCGCGAACGAAAATCATTGAAATTTAGTATGAAGACTTGTTCAGGGTTACAATGACTCCCCCTACTAGTTTCTCATCAAATTCAAGCAGTTTAATGAGAGTCAAAGGGGCAGTGCCCTGGCCATCTAAGAGGCATCAGTGCCCAGGAGGGGCTCTAGTTCAAGTTTCAAGGTATCGCCTAGTTGTTTTTCCCTTGATCCCAGCACAGGTGTGAGGGTTTTAAAGGGGTCAAGTGCTGGTTTTAGATTGAGGCTTTAATCCAGATTGGGTTTTAGAGTGGTCAGGTAGTGACCTTGGAACCATGTCTTTGGTCTGGGTTGGGTTTGATTTGAGGTTTATGATATAGGTTAGGCCATAGACTTGATGGGTAATGACTTTAGATTGATTTTTTTTTTTTTTTTTTTTATCTGAATTAGCTGTTATAACTGGGGGTTTAATTCAGGTTAGGGTGAGGTAAGTACAGTAGCAGTCATGGTTGTGATTAAGGTGAGTCTCAAGGAAATGTAAGTCAGTGTAATGTCCTCTGAAGTCATGGAAACACAACTGTGTGTGTGTGTGTGTGTGTGTGTGTGTGTGTGTGTGTGTGTGTGTGTGTGTGTGTGTGTGTGTGTGTGTGTGTGTGTGTGTGTGTGTGTGTGTGTGTGTGTGTGTGTGTGTGTGTGTGTGTGTGTGTGTGTGTGTGTGTGTGTGTCTGTCTGTGTGGACCAATTTGAGTTTTAGACCTTGAGAATGAGGACATTTGTGGAATGTGAGGACATTTTGATTTTGGCTCGTGTTCACTTTCTGACGCACTTTTAAATGGCTGAATGAAGGGGAAGACTGAAAATTAGGTTTAGAGTAGGGTGTGTCTGTGTGTGTGTGTGTGTGTGTGTGTGTGTGTGTGTGTGTGTGTGTGTGTGTGTGTGTGTGTGTGTGTGTGTGTGTGTGTGTGTGTGTGTGTGTGTGTGTGTGTGTGTGTGAGGGAGGGAGGGAGATGCAAAGAGAGTGGAAGGATAAAAGGCTGATTTTAACGAAGCACTGTTGTACAACTTATTGATCTTACATATGACACTCATTACTGGTAAAGACACGCATGTTCCCACTTTCCCCCATCTGACAAACACACACACACACACACACACACACACACACACACACACACACACACACACACACACACACACACACACACACACACACACACACACACACACACACACACACACAGACTGGAGTCAATTACCTCTCAGCCTTCCCTTCACCTCTGCTGTGTCCATTACTCTGCGCTGTCACTGACAGAATTATTCTGAACGAGGCCAACTTATCTGGAGGTTTGAATTGAATCGTCCTGGAGCTTCTGTTTCACAAATAATATAACAGTAATTGAAGTTAACAAGCTCATTCACATGGTGTCATCAGATAGGTTGATATGAGGACACCGGAAAATCTTCTTGACCGTGTGGCATAAACTCGCATTTTTATGTATTTTGCTGGTTATCTTTTGAAAAATGTCCCACAAGTTGCATTTATGAGCAGCTATTTTGCATTAATAACCATTTTTAGTGTGATATACATCATGATGCTCGACACAATGGTTGTATCGAACTATTTTGCAAACCTCGGATTAAACAGCAAGATTAATTGCCGGTGCAAAAGCAGTGTAATCGCCACATGGTGTATCAGCATTTGTTTTCTGCCCTTGTGTCCCTTGTTTACATCTTGTGTGCCTTGTACTAAAAGTCAGCACACATGTTTCAATATTTATGACATTAATTGTAACCACAGTTTATGTTATGTACATACACAGTATAATAGATTAGAGGAATAACAATGTACATGCTTTCACATACAATTTTAATATTCTGTCTGATGCTTTGAAGAAAGGAAGCAGCATTTACTCATATTATACATATTAATGCAAATTGAGCTACATATGGAGATATGGTTGAAAATAAGAGCGCTGCGATCCCAAACTGTGCTTGTATTTGAGATAAAGGTGACAATTAAATCATATTCAAATTGGGTGTATCCCAGATAACTTGGCCTGGTGGAGTTGAATCTGGACTAAATGTGGAGCTACTGTACCGTAACATGCGGCTGACACACACATTGTCAGATACGCCACGCAGGTTGACACTTTCTGTTTCACCTCATTGACATTCTGCTGCTCTCGTGCTCAGTGCCACCGTTAAAACTAAGCATTTGCATATTGTACTTGAATTATTTGCGAGTAAGTGTTTTTAATATATACCTGTGAATGCATACATCATTTTCTGGGAATGTGCTTAAATGCTGCATGTTTGCCCATTTGTGTGTCTGCATATGAATGCAGGTGTATGTGTGTGTAGGTGTGTTCGTGTGTGTTCTGAGCTCCAGTGAGCTGCCCCAAGGTTAAATTCACTCCTTTTGATGACTTCAGACATGTAGGAGGGCTGAGCAATCACCCTCGTGAGGTGCACTCAATTAGGGCACAGACGCACATGCACACCAACACATACACATACACACAGCACAACCCTTGCAATCAATCTCATGATGCATGTTTGGAATAAGAAGTGGTGTGTGTGTGTGTGTGTGTGTGTGTGTGTGTGTGTGTGTGTGTGTGTGTGTGCGTGCGTGCGTGTGTGTGGTGGTAGGGATGAAGAACTATTTAGGAACTAATTGTGGATGCTTTCTTTCAACAGCTAGGTTACTTTTAAATTGTACTATTGGATGGAAATTATGTTTATTTTCCATTTCCCAAACCTAGGTGTGCTGTTAGTTAACTTACAGAATCGTTATCATTATCATCCAAAAATTATTAATAATTAACCTTTTTAAAATTATTTTGCCCAAACTTATGTCTTGTTGGTTTAATTGTCTACAAAAGCACATCCCCATATTAGAAGCCGTAAGTGGCAGCTGTATTATTACTATTGATTCCAATTTTTTGAAGGAGCCGCATGTAGAATTTAGAGACATCAAGTGGTAAGGTTGCGGATTGCAACCAATTAAATACTTTGCCTCACCCTCTCCTTCCGCGCATGTAAGTAAATGTACATGGTAGCAAAACTCACAAAAAGGCTTTCTTAAGAGCTAGGGTTTGTTTTTTCCCTTCTGGGCTACAGTAGAAACATGGCGGTGCAACATGGTAGCTTCATGGATGAGGACCCACTGCATATGTAGATATGAAGGGCTTATTCCAAGGTTATAAAAACACAATAATTATTAGTTTGAGATGATTATACACTAAGGAAACACAATCGTGAATATTATATTAAATTTCTGCCAATAGATTCCTCTAAATCCTGCACAATGAACCTTTAATTCAATTAATTTACACAATGATCAACTAATGGTTTCAGACATTCAGGTCAACATCTATCAACCCAGCGCTGCTGTACATTTTATATTCTGGGTACTAAAAAGATGCTGTTTCTATTTTAAACACTGAAGAGAATAAATTTGATGCTTACAGTAATTTTGCAGTTTTGTTTGACTCAAGAAGAGAAAGAACAGCTCTGTGGGAATATCTGGCCACGGCTGAAAGATCAATGCTGCCGAAGATGATATTTTTATTTGGCAGAATCAAATATATTTTATTTAAAAGACATGTTCCCATCTCCAAGCAGAAACTGATGATGAACCACATTTATTTACTTTACATTAAAAAAAGGAAGAGCAACCAACATATTACTGTACACGTATGAATAGCTGTGTTCTGTTTCTCGTGGCAGCATGATTCCGCAGAAAAAAAAAAAGCACCTGAGGGCATTTAAATATCTGCCGCTTTATACAGATCCATTAGAATTTCAAATGACATAAGCACAAATGTAAATATTGCCTCCCTGGATTTACACCGGCTGCCTTCATCTCATGTTTTTAAATATCTTCAGTGAAGATCACGAGTCTCATTTGTTCCATTGATTATCCTTATTTTGCATAAAGTCAAGAGTCTCTCTTAATACACCAGAAGCTTCATTCATAAATAACACATCTGCGTGTAAGAACAAATACAAACAGACTCAGGGGAGGTTGAGTTTGTTGTAGATGTATTTGTGTCAAACCTCAAGCAGCTAATTTTCTCAGAATTGATTTATTGCACTGCGTTTTGGATTATTGAATTTATTTTCTCTGCACAATTTAGATTTTCCTCATCCAGGAGATAAAAGATCCCAAGTCCAAGGCCACACATCTGTTCGGCAGCAGAGTTGAGGAGCGTGGGTGGGACGGGGGTGCACTGAATCACCACGCATTGCTTCTGTCTGCAGTATTGATTTTGTGTGCGGTTTTGTGTGAGTGTGTATCGTTGTTGGGTGTGGGTAGCCTCTGTGTATCTGTGCTTGTTTGTGTGTGTGTGTGTGTGTGTGTGTGTGTGTGTGTGTGTGTGTGTGTGTGTGTGTGTGTGTGTGTGTGTGTGTGTGTGTGTGTGTGTGTGTGTGTGTGTGTGTGTGTGTGTGCTTACAGATTGTGTGTGTGTCTGTGTGTGTGCGCAGGTCAGATTTATGGTGTTGATAGTGGTTGTATATTAGAGTCATGATCAGCTAACTGAGTCCATTCTGCTGGACTGCATTGCCCCAAGGCCCGAGAAAATTATCCAGAGTCAGCGCGTGTGTGTGTGTGTGTGTGTGTGTGTGTGTGTGTGTGTGTGTGTGTGTGTGTGTGTGTGTGTGTGTGTGTGTGTGTGTGTGTGTGTGTGTGTGTGTGTGTGTGTGTGTGTGTGTTCAGGGCGGATATATTACTGTCATTATCACTATCAGATCCACATGCATATAACATCCTGACATTAGTGGTTTATTGTTATGAATAAGATCTAATAGCCCTCTTTCCTCTCCTGCTCTGTGGTTCATCCTCCTCTTCTTCTTTCCTTGTTCTTCTTCTCTGTACATCTCCTTTCTTTCTCTCGACTTTTTAACAACTTCCTTCATTCCTCCTTCTCTCTGTTTGGGTCATTTTAATTAAAAAAAAAACCTTTTGCAATGAAGCGCAAGCACACGTTTGCAAAGCAGGAAGGATATGCAATGACTGTACATTGCTGCACTGAAAAATGTTCTCTACTATTTTATTACTCACAAACTGTCTCTTCTTATTGACCATTTTCAGTTTTTAAGGGAGGTTACATTTATTTAAGCAGGATTTCTTAATGGAGTAATATAGCTAGTCATGTGGAAAATGATCTAAAGCAATGGCAATAAAAACGATAGAACATTCTGTAAATGATGAGGCCAGTAAACAGGAACACCGCATCAAAAATAGAGATTTAAAAAATTAATCCATACAATACATAAATAAAAAGGGTCATACTTAATTACAGTGTCAGGAAAAGAGGGCTATATGTGATGGTTAGCTGGATGAACGACTCTCCTAATTTGCCACGAGGAGGGTGGACTATAAATTTGACATGAAAAATTAGTTTGGACACTTTTAGGGACACATGGTGCATCAAATAAATCGTGTCATATCGTATCCTGAGGGAAACATGGATGTCTGAACAAAATTTCAGAGCAGGCCGTCCAGTAGTTACTTGAGATATTTCTGTTTGGATGGAGTGGTGAACGGGCAGACATGACCATCCCTGCAGCCACATAGCTATCGTGGCTAAAAATTCTCTCTCTGCCCGTCTTCCTTTATGTTTATCTGTGTGGGGAGACCAGAGGAGCTTCATCCTCTGTTCTCAGACTAGACAAACTGCCTCCACAGCCCTACGCCCTGCCTCCCGTGTGTGTGTGTGTGTGTGTGTGTGTGTGTGTGTGTGTGTGTGTGTGTGTGTGTGCGTGCGTGCGTGCGTGCGTGCGTGCGTGCGTGCGTGCGTGTGTGTGTGCTGCTGATTGATGTTGATGCACTCGAGAACGGCTGATCTACTCTTCATAGGATCCCATAAAACTGTATGGCTGCTGCCCACACACAATAAACAAAGTGTGTATATGTATGTTTGTGTGCAGGTTCAGAGGTTTGGCACCCCATGTGTAAAGAAGCTGCTCGGCTGGAGAGAAAACTGAGGGTGAGCAATACTCAAAATACCTGCAACCCCCTGCCCTTTCTCCCTGTTTCTGTTTCTGTCCTCTCTGTGGTTCTTTCTCTCTGGCTGTGTCTGAAATGTCTCATTTTTGGTTTGAAAACTACAGTATTTGGTTCTTTGCATTATAAGAAACTAACTTCAACAAGTCTCCCCTCCTCATAAATGGATTTTTACATAAAAAACTCTTTGATATATGCAATGTATTTTATGAAAGATTAAGATGTAGTTCTTTGGACAACACTTTTGGGGTATTTTACCACGTGCAATCAATGCAAAGGGGGTCAAAGAGTTTCCAAACTAGTCTTACAGCTTTATTTGGCAGAACTTTTCCTAAAAGCCTTACAAGAAGTCTTACATTTTAATGCTTCAAAAAAGCATTTTATTTGAAATATGTATGAGCTGCACTTTGACCGTTGCCTGCCAGAGTCGAGAGTTATCATGAAAATGCAAAAATGCAATGTGGGTTCATCACATGTGGACAGAGGAGGAAGTTGTTTCCTCACACACACTCAGGATATGGCACTTTTAAAACTAGGAAAGACCAATTCAATTGCTATTTTTCCTTTTACAGTCAAATGCTTGTATTACTCAGCTTAACTAAATCAACAAGATGAAAAACTTTAGATTCAGATTCAGACCTGGCACCTCCAAGATTTCAAGAATTAAAGCCAAACAAGGCAAAGATTTGATAAGGCTTTATTTGATGTATCGTGCTGTCACTCTCATGAAATGTAACACAAGTTAATATTACTATTAAGCTATTCTTTCTTTAAAATTTGATTACATTAAATGAAACAACTTCTCAGCACTGACTCTTGTTTTTACTTCACTCACATCCTCCCTCTGACTCCTACTTTTGTCTCACCAGCTGAGACGCACCTCTGAGACGGCGTCCATTTCTCCTCCAGGCTCCTCTCCTCTACTCGGCTCTCCTCACCGGCTCATCTGTGTGAGTTGCTATCACCATGGTTACGCTGACACCGCTACGCCCTCAGCTGTCACTGTCACAGCCGTCATTCAAATAAAGCCAACACAGACAGAAACACAAAGAGTCCCTGAAAGCTCACTCTGTCTGCTCTATCTGTCTCTGAGCAGATGACTTGTCTGTCTGTCTGTCTCTCTGCTTCACTGTATGTCTGGGGAGATGCACAAAACACATTATGTATATTTTATAATACATTTTAAGACATTTAATTGCACTCAAGCAAACACATTAGCTTCTTAGATGAAAACAGTAGATTGTCTGAGATGTTGTTAGTCTATCGGATGACGTTTTTTCCGATTACATTGCTCTATATCGTGTTTAAATTGACATTAAGTAGCTCATCGAGTATTTTCATTTCACATCACTGTGTTTTTATGTTTTCCTGCCTGTATGCCTGCGTATGTGTTTTATTTGTGCGAATTAATTTGTCTGCCTTTGATTTAGAATCCAGCTTTCTATTTACTACTCAGTTTCCATTTACTGTTTCTGTGCGTGGTTCTGTCTCTCCCTTACAGTCTAAGGTTAACAATGATGTTTTGGACTATAAGCAGCTGGCTGCTCTGCCCAGGGTCAAAGCCATATATGACATCCAGCGGCCAGACATCATACCTTATCAGGCCGACCACGCACACACACACCTCTCAGATGACACTTTGGAGAGATACAACTGTGGACAGGTACACACGCACACACACCCATCCAAAAATGTATTTTGAGTTATGTTTTGTGTTAAAAAAAAAATTGGACAAAAGCAAACCGACTATAACCTTTAACAAGAATAATAAATAGTAACAAATATACAAATTTTTCCCCCCCTCTGATCAAGTCTTTGGGCTCCTTATCGCCGTACTCTCATGTAAGTACTCCACCTAACCATTTTCCCTCTTTGTAATGACTCAGAGGGTATGTTTTACTCCAGACTAGTAAATGCACAATAGAAAAGGAATATAATGTAACTGTATGGACGACACAGTTCACATGTTGTCGATGAACAGGGAAGGACTTTCACTGTGAAATGGAAAAACTGGACTCGCACATCAGACCAACAGTTAAGCTGAGGGAGAGGGATCCGTTTTCTTCAGTGGGGATCAGCAGCAATACTTATTAAGCAGATCAGTGAAGGGTTAGATTGATGATTTCAGTGAGTTTATGTGTGTACAATCTTAAATTTTGGTGAAAGAAAACACTAGCGTCACATCAATACTTGATACTGGCAGATAACTTGAGGTTTCTATTTCTGGAGAGAAAAGGTCGCATTGATGTGTCCCTAATGTGAAGCAGGTTTCCAGTCTCTGCCAATAAAACCAGCATGAATTAAAAAGAAACGACTAGAAAAGATGATGGTCACTGCAAGGGATATTTGATATTTCTGGAATTACTGCACCAAGACAGAAGTAGATCCACCACATCGCCTCATGCCTCATGATATAACGTGTTAATTAGTGAGCTGTAAAGATGCTGGTAGATGGATTTTGTTTCCTTTAGAGAGTCGTTCTAGCTGCTTCCCTCCATTTCCCAGTCTACAGGCTAACCAGCTGCATATTTAACATGCAGCCATTTGACTGTTATTGATCTTCTTCTCTAAGTCTTGGCAAGAGAGCAGCTAACCAACAGACTATTCCTTTAAAGCGGGCCTCTATGTAAGCAAAGAAAATGTGTCGATCTTTGAAATCTTTGTTCACAGTTTTTCCTCACAATTACTGTAGTTTAAGCATATGATTCATTTCAATTCAATTTTATTTAAGTATAAAAACAAGATGCAAAATGGGCTCAGGGCTCTTTAAAATCATATAATTACTCACAGCAAGGATTAAAACATGTAAACATGAAGAAAAAAAAAAGGTATAAAAAATAGAAGCCCAGGCCTGAGGCAGCATGACGAGCGTCATTCACACATTCACACAGCAGTGACCAAACATCCTGCGAACATACATAGTGTGTGTACAACTGCACATGCGTGTGCGCTAGTAGGACTGTTAGCACCATATGCACAATGGAGAATATTAAAGTGCTTTCAACGCGATTAAAATTGTGTTTTGGAGCGAGCCTTGGGGTCTAATTTAAAGCCTTTACTAAATTAAAGCATATTACTCTAAGACAGCCTCTTTTCTCTCTCTTTCCTCTCAGGATCTCTTGGATGGCATGGAGTTGAAAACCAGGCGTTCCTCCAGCTCTGCCTTCACCGACTCTCCCGCACACAGTCGCCACGGTGGCTCCCCACAGCATTATTATCTCCCTGGTAATGGGCCCACTCAAGCAAAGACACACACATACACACACACACACACACACACACACACACACACACACACACACACACACACACACACACACACACACACACACACACACACACACACACACACACACACACACAAACACAAAATATGACGCCTATACTAGCTGTTTGAGTGGGATGCAACAAGGTGTCAAATCCCCGTTTGGAGCCACAGAATTCCCAGCAGCACCCACTACTGACTCACACACACACACACACACACACACACACACACACACACACACACACACACACACACACACACACACACACTTGTGTGCTCACATACGTGTAATTCATCAGGTTATGAGTCAGTCTGTCTTTCATGAGCCTGTCTGTCTTTCTGTTTGGGGACGTGGGCCATTCATGCTTTGGTTTCTCTCACTGTGATTGGCTGGGCTGACTGCAGGCAGTGAGAGTGGCAGGAGTTCACCCTATTACAGTCAGCCACAGCCCAGGTGTGCTACACCCACCAACACCACCTTCCAAGCTCCCAAGCATTTCCATGTGCCAGGTAGGCCGTCATCCATAACCCGGACTCCCTAACCTGTTTACTAACCCAAATTTAGCCGCGTTAGTCCAAAACCGACCCACAAGCAAAATATTTACAATACTGTACTTTTAGATTATCATCACAGACTCTGATAATAGTCTCTATCTACTGTGAGTTGTATTTTTCACTTTAATGATGATATTTTTTAGTTTGACCAATAATAGAAATCCCCCCCAAAAATGATAGTAAGAGATTTTTTGTTACATGCCCAAGAAGTCCAGGGGATGAGAGGTGTAGCAGTAACAATAAACGTAGGGCAAAAAAGACCAGGAAAGCAGAAAAAGAAGCACAAGAACACATTTTTATGATCAGATTAGTTCCATAATAAAATACTTATAACAAAAACACTAAAGACGACAGAAAACGTGCTTCTGTGAACAAAAAAGAAGACAAAAGGGAGTATGACAAACAATTTCCTAAACAACAACTTGAGCTGACAGCAATACAGCTGTCTTTAGTCTCTACCCCGATGAGCAGAGAGGAATCAGGTGCAGTCGACCACCTGCCACAGGAGGGTGGCGCATGTGAAGGACTACCGGAGAGCAGAACACAATCACAACACGCACAGCCCTGCAGCTGCAACATTCACTGATAATAGAAATGGTCATGGTATGATTTTGGATGGCGATTTGCTCTAACCATCTAAGCAGAGAAGAAATGAATTGTGTTTTGACTTATTTTATTGAGGTTTTAACATCCATAAAAATGTAGTTATCCTTTTTTACAGTGTTCTCCGGTGGGAAGTCTCTGTCTTATCCATTTTACTGATCCGAAGCTCTTGTATAACATGTGAAAGCTTTCATCTAACATCTAATACTGGTTCATTTTATTTAAACAGTCCATCAACCCTTCACTTTATCAAGTTAATGCCTCTCTCTTCCCTTGAATGTTTACAGTCTGTCTTGGTTCCCTTCACTTTAAAAGGCCTCTTCCTTTCACTGTGAGCTATGCATTTGATTTCCTTCCATCCTTCCCTCCGAGTGCCCCTCAGTCCATTTCTTTCTGCATGCTTCCTCTTATTTATTTTTTTCCAAATTTATTTTTCCTTGCCAGGCCTACAACAGCACTCCTTTCGTGCTTTTCAACGGTGAGCAAAATGTATTTGGTGGAAGCTTTTATCCAAAGTGCCTCGCAGTATCACAAGTGCATACAAATTTAGCGTGGATGGCCCATTGGGAGTGAAACCTCCAACTTGGTAGGATTGGTGGCACACTCTGCCCAGGTTTTGTTGTTTTATTGCAAGTTGTAACTCAATTTATTTTGTATTCACTGTGGCATATTTACTGTGGCATATTTTTGTGGTGATTTTCCAGCACTCGAAGCTAAATGATTGAACTGACTACTTTCCTGTCATTTCGAAGTCTCTCCCTCTTCATCCATTTTATCTTTTCCTTTGCTTCTCCCTCTCTCCACCCTTCAACTGCTCTCCTCCCTCTTCTTTATTCCTGTGCCATCTGCTTCTCTTTCCTGTATTAAGCTTGTGAATTTGTATTCATCAGCCTCTCTGCATGTCAGTCAGGTTGTCTGGATGCACTGCACTGCCTCCACTATACCGGTTTATTACCTGTGCTGTCAGCTTTATGGTTAAGAAGACTGTAAATGTACACAACTAATTTGGTGGGAAGAATGGGATGAATGAGAGGATCCGGATTATTCTCCTTTTAGAATTTCTATTGCTCCCTGCCTATAACTCTCACTTTGTTTCTTTTCTTTTTTTAGCTTCTGAGGAAACCAACATCTACAGGAAACCCCCCATCTATAAGAGACAAGGTTGGTTGATTCCGCAATGCTGTGCTTTTTATAGCCTTTGTTAGGCTGTCTAACTGTCCAGCCAGGTGATTCCTGCGTACGTAGTAGCGAATTCTCTTCTGTATGTCTGATTTAATGAACCACTTACAGAAAAGATCTGAGCTGAAGCTGAATTACATTTTTATATATTTTCTTCCTGTCTAAAATCTGGTGCTTCTGATGATACTTAGTCCTCCCCTTCAAATTCTCTAAAATAGAAGTAGTCAAGGAAAGTGAAAGCATTTCTCCTGAAAGCCTGCACAGGCTTGATGCAGCAGTATTTTACCAGAAGCCGGGCTCGGTCACAGAGTTTATGGAGTGTCACTGTGTTGTCTGAGGAGAAGATCAGATTGTCCAGAGAATTATCTGTTAACCACATAGCAGATTTCCCTCATCACAGTCATTATATAGGGTCTGAAACTGTAGTGTGAATTGTACCAGTGCTGAAGTGGTGGGTCATTAACATAAAATTAATTGTCCAGCAATTTTGATAACCAGTTAATTTGGTAAGGTATTATCAAGAAAAAATGTCAAACATTCACAGGTTTCAGCTTCTGAAATGGGAAGGTTTAATGTTTTGTTTTTTTATGTCATTTTAGATTCAGTATCTTCGGATTTTTGAGTAATGGTCACATAAAGCAAGCAGTTTGAAGATAATACCATAAGAAAGTGTAACAAATTTTGTCTGAATGATTTAATTATTTTAAAAAGCTGTCGCTGTAAACTACACATACAATTAACTTGGCGCTTCAGCTGACGTTTAAATGGTAAATTGTCTGTACTTGTATAGCGCTTCATCACCTTTTGGTCTCAAAGCGCTTTTACATAGTTTTCCCATCCACCCATTCACACACTAATGAGACAGATCACCATGCAAGGTGCCGCCATCAGGAGTACATTCACACACTGATGGCACACCATTGGGAGCAACTTAGGGTTCAGTGTCTTGCTCAAGGACACTTAGGCATGTGGACAGGAGGAGCTGGGGATTGAACCACCAACCTTTGGATTAGTGTGCAACCCCACTCTACCGTCTGAGCCACAGCCTCCCTTTTTAGCAGGCGTTTAGGACTCAGGAGGCACCGATATGATATGCCAGCCTCCAATCATCACTGATAACGACCTTATTCAACCGACTGGGTATCAACCTTAACTGATACACTCTCTTTGACTGTCAGGATGAAGATCAGTCACATTGGACAGTGAACTCAGTTTTTAACATCACAGGTGGCCAAACGTTACCTTCTTTAAATATGATTCTTCACACACATTGTTAATTTGGAAAATGTACCGCAACAGTATCTGTATTTGAAGATACCCTGAGCTGTGGTGTCAGACAAGAAAATGTTGGATTGATGCATCCTTACTTGTCATGGCATTATTTACCACCATCATTTGAATAAAATTACTTGGCTAAACTAAACTAAATAGGGATACGGACTTGAAGTGGATGTAAGGTTTGATAGTTGTAGTCCCATCAAAAATGAGATTACAGATTCAGCCAGTGATTCAAGAGGTGAATTAAAACTGAGGGAAGCGTTGCCAAATACTGAGTATGTAGGTGATCCATCAGCGCTCAGTTGGCAGGTCCCACAGAGTTACAGTTCCTCCGAAAGACCTCGGCATGATTTACTCTGCGCTACAAAGTGCTGACAAACCTCTCATTCTAGTCAGAGCAGGCAATTGCTGATCTGGGCTGCATGGGTGAATTAAAATTTACAGTAGGAATCACATATAGGGCAGTTTTCATATTAAGGCAAAATACTACGGTCAGATATATATACTGTATTTTAGTCAAACTTGGCTGCACCTCAAAAGCATAATCTTTTTAAGGTATGTGTCCTTAAGGAGCTGTTTAGTTATATTACCAGAAGAGACAACTGAGAGCTAGTAAGTGTTTAAAAGTACCAAATACAGTGCAGAAAGGATCGCAAGTGAATAGAATTTTTTTTCTTAGCTTTAGTTGCACAAATGATCTGATTCAGGCCAAAAATCCACTTTGGTTGTTGGGGTGCATTTTTGACACATTAAATCTAATCTTTGGTGTAAATGTAAAATATTCAGGATGGAGGAGGTAGCCTGTCACTGAAGCATGGATTCATTTCAACTTATCTGCATGTTGTACTTGAAAAAAAATGAAGAATACGTCTTCCATATTATGAGGAAACATGGCGTTATACGTAGGTCTGTGCAAGAAGATTAATGTGACCGTCATTTACATTTATTGTGACCTCTGTTGGCCATGGTAGTGATAGTGAGAGTAAGGGAGAAGTCACAAAGTCTGCGTACGGGGGAGGCAGGGGGGCGGTTGGATGGTTCAAACACAGGACATTAACCCTGGAGACTGCTGTTTGTGTCCTGTGTGAAAACAAAAGTCAAAGTGGACTTGCTATGATGTAAATTTCTTAATTTACGCACTTATTTTAACCCAAGCCATGATCGTTTCCTAAACCTAACCAAACTGTCACCGCTTCACTAAGTTAACCATGTGTTTATTATTGTTACCATGACGACAAAGGTTCAGTCCTCCTGTCACTCTCAAACTTTTTGACAAATTAGCTTTTCTGATGTTTAGTTTTGAGGACGCGTTGGTCCTACAGAGGGCGCTGAAAACACTCACATATGTCATTTTGGAGTCTTTGGAAATGAGTTTATTCTGTTGTTTCGGTACGAGGATGTGTTGAAAGAAATGACAAATTGCGCACGTATTGCTCAGCTGGTGTTTGGATGGTCCGACTTACACTGGACACAAACAGTCACATTCATGCATCCACTGCATCAATTAGACACATGACCTTTGCTATATATCACCATCTCTTCTTTTCTTATTGTTCTCTTCACTGCTGGTCTAATAGAAGCCAAAATGCCAACACTTTTCTTTAAAGTACTGCATTCTCCCTTTCACCCCATGACAGCCCATCCACTGCTATGATATTTCATCTTTATCACACAAGTTAAACAACATTTAGGTAATGTCTTGATGTCTTTTACACATTTCACATCACTAACTGCCTTCCTTTGTTCTTAGCACTGTTGCAACACACCTTTGACAACCTCGCTTGCTGCCTTGGAAGTTGTGTGTCACACCCCATCACATTATCTCTGACCTCCTTTCTGTTCTCTGTTCCCTTATTTTTGATGCGCCTCCCCTCTCCTCCTCCCTTCCTCTCCCCTGCTGTGCTAACCCCCTCTTTGTAAGTAGATGCACTACTTTGTCCATCTTCTCTATCCTGCACACATAGACACAAAACGTCTCACACACACATTGGTCAGTGAAACATTTAGAGACCCACAACAGAAAAATAAACAAAGACAATTTTGTTAGAGCCGAACATGTTTAAGTATCTTCCCTCATGTTGATTTCTCCCTTCTGATTGCCTCGTTGTTATTTTCATGAAAATCAGCCTTAAAATCAAATGGGATTTGCTATTACAAATCAAATATTGAAACTGTATCTGTAATAAATTTAAATAAAAAATACATTCTACAATTTGTGTTTCTCTGATTATCTTTCCATCAGATACATCTGCCTCTCCAACAGCCAATAAGAGTAAGACCAATGAGAACCTTGTCAACTCCAGTCGCCTCTCCACCTCAAACTGTAACAGTCTTTATCACCCGGACTCCAACTACTATCCGTACAGTGGCTCTCCAAAAGGTACTGCTGCCTCTATTTAACCAGTGCAACATACTGTACATAGACGCATGGAAATATACTGCACATGCTTCACTTTAAGAGTGCGTAGAGGGCCAAATGACAGTTTGGCTTTGATGTCTCCCAGTTGCTGACGTTTCCCTCTCATTACCTCCGTCTCTCTGTCTAGTCTCCAGGGTGAGGAGGTTTTCATCTGGAGGGGAGGAGGATGGGTGGAATCACAATATAAACAGGGTAAGAGAGGAAGATATTCTCCTGCTTCTCCCATTTATATTTTAAGTGTGTGTTAATATTTAATGAGCTGGTTAATTAAATGCTTCTTTTCAACCTCAACCACTGGACACGATACGAAGTGATGCTCCTGTACTTCTCTCTCTTCATATTTCTCCTCCTGCTATCTGTCCAAACTACAACCACCACCGTTACCTGTCCCATCTCATCTATCAACTCATGCACATGTCCAACTTTTATTGCCTCATCTGTTCCTTTGTCCGCTCTCTTTTTTCCCGTCCCTCTAACCCATCTCTCTGTTCCTCCCCGCCACTCTTCTTTCATTCCCCCTCCTTCCCTGCACGCAGGGAATTGGCAGGATGATCCTGAAGGAGGAGATGAAGGCACGGTCGGGCGGTCACGACAATGACCAGTGGGGGAGCAGACGCAGCTCCCGCTGTAGCAGCAAGGAGGCGCTCAACAATCTGGGATACAACTCCCTTAACGGCTGTAAGTATATTCCTTGTGACGCACGGTGCCTTTTTTTGACCAGGGATCCTTTGAAAAGGATTTTAATCTCAGTCAGACTTTTCCTGCTTAAACACAAGATAGGAAACAAACTTTTCTCTGAGCATTTTAGGGCCCGAGGCTGCTTTTATGGCAAAGCTAGCTGCATGGCTCTGGGGACGGCAGTGTCGGTCGATAAGTCAGTCTGTTTATTGGTAGTTCTTCCACTCGGTCCAGTCTGCAAATACCTCAGTGGCTATTGGATGGACTGTGATGAAATCAGGCACAGATGTTGATGGTCTCCAGAGTATGGAGCCTACTGACTGTGATGATCCCCTGACTTGTCCAATAGCAACTTCTTCTGTTATTCAGAAAACGCCTACTAGAAGACATTCTCTGCTCTACATTCATTGTTTCCAGATGATGCACAACGTTCCCTGACCTTTACTATTTACAGTGCTACAATGAGGTTGACTTTTGTGGTTTTGAGTGAAATGTCTCAACAACTATTAGATGTACAGTATTGCCATGAAAATTGGCACAGACAGTCATGTTTCCCTCAGGATAAATTATAGCACCCTCCTCAGGCTACTTTATGTTATAACCAAATGTCTACAAAACTAATGCTAATCCACTAAACAAAGATGGTGAACATGACATTGAACCTGGTAAACATCAGCGTGTGAGCATTTTAACGTGACATTAACATACTAGTACAGCTTCAAAGAGCAGCTGGCATGGCTGTACTCCGAGCCTTGTTCCTACCTGTTATAGTGAAAAGTCCACGAACATAAAATTACGTTTGTATGACTTGTAAACACAGAGTCCTGTATTAGAGTTTGAGGCTGTAGGTTCAAGGCTGAAATAAAGATCAGATTGAGGTGATGGTGATTAAGCTGTGGTGTTGTTTGCAAAGAAATACAGTCACCTTAATAGCAGGAGTAAAGTGTGGGTCTCGTTGTGATACTGACCAAAAGTCTCAGAGGGGGGAGTTTCCCACTTCTGGATTCACTCTTCCATTGATCCCATTCCTCATTGCATTCAGCTCATGTCAGCGTGAGACGGAGAGACTCAGAGAGAGAGAGAGAGAAAGAGAGAGTGTGTTTTAGATGGAGGTCAAATGGGACTAAAAGAGAGGGTGTTACAACATAATAGACAGAGAGAGCGTGAACACAATAGAAAGTGAATTAGATATAAGGGACAGAGGGAGAATAAGAAGCTGAAGCAATTCGGAGCTGTTCAGAGAAGATGTACGACATGAAGCCTTGAGGTAAATCAGGGTCAAAGAGCGGTGGAGAGAGAGGGAAATGAGCTCTGTGCACAGGGAGGTCAGACAGAGAGAGGTGTGGATAATGTGAGTGTTCAGTGCTGTGTAATCACTGTGGGTTTATGGTGTCTGCTGTTATTCTACTGATTAGAAAAATCCTGACAGGCGTTCACTCATCTGTTCTTCAGAAGAAGCTAATTCGAAAATGGAATACTACGATGGCATGAAATAAAGTAAAATGGCACACTTGGAGACTTAATTTATCTGAATTGCCATCAAATCATTTTATTCAGTTCAAAGCTTCAAAGTCAGTGACTGTAGTTTGTTCATTTTTCTCCTCAAGACAAACCTACTCTGTTTCTTAGCTGCCAAAAGCTTCTGATTTGTTCATTGACAGGTGATTCTGTGTAATCATTTGAGTTTAAAGATTTTTTTTTGTTAAGATTTGTTCGGACATGTACATTGACCTCGGCTGTGATGAGCATGATAAACATTTTCCTGCCAGCATGTTAGCACTGTCACTGTATGTTGCAATGTTGATTTGAGCATTTACTGTAGCTCGTACCTCACATTGCATCACACTAGCACGGCTTGTTTCCTCATCTATCATCATAATGATATTAAATATAAAAAGTGAAAGATCTATTCAATATCTTACATCTGGATTCCAGCACCTATAATGCGTGTGTCTACGTTTCTGAAAAATAACCACACAAATCTGAAGACGCAGTGCAGTCCATTAAAATGACAAAGTGCAGTGGGTCGGGGCCATAAACATAAACATTTTTAACATGTGTGGTCCGATTATACACCCTGATTCCTGCACTCACGGTGCTTCATATTTTATATGATGTGTAGGTCGTGATGGTGATTATGCCTGCATGTTGATGCTGTCAGGGACATACCCTCACACAGCTGCTGTTTTATGTATGTCCCACAACAGCTGGCTATTTTTATATCCCTTCTACTAAAATCTCAGACTTTTACTTTCTGGTAGATTCATTAACCCTGCTTAACACTGTCTCAGATACTGTTCACGTTAATATAGCCAAAGATAGTAATATACATAAAAGGGTATCAGAAAACAGGAAATCAGATGATTTAAAAAAGAGTAGTGCTCCAGAAAAGGACAGCAGCTTTGTTTTAGCTTTTAGTTTTACAGACACATACTTATTTACATCAGTTATGTCTTTGTTCTTTTTTTACTGTCCAACAAATGTATTTGTCATTAGCTGTCTCCAACTTTGTTGAGTGATTTTTGTTTGAGTGATGTCAGATGTTTGAATTTATGATGTTACATTTTTATACTTAACACTGTGTTATCCTCTGATGTGTTACTTAATCCGGTAAATAATTTAATCGGCATTACAGATTGGATATTTACAGTTCTATACAACAGAATTTATGAATTAAAAAATTAAAAAATGTGTAATAGATGTTAAGTCTGATGTATTCCTGTTGTCCCATAATGTCAGCAGCTTGACCTCTGATTCGATTCTACAGATCTTTGTGGGGTCTGTTTTCCAGTGTTTCAATTTATTGTGGACAATTGGAAACACTTCTTGGGGCTCTTTTTAACATTATTTTATTCTGATCTTTTCGACAACAGTTTTGGGGAATCAATTCTTGATATCTATGTTAGGACAGCAGCGTTTTTTGACTCCAAACAAACGACTTCTGATCCAACACATTTGGTATTTCCAGGGTGTGAATCTGGTGAAATTATAGTGTGATCCTCTTAACCCTCCCTTCTTCTCTCTCTGTCCTCAGCTCCCAGGTCCGTCTACAGCGCAGACAGTGGTGAGTGCTTCATCGATGTGTTTTGATCTCTGTGTTCGTCCCAAGGGGACGGAGACACAGCTAGCCGGCTTTTCCCTTATCTCCTTCATCCTGTCGCCTCTGCTGTGGCAGCAGCACGAGCTTAAAGTGGGAGATTGTTATCGTCTCACTCCGTCACCCATATCTCTATTTTTTTGGTTTACAGGTGGGAAGATGAATGATGCTGTAGCTTAGGCTTGTACTGATCAGCTTTTGTTTTGTTTTTTAAGAAGTGGCATTGGCTTTTATTTGTAACTTGTTACACACTACACTTCACTCTGTGATTTTTGATTGTAAATATATATTTACACACTTTACACGCCTTAAAATCCTTGTAATGCACCTCCTTGGTTATTCTCTCTTCTTCACCACCTTCTTCACTGTTATTGTGTGAATTTTAGCCTAATAACATCCCAATTTGGCCACTAGGTTGACCAACTTCATGTCATGAAATTCTTGCACCATCGAAATAATATTGACAGCTGAAAATTGTGCAAATTACACCTAAACTTTAACTCTCAGCATTAAAATAGTAGATTACAAGTTAGCACTTGTGCAACAAAAAATAGGGATAAATAAGATGCTTAGGCTAGTAGTTCTAGCTCTGTGTGGCATCGGGGCACAGTTTGATGAAACAACTATATTTTTGAGACTAACACCACGTTGACTGAATCTCATTTCTTGTTGAAAAAGAGAGAGCTGTAGATGACAAAAAACTCATTACACCTCAGCATCTCACACACGCCGTACAGTAGCTCTACACACCGGCCTGCATTCTGCTGCATCATGGCGTTTCGCCCCGTCTCTTTGACATCGCTGTGTAATTTAATTCCTTTCAACACCAGAGTGAACAAGAAGGAGAGCGAGAGAATGAAAGAGAGGACGGACAGAGCAGGGAAACAAAGGAGAGAGACAGGGAGGCAGGAAAAGGAGAAGGGGAGAGCAAATGACTGAGGATGCATGACATGATGAAGGAGGAAAAAGAAACAAGGACAGCAAAGAAGAGGCAAGTTAAAGTAGGCAAGAAAGACAGCAGTGACTTGAGATGATCAGTGTGACTCTACTGTCCTCTGCTGCTTAAACTGCAGCAGTGCAGACTACGTCCTGCCAGAAGATGCTTGGATGCTGGTGGTTACCATTGGTTACAAGAAATATGCCCTCATGCTGGAAGAGTAACATCAAAGGGTGGAGATTAGTTGTTCATATTAGAAAATAAAATGCTTTGTGGGAGGCAGCAAAAAACCTCAGTCGTTGATGATCCTAACTTGTAAATGTTTCATGTTGCCGTTCTCATTAGGGTGTAGACTTAAAGGCCAAGTGTTGAAACGTCTCAACCAAAACTTAAACAGGTTAAAAGTCATCTCAGGCCACGGGGGAGGTGTTTGTCAAGACACTGATTATTATGCCTCCAAAGTTGATGTGATTTTTCTGATCAGTGTGTGATCGGAGCCACATCCTTACACAGGAGTCATTCAGGGAGGCACTCATGAAGAACTGATATCCTTGAGATTCAAAAAGCAGCTACAGTATGTGACAGTAACACCACCGCTTTGAATTCTTGTACTAAGTGATGGAAATGCTTTCATCTGTGTGATATTCTCAGAAACAGGAATACAAATGTTAGATTCCCAATGGCTCAGTGACGTGTCAGTAGACGCTGTTGAGCTGTTGGGAAGCTGCTCAGTTGCTATTGACACTGATGTCAGTAGCCAGAGATAAATGAAAATCAAAGGGCAAAAGATCTTAAGTTTTGTTACTCTCGTGCGCAAATATGGCACCTAGACAATAAAGTCTATTAGTTTTTCTTCTGTTTTCCTCCCACGTAAAACCCCCACAACTCTCTTCAGTGGTAGGACAGATTTGACAAACAGAAATTATTTGGAGATTTTGCAACTTGTAATACTGTATGTAATAATATTCCAAATTAAAGTTAACTCTTTTCTCAAAACAGATAAATGAAAAAATATAAAAGCACCATGAACAATAGAGGTCCTTTTCTCCTGTTTGCAGTTTGAGTGCGTCTGCATTAGTTTGCATAGTTCTTGTGTTTGTTTATGGTTATGTGTTTGTTCTTTCAGACTCATACATTGCCAAATCGGCCTCGTTGCCAGGCTACGGCAAAAATGCAATAAAAAGGGTAAGCAATCCTGGATTCTGGTGTGTGTGTGTGTGTGTGTGTGTGTGTGTGTGTGTGTGTGTGTGTGTGTGTGTGTGTGTGTGTGTGTGTGTGTGTGTGTGTGTGTGTGTGTGTGTGTGTGTGTGTGTGTATATACTCATGTTACTCATGTTGTGGGGACTCGCCTCCTTTTTAGGGACAAAAAGTAAGTCATTCGAATATATGTTGATGACTTGGTTTAAGGTTATGATAAGTTTCATTTAGTGTTAGCAAGTGACGTTATAGTCACCAGGAAATGAATGTAAGTTGCTGTGATGTCCTCTGAAGTGATGGAAACATCACAGAGAGAGTCGGAGAGAGAACAAGACAGATGTGGCAGTTCACCAAACTGAAATATATGGGAAAGCCCTTCATTGCTACTGAGCCTGAAACTCATTTGTATCAGTTTGCCTTCTGAGGCCAAGTGAGACAAGTGACAAGATATTGTCATTATGAAAGTGTGATAAAATGCATTGCTTTATAAAGATGAAATACATTCTTTCAGCTTGTGTTTTTCTGAACTGTTGTTGTTGTTGTTGTTGTGTCTGGCAGCCCGGGAGTGCGAGTGCAGATTATTACCAGTATGACAGCAGCAATGCAGTCAGTTGGCAGATCAGAGGTAAGCCTGTTGTAAAACTTAAATCTCCGCAGTTCATCTTGTTTTCTCTTGATTAACCTGCCCTCTCGGTGCATGTTATTCAGAGTGTCTGTATTAATGGAACGGGGACGTCAGTGAACGCAGCAGTTAACATAACGGATCGCCATATTTTCTCTTCTCCTTTTCTTTCAGAGTACAAGGTAAGATGCCGCTGCCAAAACTCGAGACTTGTCACTGAGCCAAGAGTGAAAGGTCTGGATCAGTGGATGTAAGAATGATGTGTGGCCTGTTCATATTGAATGGTGAATTCATCTCACTCTGTAACACCCACATTGTGAAGCTGACTCACTCATTTTATCGATGGCAAAATGAAACACACAAAGAACTACAACACTTTATAGTAGAAACTCTTGACTCCAAACTCTCCCTCAATTATGATGAAAGGAGGGAAAAAGAACAATGTCAACACAAAAGTCGGATTTATTTTCATATTCCTCTGTGGAATTTTATTATGAAATCGAGAGACTTAATGTATTTTTCTCATTTCTAAAGCCTCTATGATTTAAAAAAAAAAAAAAATTGTATCATTCTTTTCAGCATTAGGGCTAAAGACGGTGAAAGAAATAAAAATAGATTCTGCCTGGTCTGCTGCTGAAAAATTCAAATCTAAGATGGATGACCAGTATTTTCAGTGGTGTATTTGAGTCATGTTTTAAAGAACATCAATCAAACAAAAGAATGTCGTCAGTGAGAGTTCCTCTTAAGTTTTTTTTTAAGTTTAAACATTAAAACAGCACCTCTTTGATGGTCACAGATAGACGTGTGTGTGATGTGTTAGTAATACCTCCTCTCTCTCCGTTAGATCTACCCCTATGAGGCCCTCGTGGTGTCAGTCAGAGGGCAGCAGCGTCTCCCCAGTGACGTGGACCGAGCCCGACTGGAGGTAAAAGGCAGTAGGACAGGTCTCACGCAAATTCCCCTTGAGTAACTGAACACATCAATACATTGGAGTGAAATGAAAACACAGGAAAGAACAAGACTAAAAGCCTCATGTCCCGCTTCTGGCCTCCTGGAAGTTACAGTGAAACTACAACAATGAATTATCCTGAGCACTAATATTCACTGCAAATGTGATGGCCACTAGATCTTAAAAATGGACCGACTGATGCACTGTGTTGTGCACAGTGTGCCCTGTGCAGCAGCTGTAGTATGTCTGCTGATTTGCTGGTGTTGAAGACGTGATTACTCTGATGTTTTGCAATGGTTTCACTGTTTCTCCTGACGGTGTGTGAATGTAACATAACACCAGTGCTTCTGATTGAATGTCCTTTTCTGACCTGCTCTTTGTCTCTGTCCTCACAGCGTCACCTCTCACCAGAAGAGTTTTACAGAGTCTTTAGCATGTCCATGTCTGCCTTTGACCGTCTTGCTCAGTGGAAAAAGAACGAACTGAAGAAACAGGTCCGACTTTTCTGAGAAAGAAAAGTCTGAATCAGTGCAGGTACACCACCAACAATGTGCTCTGAAGCACAGCTTTCATAAAGGTTTACTGGGCCCAGCTCGAGTCTGTGTCTCAGAGGAAGAGTGACTGAAAATAATAACTATTTTTCTTCCCGTGAAGTTGCAGAGCAGAACGTTTGGCCTCCTGCTCTTGGCGTGCTGTAACTGGTGTGTGCTCGGACATATTAAGCAATATGTATGAAGTCAGCCAACTGGGATAAATGGAGAAGAACTGTACAACAACAGACACACTAGTTCATGGGCATCGATGAGTTGGCTGCTTCTGCCTCTCCTACCAGCAGATGGCAGTGTGTTAACACGAGACTCACGGTGGTTGTCTGATATGCTCAAGTAATTTGTACCAAACTGAGGGCCTGCCTCACAAAGAAAAACTACAAGTGAGGGCAGAAAGGAACCCACTTTTAGTCAGACAGCCACTGCCCGCAGCGATAGGTAAACGAACACTGTGTGATTCTCCGCATTAGAGTTATTCAACATGATATACACGTGGTGTTTTATAATGTGCAAGTACTGAAAACCGAAGGTTTTCCTCTGCTTTTTTTTCAAACTATGTGTTTGATTTTGATGTCAGATTTTCAGAAGCCATATCAGTGTTAAAACTTCTTTTCTATGACTTGAGCAAACTGTACAGTTCACTGACGTGTGCTTTGAATTATGATGTGATGTGAATGAACCGTGTCATAACTCTGAGCTCAGAGATGTTAGTTAAGTTTAGAAATGGAGGTTTAGTAGAACACCCTTTAACATAAGATATTTGTGTTTCACTTACTATATTTAAAGAAATCTACATTTTTGTCAGTTCATACTTGCAGCTGTACTTGAGAAATAGCACTGAATTTGAGCTGCTGGATTACAATTAATGTGTGTGTGCGTGTATGTGTGCGTGTGTGTGTGTGTGTAATTACAGCAAATGACTAAGAGAGGATTTTGATAAAAGATTATTCAGAAGCCGTCTGAATAAAGAGGAAAATTCTGAAGGAAATGGCAAGAAAGAAAGGAAACCGAGAGGGAAGAAATGTGCGAAAGGATAAAGATGCAAAGAGGAATAATGTGCTCACAAAGAAAGATTTGACGGGTGTTGCAAAAGAAAAGTGGAGGAAAGATTAGTGTTTGTGATAAACAGGTGTGAGAGATACCGTCTGAGCTGAAATGGATTTATTAGAAACAAGGTGCTGGAAAGTTGTTGCAAAGAACGAGACGAGTGTTGATTTGCAGGAGTGTTGTAACCGAATGTAAAAGGTGGAATAGTCCTTTCTTTTTACAGGGACTAAAACCATGCGGACAGTTTGTTTACAGGTTGCAACACAATAACCCACATTTACCACATTAAATGTGTATGGAAGTACAAACTAACTTCTTTTTTGGTTCAGTGGAGTTCACATTTATCATTTGCAGCCTTGGTGTCTTTCAGTGCAACTTCTAAATAAACGATTCAGTGATTTATAATTGTCGCCATTGCCATTTGTCCTGGATCTTGAATGTTCACAATGATGGTTGGGGTGGTGATCAGGTGAATTTGTTTCAGTCTTGTCCTTTTTGGTTTAGGGATTCATTGGACAGGAACAGATGAGCATCGTCGTGCCCCCTGGGTAATGCCGTTTATTTAGGGGCATTATGAATCACCCAGATAACCTGATGTAAAGGGGCAAATAGACTACCAACACTAACTTGTGGTGCAAGAAGAAGTCACCAATAAATAAATGCAGAAGATTCAGTGCTGCCTTAGTTCCATCCCACTTTAAACAGTGAAATGCATAAAATGCATAATTTTTTTTTACCATTGATCAATGTGCAAATATTACTGCTGTTTGTATTTTAATTAATACCAGGGCTTCACATTTTTTAAAGGCAACATGTATGGAGAGTGTAAAATCTGTTCAATAGGAACAAAAGTTGCATTACGTGTGGTGGAGTAAAAAGTAGGCCTACATTTCTCCCTGAACCGCAGTAGTGTAGAAAGTAATAAAAAAGCAATGGAAAATGCTTCATATTTATTCCACCACCGATGGTTACGACACTAAAAACATTAATGAACAACATATCTGGGGTTTCCAGGGATTACATCTCCTAACATGGGCCTCTTTATGTGACTTCTCGGAGTCATAAATATTCATCATAAAGTGTACTCGCACCAGGACCCGGCGGAGCCCTGGATGACGAACAGGCAGCCGGCGAGTCAAACCGTGTAGCGGCCACTCTGACTCACTTGGCCGCACGGAGACCCACAGAGCTCCGCTGTGTCCGTGGCGAACACGTCTCACATTTTAAGAACTTTTAAATGAAACAACTGTGGGATTATTGGTGGAGACAAAACAAGGAGGCACGGACTTTAAAACATCAGACGATATGGACCCCAAACGCCAGAGCGGTTAGTATCAAGTCTCCCTTGATCACGAAAATTAATATTTAGTTTCTACAATAACTGTGTGATCACTTTAAGATGAAGCATTTATAGACACGGAGGACATCATTTTAAATGTAAATTTAAGCGCACGTGTAAGGAGAAGTCACGTACACAAATCCAAACAATGTAAAAGAAAGTTAAAAAAAAAAAAAAAAAGTCTATAGGTTACTTGTCACTTAAATCCATCATAAGAAATAGGATAGTGAGCTTTGAAACAACGCAGATATTTTTTTAGTTTGATTCAATCTGGGTTCTTCTCGTCAGTCTACAGTTTCTCTTGACTAAACGAACCGAGTGCGCCTCGCGCCCTGCTACCGATTGCCTGCTGTAGTAACGCGAGAGTGATGTCATACAGGACGCAACCGGCTGGGGCGCTGCGCGCGTGCGTGTGCGTATGGATGGAGGAGGTATCCTCAGGTAGAGTGATGCAATCTGATACCAACAGAGAAGTGCAGTGTTGGAAGTAGCGCTGCTGGAGGGGAAGCAGAAGCAGCAGCAGCAGCATCATCATCATCATCATCATCATCATCTGAATGGCTGCTCTGTTTAAAACCCTTCAGGCCACATGTGCTGCAAACAGGAAGCTGCATTATGAGACACCAGGTGATGAATAAGTGGCCTAATTTAAAAAATCTGGGAAACGAGGTTATGTGAAGTACAATAAAAGTCTATAACTGGAACATTCATTTGTGCTTGGCTCAAACACCACGTCATGTTGCCTGTTGCTTTATTGCACTGGTTACTCAGACGCAGTGTGAATTTATGCCAAAATTGAAGTTGACTTGAAAAGTTAAATTGAGTTAAAAGAAATAGTAGGGCTGCACATAATGATCATTTGAAGGATTCAAATCAATTGATTAGCTATTTGGTCTTTAAAATGTCAGAAAATTATGAAAAATGTTGACTGGTGTTTTCCAAATTGCAGCCTAGAATGTCTTTTGTCCACAACCACAAGCTATTCATCTTTTTTTTTCTTTTTTTTTATCATGATACACTAAAGAAACCAGAATTTATTAACATTTAAAAAGCTGGAATCAGATCATTTAAAAAGAAATTTAAATTAAAAAAAAACAACAACAACAATTAATCCAATTATCAAAATATTTTGAGTTTTCTGTCAGTCAACTGATTGATTAAACAAAATGTTCTCATTTTATGTTGGGACTGGGGACAATTAAAAAAAACCACAAAAAAAACCCTTATCTCATCTTAAAACTACCGACACAAAGCCTGAGCACAGACTGCTTCCCCAGTTTAGCCTTTTTTTTTTTCTTTTTTTTTTAATTTGCAGTAGTGAGGTCACCTCCTATAATTACTATAATTATAATATGATCACAGTGATCACGTTAATCATAATAACTGTAATTTTGTCGAAGCACTTTCTTCCAAACAACTGCGACGTCCGCGCACTGCAGCGGCATCCACTCGCTGCACTTTAACCGACCAGTGAGAAAAGCACAGGTGTTACTAATAACATTAACGATGGCTCCGCAGCGTGAAGATGAGCACTATCGAAGGACCCCTGAAACTGACATGGCTAAATTAATCAGCCGTATTATTTATACCTGAGCATTTCCTGCTGTGACGTGTCGAGATGTGTTTGGCCAAAACAATAATAATAGATAAAAAATGGGGGGGGGAAAAAACACAGTCACAGGCAGCTTAAATGTAACCAAATTGTGCAGCTGTGCTCCCTAAAAGAAAATATTCTCGCAGTGGAAACACTTGAGTAATTGATATTGGACTTCTGGCAAACATTTTGCAACTGCTGCAACATCTGTGAGATGTAAATCAGTTTTGCACGAAGAAGAGTCATTTCAACTTATCCTTCTTAGCGGCTTTTCACACCTACAGAGGAAAATGCAATTGTTTTGCAGTTTTGTTAAACCAGGTTGATTCAAGTTGTAATAATGAATTGCATTTGCACTCTCATACACGGGCATAACTTTTCTCTGTTTAATAACTGTCCCAAGCCTTGACCTCAACCATGGTTCCCTTCCAGTTCCTTTTCCCTTTTTCTCCTCTTTACCATTTATCACCCACCACCTCCTCTTTCCATTTCCTTCAGTCAGAAAAGGCAGAACTCTGCTGATTTAGTTTCGAGTGATATTTCGCACAGATATTTAACAGGGCTTTACCTCCATGAACGCAGGCGTTTCCTCATTTTAAAGTGACTGAAGTCTACTGCAGCTAAATCTTCTGTAACACAATTACAACAAAGCGGCAGGTCTGTACATGTCGCCCATGTTGTTGTGCCGATGTAGGTGGAAGCTAAGCTGATGTGGTGATAGCAGTCCTCTACTAAACAGGGGAAAAAAAAAAAAAAAATGCTCGATCATGAAAAAGCTGTCACAAAAAACAAAAACAAAAAAAAACCACATAGCATAATAACCTTCTGGTGTATTGTACGTGTTAGTGTGTGAGAGAGAGAGTGATGAAAGCTTCCACCAACCAAGTGTGGTACTGTATCCGTATTGTTGGTTTATTACACCGATCAAATGCTAAGCTGAGGCTAACTGTGCTCTGGTTCCAGCTTCATACAAAGGCAAGAGCACATTTCCCCAACTGTTGAACTTTTAACTGGAAAACCGAGGGATTGGTTTTCTGATAAATAAGGTCATTTTCACTCTGGCAACCAATATTTCTTGTTAAAGCGCGGCACACAGTCCCCACAGTGGTTTCCTCAGGGCCTATCGTGGCTGAACGGCTCCTGGTATGTAATGAATCGACGGCACTGTAGCCGTCTGGGTTTCAAATCAAACTTGCAGTGCCACGGCGTCTGAGCCCGTGTCACGCCACTCTGTTTTTTTTGGTTTTTTTTGTGTCTGACGTTTACTACCCGCAGAAAGTGATAAGATATTGAAAGAATGTGATAAAGAGAGAATTCCTCAACTGTTTCCCCCCAGCTGTTTCTTTTTAAAGATCTTGCCAGCTCGGTCGTGGACTTTTTAAAGTGGAGAAGTGACACCATCATCCACTGTTGTCACGAAAATATGAATTAGGGGATGCTGGAGCTCTGAAGTAGACTTTTGTCTCGGAGGGAGCTGCCGGCCGCCAGAGACTTGAACCCTGACCTCCGTCTGAAGAGGATGGGTGTCTGGAGAATGGGATGGGGTGAGACAGGCGAGGGGGGAGGGGGTGGGGGTAGGAAAAGAAAAGGAGTGGAAGGGAGAATATGGGATCTGGAGGGACCTCAGCCTCTGAGAGTGTGGGGGAGGCAAAATAGCAGCTTCATACACTGCAGAGGCTTGAAATTCTCTTTACTTGAAGTATATTTTCCTGTTACAGATAATCATGGAAACGGAAAGCAATTCATCTCAATGCACTCGTGTAATTCTCAGTCCTGAAAATGATACCTAAAAGGGATGGTTTGGATGGGAGAGGCAGGTCGAGGAGGAGGATGACAGCCTTGGATTTGTGTTGATTGTGGGGTTCGACGTGTACTGGACGGGAATGAAAGCCTCAGGTTGGGAGGACAAAAGTCTTTTTATCTTTTCTCTTTGGCCCTGCTGCCCGTAAGCATTATGTGGCGAGATAAACAGCAGTGAGTAGTCTTTTGTTTTGTGCAAGCTGCAACCAAACACGCTAAATCAGTTCAAATGATAGTCGCATGGCCCAGGTCTCATGACTGACTGACCTTCTTCACGAAGTCTGTGTGCGGATACAAAAATGTATGTTAAAGCTCTCAAACAAACACATATCTGCATATCTTCTCTCGTGACTGTATATTTGCTCTGTCGATAAGTTAGTAAGAGATAAATTACTGCTCTTAATGCCTGTGTGTGTGTGTGTGTGTGTGTGTGTGTGTGTGTGTGTGTGTGTGTGTGTGTGTGTGTGTGTGTGTGTGTGTGTGTGTGTGTGTGTGTGTGTGTGTGTGTGTGTGTGTGTGTGTGTGGGTGGAATGGGGGGTTACAAAGATCCCTCTGTGGGTGAGACTGACCACAAGCCTCCAGAACAGCTGATTCTCAGCCTCTGAACCCAGTGGTCCCCTGAGAGAGAGAGAGAGAGAGAGAGAGAGAGAGAGAGAGAGAGACAGAGAGAGAGAGAGATGGCCTTCACTGTGTAAAGTTAGACTTTGAGAAACAGAAAATAGACCAAAGGCCCACCACTGGCTTTGTTTACACTGTGACTGATTGCACTGGGTCATTATTGTTTGTTTTTAGTCTTGAGTTGCCTCAAATAAAGTTCAATAGATCTGTAATTGTAATTGTAATTTGATTTAGTGCCTTTGGGGGAAAAAAACTGAAGATGGTGACAAAACAAAACAAAATCTGCACTCAAAGGTGCCTGTAACAGATGGAGGGGGGGGGGGGTTGCAATGACATCAGGAGAAACCGTAGGATGGAGAGCAGTGGAGCAGGGGAAAGTGGGAAGAAGAGAAAGAGGAGGTGAGGCGAGGCTCGCAGTGGGATGGAGGAGAGAGTGGATGGAGGGAAGCTGCTGTCGACAACTAAGACAGGAAACCACAGCTGCACGCGCGCGCGCGCGCGCACGCACACACACACACACACACACACACACACACACACACACACACACACACACACACACACACACACACACACACACACACACACACACACACACACACACAGCTGCTGGAGACATATCCTTTAAACCCGATGCAGCTGCGTTGCACTACACCTCTCTTACACTGTGTGTTTGTGCCAGTTCCTGTTTTGTTTTTGGTTGGAGGTTCCGACTCTGACAATACAATTGTTTGCTCTGGTCTGGAGCATTGTGGCCATCTAATTTTGGCCCTTGCGGAGACAATAGAGTATTGTCCAAGCGAGGGGGGGCAGAGGGGGGGGGGGGGGAAGCTTGGGGGAGAGTGAGAACTTTTCACTCACTCTCTCTGTCTGAGGGAAAAGAACCTATTTTGATCTTATTTCAACTTCCCCCTTTGTTCCAGTTCTTTCCTGAGAGTTGTGGATTTCTGCTGGTATTTATCATCTCAGCAGCAAAGTGTGTTGTGTTCACTTCTAATATTGCAAACCTGCTACTTGATGCTTATTAACATCTAAAGAAAGTTAGATTAGAGAAATCCTTCCTAAAAAAAAGAAAAAACATGCAATAAAATGAATCAAAATGTAATCAAAGTTATAGTGGTCTCAGACTGTTGAAAGGAGCCGGCCTCTAAAGGTCCGTTTGTGAAACTATTTCAAGAGAAGATTTATGTTGGACCCATGTTGAATTTCTAGCACCCCTCCCCTTCAAGAGCCCTTGAACATCCAGTTTTGTATTTTTTTTTTTTGCAGAATGACATTGTGAATTTGGCGATTTTAATGCCAAAAAGGAAAATGATTAAATGTTTCCTTAAAATGTGACCTTGGCAAAAGCCACATAAACAGCATGTGGGCTATTAAGGGACAGTAAAACTTCCCACTGAAACGCAAACTGACATGAATCTCCTTTAGAGTTGGCTGCTCTTAAACCTAGAAAGATCCACTCCACCTGTTTAACGCTGTGAAAAACACCATGTAAAAGCGGTTTGATTTAATATCAAAGATCTTGTTTTTCAAGCGTGGACCAGCCCAGAGCTACATGCAGTTTGTTAACCACCACTACTCCTCTCTCTGGTGAAACTAGAGATTTTCTTCTTTACTTTGGCTTTATGTGATTTCGGGAAGGAAGCTTCCTGCCATCTTCTCCTCAACTTCTTTTCTCTCCAACTCTCCTTCCTCCCTCCTCTCTTTGTCGGCTCTGAGTAAGGCAGGATGTGTGAGAGTGTGTCAGGGCATTTGGAACAATGTCAAGGTCAACAAAATGCACACACACACCCACACACCCACACACACACACACACACACACACACACACACACACACACACACACACACACACACACACACACACACACACACACACACACACACACACACACACACACACACACACACACACACACACACACAGACAGACACAGACTCGCACAGGAAGTCAGAGTTGAACATGAAAACAGTTCATTTTTAGAGAGAGCACAAAATGTCCACACTGAATGGAGGATTTAATCTATGGTGGTGTAGGGACCAGCGACTAAAAGCCTGGCTCTGAATAGAGTGATATGAAAGGATGTTAAATATCTCTTCCCTGTCAGCTGTTGCAACAGCCGGAAAGCTCCAAGCGCCTCGTGAACTGCCACTTTTGGTCATACTCGCCTGTACGGCCTTGCATGCATGTTTTAAACTGATATCTGATGCAGTAGGTGTAATGGCATGAGCATTTCAGCCTTGCTACAGACTGCAGCTTGGGCCTTTTCTTTATGTCCCAATGGTGATTGATGCCAAAGAGAAGATTTTTTTTTTTTTTAACCATTCTGCAAACCTAAATAATCTGCTGTGTATTTTTTCCAACGGCTTCCAGTTGTGATGGAGCGACTGGTGAACGAGCTAAGCTCTCTTCTGAAGATGCTGGACCACGAGACGGTCAGTCCCGCCACCACCGATAAAATGGCTTCCATACGCAACATCCTGGATTCACTGCAGCTCTCAGGTACAGAATAAAGTCCCAGACAGAGGGGCGGTGTACTGACCCCCCTTTACCCTCACCCAGGTCTATATTTCTAATATTAATATGTATTTCTGATACAAAAATTGCAATCCTGCTGTTGTATTTTTACATGGCTCCCGTGAATTCTCAGACAGCACAGAAAATCCACGCACATTTGTTTATGTAGTAAACCCAAGACCGTTAAACTGCGTCTGTCTAACTGTTTTTTATTGTTTATTTAATTGCGGTTTCCTCACGTGAATAGATTACAAGCAGCACTTCATTTAAAGCCACTGTAGGTTTCATCGGAGCCCAGTGTCAGCACTTTCTTTAACAACAACCAAACACAAAGAAATGTTCAAAATCGTATTAAATTCAGGGAAATCTGCGAGAAAAAAAAATTAATATTAAATGCAGAAATGAGATCAGTAATCGAGCACCCTTGCCGTTTTTCTATCTGCATTCTGCTTCACATTCTTTCAGCTCGACAGCTGCAGCCAAAGAAATTCAGATACGATTCATTTGTTCAAAGTCACTTCAGTTGTATGTCTTCAGCGAGGGATTCAGCATTCCTTTTCACTCGCGTTTCTGCCACGGGGAGCCTCGTTGTCGTCGGTCCACCTGCTCAACATTGTAGACACAGTGCAGTGACCGTTGTTGGAAAATGTGCAGCAGACACGCAGCATCAACTCTCACTGCGGTCTTTACAGCCAATCCTTGTTTATCTGGAAGAATACAGGATGGCGGGGAGGATAAAAGGATTGATGTAAGAGGATAATGAAATGTTTAAAGAGGATAATGAGACAAGGTCAAAGAAAAGGAGTGCTCGAATGGAGCCAGGCTGCCTTGTCCATTCACTCTCCCAAGTTATTCAACAGGTCATTAGCATTTTCCACAAAATGTTTTTATGATTTGTCACTTCCAGTCTGTAAGGTTTTCAACTTTCACAGTGTTTTGTGACTTTGTTCTTCTAGTACAAAGAATTACAAGCTCTGTTCTGCACTCCCTTATTGTCTGCCTTCAGTCTCTATGCAGTTTATTTGTCTGATATGCAGATGATTCAGTACTGATACTCAATGAGCTCTCACTCGGTATCTGTTTGTGAACTCTGTACACTCTGGTAATCCTGACCTTACAGGCCACAACCTTCACCCTGCGTCTCATCCTATTTATAACCCTTAATTTGTCTTTCCCGCAGTCAATGGATCAGACGTCTACATGAACAGCTGTCTCTATGGCAACGGCACCAGCTTTGTAGAGTCTCTGTTTGAGGATTTTGGTTAGTAGACCTTCAAAACACTGTCAAACAAGTTCAGAACCAATAATCATATACCACAGTATTTTTTTACAAAGATAACATTGTAGCTATATGTTGTATTCAAGATTAAATCAATCCACTGTTGTTCCACCAGACTGCAATCTGCACATGCTCAGTGCATCTCCGGTGGAGCAGAAAGAGCAGAAAGATGAAGAGGAGAAGATTCATCCCAATAAATCTGTAAGTCATCTGTCTACCAGTCGATCTGCTGTTCTTGCACTTGTATGATTCTGGCCTTAACCTCCACCTTGGCTCTTCAGACACCGACAGACACGCCCCCTCCTGTGCCAATCACTCCCCTCCCTGATGACTACTATGAAGAGGCTGTTCCTCTAGATCCAGGATCCACCCCGCAGTACTTCGCCACCAGTATGAGCTGTCATTTCTATACACACACACACACACACACACACACACACACACACACACACACACACACACACACACACACACACACACACACACACACACACACACACACACACACACACACACACACACACACACACACACACACACACACACACACACTCAGATTTGTACACTCATGAATAACTGGACCCAAACAAACTATTAGCTTGAGTCGTATCTTTTCATTTCGTCTCATCTTTTTCGCTCCTCCCCCATAGCTTCCACGAACTCAGCGGAGGATGCCTACTACGAAGATGCAGACAACAACTACCCCACCACCAGGATCGATGGACCTCCCAAAAACTCCTGTGAGTGCTGTCATTCGTACAATTTAAATGCACGACTATAAACAAAGGAATGTTGTGCTTGTGAATCAGAATATTTCCGTAAATGTTTTGTCAATTAATCATCCCTTTTTATTTTTGGTGCTCAGACAATGACTCAGATGCTCTGAGTAGTTCCTACGAGTCTTACGAGGAAGAGGAAGAGGAGGCCAAAGGGCAGGAGACACCTCAGAGATGGACGGCTGAGGAGAGCCCAGATGGACCAGTGAAAGACTGCCGCATCTGTGCCTTCCTGCTGAGGAAGAAACGCTTCGGCCAATGGGCTAAACAGCTAGTCGTTGTCCGAGACAATAAACTGCAGGTAGATAGATGCAGCTGTTTATCAGTATATATTCAAACTTTTAAATCAAACGAACTAATTCATTGCTGTTGTTAATCAGGGAAAATGCTCATATTTTGGTCAATCTGTGCTAGTCATTTGTCTGGCCACAGCATTACATATAGTAATTTACCATTTTAGAGCTAATCTCATCAAGAGTGAGATAATCTGAGAGTTTTTAGATTATTTATTATTACTATTTAAAAGAAGCAGGGGGCCATCATAGTTGGACCCTCAGTTGGATGTTTGCATCAATATTAAAGGTACATTTGTTACAAATGTGTTCTCAAAGATGTCCTAGTAGTTATAATGATAAGTGTTTTGTTTTCTTTAGCTGGGTTGGAGCAACTTAAAACATCTACAAATTCTCAAAGGTTACATTTTTAGTACCGAAGCATAACAGCATCAAATCTATATTTTTTTGTGGTTTGGGGTAATGTAATTTGTCCTTTTAGAGAGAGAAAATGTGTACTTTACTTCCATCTCTGTATCTTAATCATTCTGTTTCTCTTTTATAGTGCTATAAGAGCATCAAAGAGAGCTCTCCTCACACCGAGCTCCCGCTGAATCTTTGCAACGTCATCTACGTCCCGAAGGAAGGCCGCAAAAAGAGACACGAGTTGCGCTTCTCGTTGCCTGGAGGTGAAGCTCTAGTCCTGGCAGTTCAGAGTAAAGAACAAGCCGAGCGATGGCTCAAGGTACCCTGTATTCACTCTCTGAGAGAGCTGGTGCTGAGACAGACGCGAGGGGAAGGAGACGCAGGGGAATATGGCTGAGGGGAAAAGTGAAGGTTTTCTTTTTCTGGGTCCAGGTTGTCCACGATGTTGGCAGCCAGTGTAGCAACACTGAAGGACTGGACGGATCCACATCTCCCATTATACAGAGGAAGTTGGAGCTCGACAAGGTGTGTGTGTGTGTGTGTGTGTGTGCGCGCGCGCTGTGCGTGCGTTTCTGCATACGTGTCAGCCGGTTTTTCTAGTTTTGTCTGTCGTTTTGCCTGTAATGTTCATATCTCTTCTATCCAAATGAAGACTCCCTGTTTCCTCTCACTTTGTCCGAGTTTACTTTGCTGAATCTGTATAATGTAACTTCTTTCATTCTGGCTCTAAACCCCAGTTTTTACATTTCACCGTTGCTGACATCACCTCTTTCAGCCCACGCATGACACAAATATTCCTTTGGCTTGTAGTTTACAAGCAGCGAGTGAGGTGACATTATTGCGGTTGCTGAGCTGGCCCGTTTTCAAAGAGCTTCATGTCCTGAACCAACCGATCTCGTGGTGACATGGCAGTTCCACCCCATGTTGGCAGAACAGTTTTAAAATTACAGTCAATAAAACATATGGCCCAGTTATACTTAAGTCATTTTTGTTGACGTGATTTTGTTCAGTTATAATGTCTTGGGACAGACAAATGTGTTAGTTTCTTTACATTCTGGCTCCCCGAGTAATACATGTTCATACTTTTTTTATAATGTACCAGGTGCTGCAGTCTGACAGACAGGCGTCGGACTCGGACAGCGGCCCGACAGCAGACAGTCAGTCCACTGTACAGGGACCAGGAAGAGACTCCACGGACACACTCAGTAGGTGTAACCTTATGATCAGTTATTAATTAGGTTGTAAGAATTGACTCTTTTTTTATTGTGGCTGCTTTATTGAAACAAGCTGAAGATAACAGCCTACAACTCCAACGTGTACAGTAATCAATGACTGCAGAGAAGACGTACAGTATTATGTTGCAGATTAAATCAGTGGTCACATAGTGAGATTTAACACTAGATTTTTGTGTGTGATTTCTTCATAATTCAAATTTGTCAGGCTCTTTAGAATTGTTTTTTAAACACAGTCAAAGGGTTATAAGAGCATCTCCATGTTCTCTGATGTATATCAGAGTGAAAGCGAATATGTTGTTGGAGATTTAAAGGCCATTTAGGTGTGGTTTTGCAAATGCAGCACTCACTGAATGTCCACCTCCTCCTACACCTCCCTCGATCTTATTATTAGACCAGGAAGAGAGGAATGAGGGTAAAATGAATAAATTAGACTTCAACCTTACAATTTTGCTCTACCAGCTACCCTCGAGCTATTAAGATCACACAAAATCATATTTGACTGACATTTATCCAACCGAAAAACATTTTTACATTTACAGGAAGTGAAACGGATATGAAAAATACTAATTTGATACTTATATTGACACCCATATATAGCCTGTATTAAGAGGTAAATTAACAACAAACACAAGGGCACACAAGTCACTTGCATCACTGCATCTTTTAGCCGAACAAACTCAGTTTGATTGTAGCATTAATGCAGTAATGCAACAGCTGTGCAGTAAATCCAAACTTCCTAACCTAACGTCATAACGTCACACTGTTTTCAAAGTGTTGAAGGTATTGTTTTATACTGAGAGGTGTTAGTCACTTCGTTTTTCTTTTTTTTAACCATAGTTATGTCAATGAGGGTAGATGATGTAAAAAGTATACTTAGTGTTGTTCATAAAACCCCACAATGTTGAAGACACTTCATTATTGACTATAAGTATGAATATTAGTATCACAAGCCACTTGACTTAACCCGGACCTTAAACCAAGTCTTAACCTTCCAATAGTCCCTAAAGGAAATAAAGTCGGTCTGAAATGTCCTCGCTTTCCGTAAACGTCCTCCCTCTCAGGAACTCACTACAAGAGCACACATGGAAACACACGCACACGCAAGGATCGAAAGCACATTCACTATTTTTGTTTTTCTATCTACAAAATCAGGAAGGATAAACCACCGGATCTATGATGTAGGTTCAGAAAACAGGTCAAAACACAGTCATGTTGCGTTGGTGTTGCTACAACCTGTTTACTGGCCAAGCGACTCTGAACCTAAAGAGACACATGAGAGAGAGAGAGAGAGAGAGAGAGAGAGACAGGAAGCGAGGCACAAGCAGATATGACATCCTTCCTGTCGTCTTCCTGCGATTGTGTCCCACTGACATCATGGGAAGTAGGGTGGACGGAGCGCTGCAGCACCTGGTACATTCAAAACGTGCTCGCAAACACACCCAAGGCTTTGTTTGAATACATAAAAGACATCTCTGAAATGACAAGAATTATTATTTATGCAAAAAAAAAAAAACTGAATCCAGATTGGAAGGTGGTTCATTTTTAAAAAAAAATTTTTTTTAACATGAACGTCCACCACTTAAAACTTGAACAGTTTTCATTGTGTTTTTTGCTTTAATGTGACTGATGATGTTTTTGAGTTAGAAAGTGATTCTGATACTGCTTCCGCTAAACACGGCAACATGCTTCAATGATGAAGCACCATAATCTCTCTGATTAGTTGGATCATGTAACTCCAGGGTGTGTTTGACTTCAGACAGGGGGAAGCGCGGCGCGTTCTCAGAGCTGACGGGATCGATGAGCCGAGCAGCGGGGAAGAAAATCAATCGGATCATCACCTTCTCCAAACGGAAACCTCCTTTACCGGGAGAGCCCCCCTCGTCTTCTGGGCACCATGACAACCCTCGCTGTGGTGAGGACACAACCTGATCAAGTAGCTGCTTGGCTCGTTGGTTACTTAGTGGGTTGTCATTTGTCATCTCAATCTTAAGAATCAAAAGGGGAAAGTTTTGTTAACAACAACAACTTAATACCGATGACATACATTTCAAAACAGTGAGAAAATGAAACTGTAGGCAAAAACTTGTGACCACCATCGTGCTGTAAAATGATTCTGCGTTGTGTAGTTATTGTAGTACAATGCCGCCCATTAATCCTCTCAATAAAACATACTTTATTGCCAATCTTCGAATAAATAAATGACAGAATCATAGAATTCGCAGCAGTAATGCTTCTATGATACCAGTACAGTGGTGGGTTCATCATAACAGCTTGAGAAGAGATCGTAAAGTTCCTTCAATGCTGCTGCCTGACGAATTCTGGTGAGGATTGAATATATCACTTGGTGTGAAACTGAGTGAAGTACATTTTCAGGAAATATTTGTTGTTCAATAAATTTGAAATTAATATAAGAGTAAAAAGGGTGCACTTAGCTGATATTTTTGGACTTCGGAGGTGGTGAGATACTGAACATGTCTGGCTGTCACCTTCTTCTGACCTTCTCCACAGGCTACCTCAGTGTGTGTCTGAGTGGAACATGGAAGGAGCGTTGGTGCGTGCTGCGAGATGGAAGCCTGCTCCTGCGGAAGGACCCCGGGGACCAGCGGCCCCCGCTTATCGTGGTGCCGCTCAAAGGGTCAGAGGTGGTGCCAGGCGGCCTCGGACCCAAACATCCCTTCTCCCTCCGCATCCTGCAGGGAGGCAACGAACTGGCAGCTCTAGAGGTGCGACACGACAGCATGAAAAGATCTTGAGGAAGTTTATCTGTGTAATGTACACAGAATTTGTTTTAATGACATGGTGGATACAGATGAGATGGAAAGTCTTGGACGCAGGGATGCCACACCTACATTTCTGTGGAAATCCAGCTGCTAAAATGCGTGTGTGTGTGTGTGTGTGTGTGTGTGTGTTCCCATCAGGCCAGCTGCTCTGAGGATCTTGGTCGCTGGCTGGGTGTTTTGTTTGCAGAGACCGGCAGCGCCACTCTTCCCCGAAGAGTTGCACTACGACTACATCGACGTGGACACGCTCACTGACATACGGCACGCTGCCAGAGACTCCTTCTTGTGAGTCACCTCCGACAGTGTTTTTTTTCTGTGTCGTTAAGTTTTCTGTCTCTTTTTATAACTTAAATCCTGAAATACATGAGCCTCCTTCTTTCGTATCTGTCTGTTCTTTCCTCTCAGGTGGGCTACTACCACTGCTGCTTCCTCCTGCCGTGCTTCAATAGACTCCAGGACTTACGATGACGTCTACGAAAGTGTTGCGGTGAGGAAACAATCATTTGTTATCATTTAAAACCACCAAACACTGAGACGTTTAAAGCTTTCCAAGCCTTAATCTGCTTCTGCTCTCTTTCCCTCCTCACTGATCTTCTCTTCTCTCTGTCACATTTATTGCACATTTACAGAATACAAAAGAACTTACTTTTTATTTTTAGTAGCGCTCCGTGTTGAGCTTCACTGGAGCCTCAGTACTCCTAATGAGGTTTTAGATATTAAAATCCAGATGTTTACAATGTTCAAATGTTGTTATTTATGGGCCATGAAAAGTAAAAGAACCAGGAAAAGTAAAAGAACACACCAACATATGGGCTTTTATTATTCTCTTATTGTACATTTAAATGTATGTCTTTTGTCAAGCAGTACCAGCCAAAAATCATAAAATGGACCCAGTATGTTTTGTGAATTTACTTGATCTTTTCCTCCGCTGCAGGAAGAGGATGTGGAGAGCAGAGCAGGCCAGGTGAGACGGCACGCCTCCTTCTCAAGCAGGGACTCGGAAAAGACTGAACAGCAGGCCACCATTAAGAGACACGCCTCCAGTGAGTCTCCCTTCATTTCACATTTATTAGATTGTCCAAATGCCAATTACATGGTAGAAAATGTGACCACGGCCGGTTGACCTCTTGTTGGAAAAATTACTCGGAGGCTTGGTTCAAAATCAAAACACATCGGACATTTATTCTTGCAAGAAGGAGCAAATACATGCCACCCTCAAAGAGAGGTGTCCAGCAAAAAGGGCAACGTCACTCCTCCGTAGGGCAGCTTTTATAGAGTGTGACAAACAGTTGACCGTCACCCCCATTCCCTTTGCAACTGCTTTCGTATGGTAATACGGAGTTGGTTGTAGGTCACAAGATAAGGACACAGGGGAGTCGTCAATTAGATGCGGAAAGTAAAACAAAAAGGAATCACTTGCAAATAAGAGAGAAACCCAAAGAGACTTTTCAGAGCCCCAATGCAAACAAGAGGAAGAAACGAATCTTTTCTTTCCATCATATCCCTCCTGTTTATACAAAGTATAACATAACATGTACATAAAAAGGAAAAAAACAAAACCAAAAGAATCTTTCCATCACCTCTCCAGATCATAATTGTGGCGTAAAGCGAAGCCTTGTCACAGTGGGTAGTTTAAGTTGCTGAATGGCTGATATTCCTTCATTGCAAAGCTGCACCAGCTTCGCTTTATGTATTTCTATTCTGCTTCTTTCTCTCAGATGTAAATCAGTACGCACGGTACGGGAAGACGCGTGCAGAGGAGGATGCCAGGCGGTACCTGAGGCAGAAAGAGGAGCTGGAGAAGCAAAAGGAGGAGCTCAGAAATTCACTGATCACTCTCCGCAGGGAGAAGAAGGAGGTGAAGGAGGGTATGAAGATCGACACAGGTCAGAGACGCATCACACACACACACACACACACACACACACACACACACACACACACACACACACACACACACACACACACACACACACACACACACACACACACACACACACACACACGACACCGTTTAGACCTAACCTTCAGAGCGGCTCTTATTACGTGTGTGTGTGTGTGTGTGTGTGTGTGTGTGTGTGTGTGTGTGTGTGTGTGTGTGTGTGTGTGTGTGTGTGTGTGTGTGTGTGTGTGTGTGTGTGTGTGTGTGTGTGTGTGTGTGTTTGTGTATTTGTGTGCAGGTCATGGTGTGGAAGTGCGGCTAGCCGAGCTGGAGTCGCTGTGTAAACTGAAGGAGGAGGAGAGGGTGGAGCTGGAGCTCAGACTGACAGAAGTCAAAGAAAATCTGAAGAAATCACTGGCGAGAGGAGCGCTGGGTCCTCCAACTGACACCAAGATCAGTGTTAAGGTCAGCAGATACAACACACACACACACACACACACACACACACACACACACACACACACACACACACACACACACACACACACACACACACACACACACACACACACACACACACACACACACACACACACGTCTGCTTTACAGCTCACACTAAAACTCCTCTGTGCAGGGATATGAACTGCGAACTGCAACGGAAAATTCAAGAGTTTTAGTAATAGATTCTGTTAACAGTGAAGCTCTGGTCATAAGTATAATTACTGTGCATCTTAATGAGTTTATGAATTTACTTTAAATGATGTCTTGGAACAATACTGACATACAGTATGCTCATTGAAAGAGTTAAACATTTCTAAGACAAGAGTACAAACTAATTTCAAGTTTCAGAAAAAGCTGATATGAGGTTTTAATAGTTTAGTCTGAGTTTCTGTGGGTGTATTCTGAAATTATTCTTTTTAGTATGGAGGATTGTGGTACTAAAAAGACGGTAACTGCTAAAATCTCATATTAGCTTCAGCAACTTCACAATTGAGTTTTACACAGAACATGAGCTGTGGATGTGCATTCAATGGGACTGTGTTAAGATAGATTTTAAAAAGGGAGCTGTGGCCCACCGCTGGTTTTTATTGCCAATTTTCAGTATATCCCAATATATCGTTTTGGATTTTGCTTTAAAGTAATTTTTGACGGGAATACAATTATTCCCCTTCTTCCCGAGTGATGTTTCTTGCCCGTGGGCAGTGACCCTCTCGAGTCTGCTTAGGTTGCCTGGCAACCTCACAGCGATGACTCCAGGAGTTTACTGCTGCTGGCCAGGAAACATACCAGGGAAGTGGACAATCTATTTATTTAAATGAGTGAAATCTGATATTAACTGTTTGTTTGTTTTTGTTTTTGTGTGTGTGTGTGTGTGTGTGTGTGTGTGTGTGTGTGTGTGTGTGTGTGTGTGTGTGTGTGTGTGTGTGTGTGTGTGTGTGTGTGTGTGTGTGTGTGTGTGTGTGTGTGTGTGTGTGTGTGTGTGTGTGTGTGTGTGTGTGTGTGTGTGCAGGCACAGGGCAATAAGGTTGAAAAGGTTTACAATGAGACTGTGCCTGTCAACTCTGTGTCTGAGCTTCGTAAACGCCCTCCGTCTCTTTACGCCTCCTCAAAGGGGAACGTCATGCAGAAGGCAAAGGTAGAGAACATGTGTCTGCTGTGTGTGTGTGTGTGTGTGTGTGTGTGTGTGTGTGTGTGTGTGTGTGTGTGTGTGTGTGTGTGTGTGTGTGTGTGTGTGTGTGTGTGTGTGTGTGTGTGTGTGTGTATATATCTGTATATTTGTTTATGTGCAAGGACAGAGAAATGTTTTTCCTCATTTTGTGCTGTCTCATGGTTTCCAGGAGTGGGAGTCAAAGAAGGGGACCTAGACTGAACATAAACCGCTTGGCAGATGGATTCATGTCGAGAAAAAAACTGAGTTGTTACAGAAGGAAGTGTAGGAGAAGAGCGCGAGAAGAGCAGGATGACTGGCACTGAAGAGATGATGAAGAAGAAGAAGAAGAAGAAGAAGAGAAGGAGGAGGAGGAGGAGGAGGACGGACTGTGACACATTCTTCCCTTTTTCTTTATCTACAGAAAACATACAGGCAGCCTCAGCCACTGTAAATATGACAGGCTCGACTGCACCAGTACAGTATTAATGTGGATCACTTTGAACATGAAATATTTACTGTACATTCGTGTGACTTTGCATGTGTGTTTACATTTGCACAGGGCTGCAGAAAGTGAAAATGTAATTAAATGCATACCAAAGGGAGAGGGCAGCTCTTCAACACTGTGAGTTCAGAGTTAGAAGACTTCCTCCTCACACCCACTGGTTTTATTTTTTACACAGTACGTGGACATGAAAAACTAAAGTAATCTTAAATTATCGTTATTAATGAGAGAAGTATCTCAGATGTTGTGTATTTAAACCTTTAGGAAAGTATATTGAGTATGACACTGTTCCTGAAACCAATGACTAAATGTTTATTATTACAATGTGAAAGATTGGTTTAAACCATTATATGGGTATTTTTCATATTTGACTTTTGCACTTTATCATGTTGTATTGTGTGATTACATAGATGTCTTGGAGATTAGCCGTCACGCCCCTCCGAGCTGAACTATTTGAAGATAAAATGCCTGTGTTGGTTTTCCCTGCTCGTCATGGAGACACGAACAAACACACACATGTTGGAGTAAATGATTACTTTATCGAGAAACTTTGTGGACTGGATTGTTTCATATTGTTTCTTTGTTGAAAGTTGTACACCTTTTCACTGAAGAGGAAGAGTTCAATCAAATAATCAAAGCTCTGAACTACAAGCGCCACCTAGTGGTGGAATTAAATTATAGCAACTGTTTGAACATTCTTGCTTCCATAGGCTATATTTATATTTAGTGAACAAAAATGTAACAAAATACTTAAAATGTTTAATTGCTGTTTTCTGAGGTGTTTCTAGCCATGTCCAAAATGAGCTTTAATTTTTTTTTTGTTTTGTTCCTTTATGCAGTGCATTTTGGGGAAAAGTGTCCCATCAAAGGCATGACTATATAATTCGTGAACACATTACATATTCAAATGTTCAGTACCTGTCGTCCAACCACAATCGCAATGAAAAAATATAAAGCGAACATGTTCTGCTGTGTCAACTGAAACAGAATTACTTGAAAAATGTAAAGTTCAAGTCATAAAAATTAAACAAAAAAACACATTTCTAACTTATCTTTTTGAGATTTTTGCGCCCTTCCCCTCCCCCCACTATAATAAAGATAAATGGAATTTATTGGTACACAGCATTTCAAAACATTTTCATAAGGACCATTTCAGAATTCTCTTCCATTTGTGGTGGTAAGATAAAACTATCAGCACACCACTGGAGCTACGTATAATAACAATGTCATGTGTAATCTGGTTAAATTGACCCTTTAGATATGAGCAGTCCGTTTGCTATTCATTCATTCTCTAATATTGTAAACTGGACTCAAAACCTTTCAACAGACACGAACTCTGCCTGGTGCATAAGAAGAAAAAAATGAACAGACACTAGACAAAGAAATTCACTTCTTTAGAAAGAGTTTATTTAGTGCATTTCTAGTTTGTCCACAGCAGGAGCCAAAATATTAACTTAATCTGTGCTCCCATTGGTTCACCAAAGTTCTGGTCCACCACCATTGGTCCACTCATATTCTGGTGCAATTCTATTGGTCCACTAGTGTTCTAACACCCTCGCATTTGTTCACTAGTGTTCTGGTACGACACTATTGGCTCACTAGTGTTCTCCTTCGGTCAGGAACACGTAAGACCGGGGAAAAAAAAAAAAAAAAAAAAAGGACCTTCGGCATGCTGCTACTGAGCAGAGGTCCACAAGCTTCCATGCAACAACAAACAAACAAACAAACAGCAAGGGACGACAACAACAAACGGAAAGATAAACAACAGCATTGCTTGCAAGAAGTAAGCATGGAAGCATATACAGTAAACCTTATATTAACCTGCTAAAGCCCTCAGGAGGTTTGTCTGATATACAACAGATCTTAAAAAGGTAAAATCCCCCCACCCCCTTCCATCCCGCTTCCCCCCAGACACATGCTTGCGCACACACACAACATACCCACAGCAAGCACAGCATGTACTCAGCCCCTCTTTCTCTCACACACACACACACACACACACACACACACACACACACACACACACACACACACACACACACACACACACACACACACACACACACACACACACACACACACACACACACACACACACACACACACACAGGCGCACTTGCATGCAAACAAATGATAAGTCCTCATAAGTGTACAAGGAATATGTTTGTCATTTTTAAAAATATGACTTAACCCCATGAGCTCTGTGTAAACATAGCGTACGGTAGAGTAGATAAAGAACTTCCTCCTTCCTTTGTAGCTGTCTGTAACTTTGTGGCCAACTTTTCATAGCAATAAACCTAGCTAGTTAATACTTGGACTCTTTGGTTCTCTGTAACAGTCTGTTTATTTGACTATGTGACTGACTGACTTTCTCTGTCCCTCCTTTCCTTTCTCTCCCTCCCTCACTTGTTCTTTCTGGTTACGGTACAGCAGGAAGAGTAGTCGACGGAAGAGATTCGCAGGTCCCGTCCCTCTGCAGACCAGAGCAGCAGAGCCAGACGGATTGATTGTCCTTGATCTACTTACATCACAGTCAGTCACAGTGGGCTCCGTTAAGTGGAAGAACACATCCTCGTCCTCTCCCATCTCCTCGTCTCCTCGTCCTACCCCTCAACAGCCTGATGTGTGGGCATGTCGGCCTGAGATCTGTGCGTGTGTGTGTGCGTGTGTGTGTGTGTGTGTGCGTGTGTGTGTGTGTGTGTGTGTGTGTGTGTGTGTGTGTGTGTGTGTGTGTGTGTGTGTGTGTGTGTGTGTGTGTGTGTGTGTGTGTGTGTGTGAGAGGTGTGAGGGGTCGGGGGGCTAGGATAAATCATTGTTGCTGGGTGTCTTCCCTCCACCGTTAAGTAGAGCCGAAGCGCTGCGACTCTTGGTCGGTGTGCCGCTGCCTGAACGTGAGAGTTCTGTCAGGTCGTGGAGGGACGGCTCCCTGTACATGGCCACTACACACACACACACACACACACACACACACACACACACACACACACACACACACACACACACACACACACACACACACACACACACACACACACACACACACACACACACACACACACACACACACACACACACACACACAAGACAAGAATCATTAATTCAGAAATAGGTCTCACTGAATCACCCATGTTTGGTATGTACAGCCTTGTTCAGTCAGATAATTCCTCTGCACAGAGATGATTGAGGTTTACTTAACGGTTGTCTAATTAATTCTGGTTTTAATTCCTGATTTTATTGTCAGAGATGAATATCTATAGTTTTAAGCTGCGCTATAACACTCCATAAATGTGGGGAAATTATGATTTCTAGTCATTAACTAGCAAGAAATAAACAAAAAGAAGAAAGCATAATTTTGAGAACATAATGTTTCTTTTCCTTAATCTCATAATGGCTGTTTATTTTTGTTTTTAGAGGAAATGGAAACTAGCCGTAATGTAACATTAACATGGTGTTGCCCCTCGTAGTCACGTAGTTGCACACTGAGCACATTTGGAGCAACATTAGCATTTATTTGGAGTCGTGTTTGTGTCTTTCTAATGAATGTTAAGTTCCTCATTCACTCTCCTTTCAGCTCTGTTTTGCCCTCCACTAATTCCCGGGGGGAATATGGGACTCTTTAGCTAACTTTGTGTGTCTGCAGTTCGGTGCTGGTCAGGTAGTTTATTACAGGGAGGTTTGTAGAGCTTTTAGAGAGTCAAAAAAAAACAAGTCGCAGGTCTGACACCCAAAGCAATGAACTGAAATATGATAAACTGCTGTGTAAAGCTGGAGAACAGTTGGGTGCGAATTATATGAATTCATTTCTACCAGCAGCACTTTTCTAATAGCTGGTCATGTGATCTGTTGTGTTTATAGTAATATTATTTCCTTTCTTGCAGGTATTTTCTCTTTCCTTTGGATGATATAATGTTCAAAGGCACCGATGAGTCAGACCCAGGAATAGGGCTGCCTGAATACATGACCTGTGATGGCAAACTATCTATGTCCTTTATAATATTTGAGCCAATGCTTTTATTGTATGCCACCGACAACTCATTGGCTGATTTCCTTTTCCTTTTCTAATCTGCCTCCATGGCACACGTACGCAGCCGGACCTCTCATCATGTGCCATCTTTTGGCAGCTTTCTTCTTAAATTAACTGTGTATTGACATATTAATGTGTCCACGACCCACCATGTTTTCAGCATGTGCTTTCAGCTGTCCGTCATACTAATGTTGCCCTATAAGGTCTCCCTTGTATAAAATTAAATCTTCATACATTATTTATAAAACACGAGTTCAGTTTCAGAAATATTCTTTTGATTGTTTTGTGTAATAACTGTCATGGTTTTCTGTCCCTCTTTAAGTATTTCTTTCTGTCTGTTTTTGAGCTTCCCGTATTATTTTGAAGTTCTCCCTCGTCTGCCACTGATCATGATCATTTTCACCTGTTTCCACTTCACCATCCGCCTCCTCTGTTTATGTGTCTCCTGTTTTCTGTCACTGTTTGGCAGTTCATCATTTTCCACCCTCTCTGTTCCTGCGTTTCAGTCTCCTGCTTCCATGTAAGTTCTTAGTTTTCATCTTCATGCCGACTTGTTACAGTCCGCTTTTGGACTTTTCTTTTGTGGATTCAGCCCAGTTGGCTCACATGTTTCTTTTTTATTGCCCCTTAGTTTAACTGCTCACATTTTGTTAATAAAATTTGGGTTTGCTTTGAACCACAGGCCTTACTTTGTCGTGCATTAGGGACCCTGTAACCACACATATAAAAATAAGCTGTCAAACTCACCCGTATATTTCATTTAAGCAGTGTGATTCTAGAAGAACACACCGAGTTAGATTTGTGGTTATTAAGAGAGATTATATGTTTTTCATCTTGTTAACTTGGATTGTTGCATATTTAAAATGAATATTTAAAGATCCTAACCAGACAAGTTTTAAGACAGATAAAGACGCACTCCTCTGATATTGTTTTTTCAACAAAAAAAGTTCATTAAGCTTCTTAGAAATGTACAAATCCAGAAAAAGGCAAATGTGTCTCATCTTAAAGGTGAAACTATTAGATCAAGGAATTCTTCCACGTCAGTGAAATGTCTGTTCTCTGTATGTGTGTATTGAAAGTGGCTTCCAAATGCTTTGATGTCCCACAATCCTGCTTTCCATGTTATTTAAACTGAGATTTAAGATGAGCTCAGAGAATTGCAGCAGATGAATATGAAAACAGCCTTCTGAACACAGCAGATATCATTTTGTACAGTGAAGCTCAAACATCCAAGTAAAGCAACAGTAAACAAAACATATTATTGAATCCTTTGAAGTTTTAGGGAGATTTAAACAAGTGTTTAAAGTGGAGGAACATTTATATTTTTTACAGAATAAAGACTCGAGTTTAATTTAAACTTCAGTCTGTTCCTTCATGTGAGATGTTTTACTCCTCCTCATTGTCTTACCTTTGAGCGGTTTCGGTATGAAGTGTGCGGCGGCCTTGTTCTTCTTGACGTGGTTCCCCTTCATGATTCCACCCTCCTTGTTGAGTCCCAGGTACCAGGCCCGGCCTGAGGCCTGCTGCCGGTACAGCATGGACGAGTAGGTGACGTAGTAGTTCTCAAACACCGACTCCTTGAATTTACACTCCGGGGTAAAATGTTCCTGAGTGGAAAGTGTGACACAGATTAGAATAAATATAAATATCTGAGCAGATCTGAGTTTGTAGCTGGAACTCCATTAAAAACGTGTTCAATCATTCCTCCATATCGCCATCAGTGCATTCATCCATCAGTGGCTCTGCTCTTTGAATCATTATCTCGGCCAGGCTGTAGTCTCCGAGAACAAAACGCACCGACTTAGGACAGCTGACATTTGCATTTCCTTATTCTTGCGTCTCCATAGCAACCGGCTACTCCCTTGAATACCAACCAGCCCACTGAGAGAAAGAGGGTGCCCAGGTTGCCGGGGGAAACGGAAAGCTACAGAAAGAATGTCCTTTCCGTCATCCATTAATCTTTGTATGAATTTTGATTAAGTTTGCCAACGCACGATCATCAAAAACATTTAGTACAAAAACAGAGATGAATGTGGTTTGTGTCTGTACTTCTAAATATGTGTTTGTATTCTGCATTTAATATCAGGTGAGAAGATGAGACAAAGTGATACCAATGTTATGACTGAAGCCTCAGAATAACAACATGGAGCATCCAGGACCGGACACGATGGAGCAGATACTGGGGTGGCATACGTGCGAGGGGAGGCGTAGCAGCATGGCTGTTATTACATCGAGGTGTGTGCCACTTTTCTATTTCCTCTTTGTTAGTTTTCATCTTTCGGTTTCACAGCTTTGTTTAGATGGCTGCAAGCGCGTGTTATTTTTGTTGATTCTTTTTGTTATTGCTTCTACACCGCCCACAATCAATGCTCACGAGCGAAAGTGAGGCAGTAAATGCGGTGCACCGCAGCCGACGTCACCTTCTGACCTGCCTGAGGAAATATATGCACAGAGTGGATGGTCTCATGTGTATGTGTGTATGTTGAGTGGGATAAGACATGAAAACCAATTTTGGGAGCTGTGGACACGAGTCGTCTTCAATTCAAAGGGCGACCGGGGGGCGGGGGGGCGGGAGGGGGATAAACAAAAGGAGGCTGAGGGATGATCTGAAATCAATCCTGAGAAGCCACAATATGAGGAGACAGATAAGGGAGGCTCACACAGCGGATTATAACACCCTGTGGCAGCCGGCTCAAAAGGCGGCACTGCAGTTAAAGTATTGACATAAGGATAGGATGATAATGAGACAGCTCACACTGAAACCTTCTGCTTCACTGCTCAACCTAACCCAAAGAAGACACTTTAGTCTGCAGTGATGATGATGGTGGTGTGTATCTGTGGTTGACCTACGGAGGTGTAGAGAAAGCCTTCGTTGTTCATCGCCAGGTAGAGTTTGGTCTGGACACCCTGGATGGCCACCACACGAAGCCCCACCGGGATCAGGTTGAACACAGCTACACATGCACACAAATAGTTTACACACATACACAACACACACACAACACACACACACACACACACACACACACACACACACACACACACACACACACACACACACACACACACACACACACACACACACACAGCGAACAAATAAGCATCCTCACAGCAAACACAGAGGGGAAACGGACAGAAGTCCTCATCAATATCACTAACATGATGACGCCTCCATTTTGCCAAAGAGAAGCTATTTTAGAAGGTCAGTCAGGCGTTGAGGCGAATGGATTACTAACAATTTAGCTCTCTGTGTTAAGCTTGGATGAGAGTTATCTCTGTGGCAGCACACCGAGGCTCGGTAAACATTTGGTTTAGTGCGAGGACACGTTTCAGCACCGTCATACAGATGAAAACCTTCCTTCGAGAGCTACAAATAAAGGTCAATTTCACTACCAGCTGAAGTGTCAGCTAGCTTTTCAAAAGGTGGTGAAAAGTGCCCGTTTCCCACTCAGAAAATGATGCCTTTGAATTGTCTTTCTTTTCTTTTTGCTTAATTAAAAGCCCAAAACCAATGAATCAGAGACAAGCAGCAAATCTCCCAGTTACGAAACCGCAATCAGAGAACGTTTGACAGTTTACTTGAAAAGTAGACGCTCGAAGCTGCCGTTGAATCATCTTGTGAAATAATTACTGAGCAACTAAGTTATCACTCGACTAATGTTTTAAAGGCTGAAGTCGTTTCTTTTTGAACGAGTAGAGTTAAGAAGACATTTTTACAACGCAAGATTCAAAATGCTAAAAAAAAAAACATTCATAAACATGCGATAACCAACCAACGTTAAGCTGTTTGGCCCACGCTTTTCAATACACAACAGTGAATAAATATAACATTAAATCAGGCAGTCAGATTTCATTTAAAGATATGAGCATGATGGTTGAACAAAGGATCTCTGTGGCAGCAAAATAAGTACAGACTAAAGTCTGTTTTATTACACTGGATTTAATTTAAACCCGATATTTTTTTTTTGTTGTTTTTTTCTGTTGTTGTGCTTTCATAGGTACAAGCAAAAAAAAAGGTATTTACAGTATACGTAGCTGTAGGAAGGATATAAGTTTTCCCAGCAGTATAATGAGTCAGGCCCTTGTCTAATCATGATCATTTAACCAGCCGTGTTCTTTATAATTACTGTAGTTATATGGAGATGTGGATTTCATGGATTATGCGTCCGAACCGAGTCACGACTGACCGTTTTTTTTTTAACGTGGGTAGGCGTTAACAGGATGTATACAGCGTGTAATCATCCAATAAAAGAGCACACTCTGTAGCCGCCTCGTCCTCTGTGCACACAACAGTTGGTGCCCTCAGAAGTAGCAGAGATTAATGTGAGATGCTGGCAACACCAACTACGCACGAGAAGGAGAGTGATTGCTGTCTGAACCACCACAACAACAGGATTGAATTAGCCGTATCAATCACACGTGTGTGTGTATGAGAAAGTGCAGGTGAACTAGAATCACTGGTCATTTCAGGGATTTGAACACGACACTGTATGTTCTGTGGATACCGGGAAGCATTCAACACGGATAGATTGCAGTGTTGCCGTCTGACATTTGGAGGAAGGGCATGCGCCATCTCCCTAATTAAATGAGGACTTGACATGTTGTTGAGTGACTGGCTGAATTAAAATGCCCACATCAAAAGGATTGCTACAGGGCAAGGTTTATCATTAAATTGGATTTAACTGGGTTTGGATGCTGAGGATATAGGAATCAAATTAAATCATTCCTCGACTTTCCATCTGTTGCAGCATGAAGTAACACCTACACGATGAGTAAGAATGGTTTCCGTCTCTACTGTACAGTAACGAGTTTTATGTTCCTTTACTTCATAAGCCTTGAAGGTGCTATTGAGAGTACAAAGGATTCACCCTGTTAAAATGCTGCAGAGATGTCTTTTCTGTAACTACTGTCAGTCAAAGGTGATTTTAGTGCTGAAAAGATTGGTTGATTGACAGTAAAAAAATTTTTTTATATAATTGATTATATATTTCATTTTTCCAAGTGTGGATATGAAACATAGTTCCAGTTGCTCAAATGGAATGATTTCATACTTTTCTCTAAATATCCTCAGGCTTAGGACTGTTGGCCAGACAAAACAAACTGCATTTTCAAAACTTCGCTTTGGCCTCTTGGAAATCTTCATTCTGCATTTTTCACTATTTCCTGATACTTTATGGCCAAAATGATTCATCAGTAAGTCCAGAAAGTAACTGGCAGATTATTCAATAATGAAAATAATCTTCAATTGCAGCAGCAAATTGGTTTTTGAAAGAAAAATTAAAAAATTCAGATGGACAGTAGCTTTTTATGTCTCTCCAAAGAGTTAGACTTACCGTAGGTGCTGTCTTCATCCTTGGTCCCATCAATGGTGCCATCAGGCTGCATCTGCAGCTGGAAGCCCTGGCTACTGGAAAGCCTGGTCACAATGCCCTTTAACTGGGGCTCTGAGAAGAAAGGAGAGGAGAGGAGAGGAATTAACTGCATTCGTTCCTTATTACTGTGATCACATGTATCAAATCCAGCAGTCTCCAGGAAGCCGGAAGTGTCAGAGGCGAGAAGCTGTTTATACTTTCAATCACTTGGGCCTGAGGCCCAGTATCGATCCTCGACCCCTGAACATGGTGGCACTCGTAAAAATCAGATAATAATTGACAGATGTACCATGATAGACTAGTCCGAGCTCTGCTTACAGAGGATCCTGCTTTTTGATATCAGTTATCACGGATAGAAGCCGCCACAACACTTTGCTGTGGGACAACATAAAGTTATTTACATGAGATGTTTGTGGAGTCATGCAACAGGAATATTTCCAAACCCATTGCCAGGAGGATACTAGGCTATCCAGACAAATGATGAAGTGATGAGGAGCCTGGCTGAGAGATGAGGGGAAAAAATGGTGTTGGATGATGGTGATGATGAAGATGGTTGAGGTGGTGGTTCTGCCCATGGCTTTCCGACTGCTCTGTCCCCCACCCTCAGACCTGGTGGTCGCCTTCTCTTGCGTTTCTTCCTCGATCCAAACAGTTTGACACGCGAGAAAACGTTCAGCTTGCTCGGCTTCTCGTTTGCGCCTTTGCTGTTGCTCGGGCTGCCGCTGCCGCGGCAAGCGTTCGCCTTCTCCCGCTCCCTCGCCTGCCGCTTCTGGCGGATCAGGGAGCTGGCGATAGCCGCTGCCCGGGACATGTTCCCCCTGTAGAGTGAAACAAGGCTGTGCGTCCCGGTTAGAGAGGGTGTTCGCGGACAAGGCGGTGGGGGTGTGTGGGGTGCGGGGAGGGGGTCTACGCCACCCACGGCTTAGTTCGCATCACACACCGGCCGCTGCAGTCTCGCAGAAATCCGTGATTTCAAAATGCGTCCAGAATCCTCCATCGGTGCGTCCGGGCGCTTCATGGAAGTCGTTAAAACAAATCCAATATCTGTGCCAGTGATTGAGCGTTAAGGACGCCGCCTCAAATCCCCCAAGGGATCCGAGTGGCAAAAGCTGTTTGATTCCCCCCTCGGGCGGTTCTTCTGAGTGTCCCGAGAGAGCGCGGATGGAGATCAGCGGTGCGTGAGGATCCAGTCCGGGTTCAAGCGGCGAATCAACAGCTTATAAACCGGTGTGAACGACACCGGGGTTTGTTGCCGAGGATCACTGCAGCTGCTGCTGCTTCCTCTTCTTCTTGTTCTGCTGCTGCTCTGCACCGCTCCCCCAGCGATGCTCCGCTCTTCGACGCTGTCCGTGACAGAAATGCAGCAACCGGAGTGTTTGTCAATGAAAGAGCTCGGGGCTGGCTCGGTGGGAAAGGGATCATGATGCAGCCGTGCCGTTCATAAAACTGCTGCAGCCCTGCCCGCCCCGAGGAAGAGGGGTGTGGAGGGTGGGGTGTGTGTGGAGGGGTGAGAGTGTATGTATGCATGTATGTACGTATGTACGTGTTGTGTATCCGCGTGGGAAGGGGGGTCGGATGAGGTTGGGCGGTGTGGGGGTGGGGGGGGGGGGGGGGTTCGGGCATCTCTTTCTCATAGGGCACCTGTAGCCCTGTACCCCACGTGGCATGATATTTACATGTTACACTGAATACTGATGTGTGATAGGCAGGGGGGACGAGAGGGGCAGGGGGAGGGTGGTGTGGTATATACAGGAGGAGGAAAACTAAACGGCGAAATGAGAGGCTGAGAGGAGGCAGACAGGTGAATGAATGAGAGGTGGAATAATGGAAGAGAAGCAGGGGGAGGGAGGGAGGGGCGGGAAGGAGAAAATGAGATATTGAGTGTGCCTGTGTGTGAGAGAGAAGCCTGTAGAAAATAACCTTCAAATGGATTGGAAAAGAGAATGATGAATGAAAGTGAAGGGGAAAAGGAAGAGCTGGAGAGATACAGCACTGAGTGTGTCAGTGGGAGGGAGGGAGAGAGAGAGGGCTGGAGGATGAGGAGAGAGAGGAAGCATTGCATAGGTGGTGGAGAAAAAATAATGCCAAATACGTTAAAAAAAATATTAAAAAAAAAAAAAAAAAAGGGAAATGAAGTGAGGGAGACAATAACGGAAGAGAGAAGGAGCTGGCGAAGTGTGGGAGAAGAGAGAGAGAGGGAGGGAGAAAGGAGGGGCTCTCCTTTTATTTTGGTGCAGAGGTTCACCACTGCTGAAAGGCTGCAGCGTGCGAGAAGGAGGTGAATAACAGAGAGAGCACTTCAGCCTGGGTGAGCCGTGTCCTTTTCCAGATGTTCCCTTTGCATTAGCACCGGAGCAGGGGCGCACATATAGCCGACAGCAGCAATCAGACACTTCATGCATGTCAGCCACCCGCAGGAGAGCGGGATGCACAGCTGTCAGAGGCAGGTACAGCTGCAGTGGCACATGGCAACTGCAAAATTCCAAATGGTATAGAAGAAGGAGGAGAGGAGGAGGAGGAGGAAGAGGAGGAGGAGGAGGAGGAGGCGGCGGCGGCGGATAAACAGCCAACAGACTCACAGCGGAGGTCGAGCTGCATGTGGCACCTGGCGCCGAGCAGCAGGCAGAGGCAGTGCATGCTGTTCTCCAGTGGAAAAGATAGAAAATCGATGGCTTGAGAGCAACAGGATGTGGTGAGCGGTGAAGTACATGACCGAAGAGGAGGTGCAGTCAGTAAGCTGTAACCCGCTGTGAGGAAGCCAGTGTGTGGAGAAAGTGCTGGACTGTGGACAGGAACTGAGGCCAGCACCTGGCCACTGAGGAGGAGCCTTTAACATGTGGAAGTTGAAGTTATACGCCTGTGGCCTTCTGGTTAGGTAAGACGCTTGTATGTGCAGATAAATATAGGTTGTTTTTTGTTGTTTTTTCGACTGTACAGCTCAACCCACACTTACTGAGACAACACAAAAAAGATTTCATAACCAACCTGTAATGTCACCTGAAACATCAAAATATGAAATGACTGTAAATAGTCCTTCCTCTTTCTTTTATGCTGCATTAAACTTCCATCACGTGCCCATAAAAGCAACCACCACACAAAACAAGAGCAGCGTGAACAAATCGGATACGAGGAGAGTCTGAGGAACATTAACGCTTCTGATTGCAGTCATCATATAACAAATGTAAATGTTACGAGCTAATCAATAAGGTAATCAATGGAAAAGCAATCAAACAAATGAGCAGCCCAGCAGCACAGAGGGCGCAATAAGGAATGGATTTGTTACCAGGATTAAAACATATCCTATTTAAATAAATCATTTGATTTTTTTTTTCATCTATATAAAGGGAAAAGTCTAATGTGACAAATTGATGCATCAATGAGAACAAATGTAAATAGCCTAAAAAAACGAACAAAACATTTTAGTAGCTGCATCCAATTAATAAGCAGGTAAAGTTGCCAAAGTTTTGGTTGGAGCTCCGTAGTGCCCCCCAGAGGAAGTTTAATAACGTGATGGCAGAAGTTAGACAAGAGGAAGCTATAGTATAACAAATACCCAGATAGAGATGTGTGTCTAACAATGAATGCCAGTCAAGAGTATAATCAGCCAACAGAAACCCAGCAGCAGTGAACAGTGAAACACAGCTGACCAGAGGCCTTCAGAAGCAGCAGTAGATAGATAGATAGATAGATAGATAGATAGATAGATAGATAGATAGATAGATAGATAGATAGATAGATAGATAGATAGATAGATAGATAGATAGATAGATAGATAGATAGATAGATAGATAGATAGATCTGTACTTTACTAATCCCGCAAGGGGAAATATAAAATGTAAAATGCACATTATACACAACTTGTATACAAATAAAAATATAATTATATTACATTTAACTAAACTAAACAACAGTGCAACAAATTAAACAAAACAAACGGACAACAGTGCAACGTGTTATTGAAGTGTGATTGATTTGGCTAGACCTTAAATATGTGTAAACATTAAAAAGCCACAGATGTAATTGTAGCTTTACTTGACCCATGTTTTGGAACATTAAGGTGAAATCGAAGGTGCAAAGTTAATTTGGTCAGCATCATTTTTGGTAAAGTAGAAGATGTAAGAAAGCACCCTGCAGGCCGACATGGATTGAAGCCAATAAAGCTTTCCATTTAGTGCGTACAAAATCAGACCAGGATGTTGTTTTCTGTTAAGTTCTATCATATTTCATTTGAAGTTGGGGTTGTGAAATCTATCCTGTGAGCTCGGAGGGTCCAGACACAAAGTTCAGGGTCTCAATTCAGGAAATGGATGAACGATACATTTTTATTCTGAACGCTGAAAATGACGAATAACATTCGCTGCCTATAGTACGAGGCCATTTATTATGAATGTGTTCAGAGTCCAGCTTTCCTCTCCAGCAGAAGGGCGTGTCCGGCTGCGTTTCCAGCACCACGGACAGAGTTAAAAACGCACGTTTTACTCAAATTTATACCAAAAGCATCAAATTATTTTAAACACAACTTTGTAAAATGGAAAGTTTATCATCCAAAAAACACTGCAAGGTCCATCACTAACTTCCACCTATCCATAACACCAGGGAAGTGTTTCAGAAGTCCCTTTGGAGACGTCCAGCGGGTCTGTTGCCTTGTGTTAACTTAACCTGTTTATCCTTCAGCACTTTAACAACTTATTTCGAAAGCATGAAATTGCCGGGTTGTGCCGATAATCGCACACCTTCATTTCAAAGTTTTATGACCGAATTAGAGGCCGCGTTTAGTCTCGTTGGGTTTGTACCTCCTGGTCTTACCTGAGGCCGATCGACGGAGAGGGAAAGTCATGCTGTGCCCGTGGAGCTCCGGAGCCTTGTGCTCCTGGCTTCTCGCACTTCCTGTTGTGGGCTGCTCGACGAAAAGAGGACGAATTACCGAAGTCCAAACCAGAGAATTCTCCACGGCATTGGATCCATTAAGGCCGTGCACATGGCGTTGACGGGAGATCATTACAGAACATTAGAGGCCATTAAGCCGTTGGAACCGGTCATTAATGATTCATCTCGAGGTCCCGCTGATCTGGCACAATACGTGAGGGAGGGAGCCAACAGGCCGTTCCTAAATCCAAGGATCGCGAGTAAATGGTAGGTTTTTGTTATAGTATTTGTGTGTGTCAGATCAGAGCAGGGCACACAGAGGCCTCCACCTAAATCTATATTATTATACATGTAAGGACTCTCTATTGACCTCAGTAACCCCTGAATTTATAAAGCTAAACACCATCCAAACCAAAAGCAGCATTTCTCCTTGCCAAACAAATTACAAGGCCTCCTTGGGACTATTCTTGTCAGTGTCAGTCAATGTCAGTGTCACAGTAGTCTAAAAATAAATTTAAAAAAAAGGCTAAAAAGGACTTCTGTTGCCTTTTTAAAAACTCAGTTTAGCAGTGTAGGATCATTAACTTGCCAGTTATCTTCTCGATTAATTGCCAACGATAATATAAAAACCCTGTCAGTTTCCTAAACCCGAAACCATGGCCATTTCATCAAACTCAAGTTTTTCCAAAACAACACTCCAAAAGCAGCGAAATATCAGAATGGAGATGAAACTCGCTGCCTAAACTGAAGATGTACCACAGACAACGTCAAAATGACACACTGAATGACAAACAGGAAAACTGTGAACAAAGAGGAATGAGTCCATCCTCAGGCCCACTGAGTGAAATAGATCCGGCTGCTCGCTCATCAAAGGAGGAAACGACTTTAAAATGTACTGCAGTTGTTAAATATTCGTCACAGATTAAACCACTACGGTAGACATCCACTTCAAGCAAGCCAAAACACTGGCAAACGCACAAATCCGTTTTCAGTTCTAGGAGAGATTCCAAACTTTCCAAAGTTACTCAATATGTCTGGCTGAATTTTATAAGACCGTATACAAAATGATGACCTCTTGATAATTTCACCCATTAAAAAATACCAAGTCTCTAGTTTGAATATGGAACAAGGTGATGGTAAAATGTATTATACTGACAGTATCGAAGCTTTTATGATAATAAGAGGGACACAAAGCGTACATAACTGCATGTTAGATAAACAAGTGAAACGCTAAAGCCGTTTCGACGAAAAGACAATATCACACAGTGTGCACACAAATACACAGAAACGCACACACAACTAATGGCTTCGCGCTGTATCTCCTAGTGAGTCTGTGGGCTATCCTCAGCCCATCATGGCACATTAAATAGGAACGTCACTCAGAGCAGTGCTGCCAGTCCAAGATTACGTACGTACTCCGAACAACCACCCATAGCTCTATGTTATCAGCCACACTGTTGTCCTGCTGCAGTGCTTTCTGTGAAGCGGCCCAACTGCATCTATATTACCGAGATCCTACAGAAAGTAGTGCAGATTGCACCGTGTCTGCTGCCGCGTCCACTGCGGTACGGGAGAACATATAAGTCGTTGAAGGCAGCGAAGCAGGATGTTATTATGCAAACTCAAGCATCTTCAAAAGTAAAGCTGGAAGAAATGTAAGACGTTATCTGAGAAAACATCTTTGAAATGACTGTCCTCCTTGTACTGACTGTACTTTCAAGTCTTAGCGAGCAATATTTCCAGAGAAACCGTTTCATTGTTGTCTTTGCCCACCTAATTGTATCACTGCACCATAGCTTTCCGTTGATGAAATAAACTCTATTGGATTAAACGGATAGATGGACTGGGGCAGTTATGTTCAGATTTCTTCCTTTCTTTGCTTTTCTCTTTATCTCTTTGTCTTAATTGAACTGAAATGCAGTTTTAGCATTGAACAATTCCTCCCAAAGTAGCTTTATAACCTTGGTATGAAATAGCAAACTGCAAAGATGCCAGCAGGTAGGTTTTGGCAAAGCCAGCAGCCTGGGCCGCTCTCCAGGATTCAATCACTGTATTTAAAATTTAAAAAAAATAAAAAACAGTTTTTGAATGTTCAGCCACTAGATGGCACCATATTATCAGAGAATCTCATGCAGTAAAAGGGAAGTGAAGGTTCAGTTGAAGGAATGGGGAGTGTGTGTCCATAACAGGTTAATGTTGGATCCTGGAACACAATCTTCAGGGAACCACTTCAGGGGACCATGGATGTCTGTACCAACACCTAATGTCCATCCATCCAATTTATAAGTCTAACCTCTTAAAGAACAAGATGTTAATGAGTTCTTGTTCTATCCACACTTAATCCTTAATCGTATTATAAGACATAGAGCAGAACAAGGTGACATTTAGCCCTGCGTGTCCGTCCATCCGAAAGAGGGAGCGTCATTACAGGAGATGTTTAGTCACAAAGTACGACAGACTTTATAAATTTCAGTGATTGTGAGAGTAAACGCTGCTGGTTGTGTCTCTGTTGCTTTGTGTTGTGTTGAAGACCGCGTTTATGACTCAACCAATCAATTCCATTACTGATTGTGGACTCAATAATTGCTGAGTAAGTCTCTTGAATGGACAACTACGTTTCTTAATTTTTACCATGAATATATTGTTGTTGCTTTCATCACTGTTTAGCTAAAGCTCACAATATATTAAGAAGAACAGTACATCAGTGTTTCAGTAAATACTGCCTTGATTGAATTATCTGTTTTTATTGAAGCTACTATAGACGATATGTTTGAGGAGATACTTTGTGAAGTTGTACTGTGCTGCTTTATACTGAAAGGTCTAATAATTAGTCTACTTCACTCATGTGGTAGTTAGGTCTAGGTGATATATTGCCATTTTATCATATCGTGAAATAAAACTGTATATTGTCTTAGATTTTGGATATCATAAAATCATAATATGGCATAATTGTTGTCTTTCCGTGCTTTTAAAGGCTGCGTTACAGTAAAGTGATGTCATTTTCGGAACTTACCCGACTATTCTAGCTGTTCTATTACTTCCTTTATCCTCTTCGTCATTATATCCGCATTACTAATAATTATTTATCAAAAATATAGTGGAATTATTTTGTGAAAGCACCCATAGTTGTCCCTACAATATAGTTGCAATATCAATCATAATACTTGATTTTGTCCATACCGCCCAGCACTACTGGTGGTAACACCATATACATGCATTGCAAATTATAAGTTATAACTTAATCAACAGGGCTGACTAACTGTAAAAACAAAGAAAGAAAAAAAAAGAAAAGCCCCATTACAGGACTGCTGAAATGAGATTCCATGACGTACAGGGGTTGTTATGTTCTGGTCTTTAAGTGGATCTGTCGTATAAATTGCCCCTTCTCGGTTATTGGCTTTGTTGCATTGCTTTTTTCTGTGGATTGATGTGCTTGCTTTCTGCCTGCTATATGTTCTTTATGAGTAAATAAATAAGGTTTATTACTACGCTGTCGACAGCAGTCAAACAGTCTGTTGCTATAGTAACCCTTACTGGCACAGTAGAAGCTTAAGTTAACCCATCGGACATGTAGTCTAGCCTCAGTCTAATCTGTGGACATATATTGTTTATCTTTTCCACAAATATCCTTATTATTATTATTATTTATTGGCGGGATTTTTTTTTTTTTAATTACTGCCAGCTGATAATTGATGACATGTAATCTGTTACATTTTATATGAAGCATATCGTCCCCAGCAACATCCCCGAGAGGCGCGTGCCACATAACCAATCAAACCCAGTCTCAATCATCTCAGACATTTTTCCAGGTTTGTTCTGCAGCGTGCAGTGGGCTCGCTGCTGCCCCTTGTGGCCATTTGGAAGAAACTCTCACACGCCCAGGTTGGTTCTCCCTAAGGCCTGGGACATACTGCCCGCATGGCGTATTCGTGGCAGTCGTTTTCTGGCGTGCTTTCCCATTTTCTCTCTTTCTCTTCCTTCTACTTTTTGGTCTTCCTTCACTTGTTGTGCCTCAAACAGTCGATTACTGATGGGCAGAAACTCAACGTGGAAAATGGGGGCGCCGCGGCAGACACGCTGGCAGTGAGGTGCAACAAATGGGACACACAGCCAGTAGAGCTTACACTGGGTCTCTGCTAGAGTTATGAAGTACACATGCGATTACAGATCTTTTGCCCCCCCCCCCCTTCCTTATTTATGCTGGGAACCGCCTGTGTCACGCGTGCAATTAGTTGTTTTTCAAGTGTTGTCAAACTGTATTTTTCAGTGATTTTTTTTTTTGGTGATGAAGACCATTCTGATAACACTTAACTATATGTTGCTGTTCACTGTTGATGTGAATGTATTCATTTTTACACTGTGTGTGTGTTTTCTACATCTTTACACTTTCTGGAATGAGGAACAATTTAAGACAACTGTTGTTAATCCAGTTTCCCGACTGTGCAAACTAAATCTTACAAAACCTTTGTTTTTGGAATCTTATCATTTTCAGAATAAGTGCTTTTCTCACAGTTTCACAATTAAAAATCTCAAAAGCAACCTTACAAAAAAAACCTGACTTTGAACTCTGGATAAACTACAACAACGCATTAAACTCCAAACGAAAAATGTACTCAAATAATTCCAAATTACTATTTGAATTTAATATCTAGTCTATATATCATAATATAGTATGTGCACCATGCCTTCTGGAGAGTTGATTTTCTACTAACTGGGCAAGCTCAGTGTCACTGGACTTGGATAAAAAAAAAAAATTAAAAAAATTAAATCTGTTGTTCAATGAATGAGCGGTTCATGCACAGATCATTATGCATGATAGAGCTGGCAACTCCCTTTTTTTTTTTTTGTCTCCATGGCAATAATAGTTTCCCAGTTTCCATTGCGGTGTGCCCCGCGTCGATTTTATTGCTATCCAGGGCGAAGAATGAATGAATTTGAGTGTTGGCTACTGCAATTGGATCCCAGAGCCAGAAAACCTTCTGTGGGGGACGTTAATACATTTTAGGGATTCTTGGAAGACGAACACGTATTGGCTATAGCCTATTTAATCTTGAGCACAATTTAATAAATACCATACAAGGTTTATGGGTGGTTTCCCAGTGAAATAATCGAAAGCCGCCAGGTCGTATAACATGTAAGAAATTAGAAATCATGTGTTTACATTGGAATCATAAATGCACACAAACTCCTGGATGGTTTCCTGTATTTTGAAGACTGTGCGCTCTGCCCAGTATTCGGGGGACAATGGGAATAAAGTGGCCAGCATGCTGATCTCGACATTATCACAATCACAATCGTAATAAAGAAAAATAAAAATAAAATTTTTTTTTTTTTTAAAACGCACAAAAAGCATCCCTCCTCGTGCCAAACTCATTACTCACCTTTGGCGGCATGGTCTTTATCCTCTTTTCCTCTGGTTTTTCCGCTCATGGAGCTGCGCCGCGCTTCTGCTGGTTGTTGAATCAAACTTCAGGTGAGAGATGCAGGAATGCAGGTTTCACTTTTTCATCCTCGTCAGATGCGTTTTTCCCTCCACGCACGGCGCTGTAGCAGACCAAGTCCTCGCCCTCTCCTTCCCTCTCCGCGCAGTCCGACTCCTATTTGAGAGCCCGTTGCGCTTCATGTCACCCATTCGCCAGCAGGAGCTGCTCCCAGACACGCACGCGCCAACGCTGCACTCGCACGCGCACATTCAGAGACAAAGGAGGATGTCACCAAGTGAGGAAACGTGCGCGCGCGAAGCAAGGATGTGTTTACAAATGGAAATCATACGAATAGCAATAAAAAAAAAAAAAAAAAATTAAAAAGTAGCCTCCCACTATCAATTAGACAACCTGTGTACTGGAGATAAGCAGTAATCACTAGATCCAATAATTGTATTACCAGCATTGTTAACATTCACAGACCAATTATTTAAGTTCTGTTATCACAGCAGGTGACTACTGCTGACTGCTATTAGAAAGTGCTCTCTGCCCAGGTTATTACTGCTAACGTTTGGAAGTGGAATTGGATGTCTTCTTGTTAAGTGAGACACTTGTGACTCCTGATTCATGATTTAAATTGACTTTCTGAGCTGATGTCTTATTAGAAAATAGTGACTAAAAACCTCACAAGCCTTTATTCATGACTTATTAACATTTAAAACATCAGACTTGATGACTAATAAGAAAGTGGTCAACGTGACCTCCCCGTGTGTGCGTAAATCTACCTTTTTTATTTCATACATTTCAATTTAAATACTTGAAACTTGATGAGCATCACCCGTTCAAGGTCAGTTTGCCTTTTTATTTCATTGAGTTTTTAACCCTGTTTACTCTTTTGGTTTTGTTTATTTCTTCTGCCGTAGAGAGCACAAGTGCCTGAATATACTCCTTGGCGGAAACGTGGACGGACAGGTGCGGACACTTAGTAGTTCTGTCTATCCTACTTTCTGGAGTCAGCTTGGAGGACAAATTTCAGACATGCAAGGAAGAATGGCGTGCACAAGAATATCTATTCCCAAACTATTCTCCGTGTATCATTGCGCATTTGATTTTCTTGATATTGCTGTAAAGACGAATAGATGCTGGTGGCGACGGACCTTTTCACAGAGCCTCTCTTGAACCAAATTCATTTTGGTTTTCCAGCACATGTGCAGTTGGTGCCCCCTGTAGTGTAGTGGCTGCGCAGTCCCAAACAAATTGGAGGTACATTTCAATGAGTGATCCATACAATAAATCTGATTTGTTAGTGTTTGGCATGAGGATGATGACTTAAGGTAACAATGCCACCGTAGCCAATCAGAGGCAGAGTAAAGCGGGTCATGCCTTCAACATCCGAAAAAAGAAGTGTAAAACATTAGGATACGGATCTGTCAGTGACAGATGTCTGCACAGACCCCCCACGTACACTCTCTGATGATGAAATGTACGTCACTCGGACCCTCGTTATTTACTGTAAATGATCTAATACAGTGTGTAACAGAAAGTAAGCATAAAGAGCCACAAGGAGGCTCTGTGTGTCCTGATATTTAATGTCTGGCTGTAAATAGATTGTCTCTGTAATTCCTTAATTAATTCCATTAAGTTCCTGTCCATGTCCTATTCTAAAAATAAAGTGATGTTGCTCATGTGATGAAGACAAAAACTTTGACTACAAGAAGCCTATACATGGCTTTTGCTTCAAAAGTTGTATTACCAATGCTATATGTTTTTCCATTATTTCTAAAGGTGCACCCAGCAAGCAACCAAGAAGGTCCATGAACTTCAGCTGAAGGTAAACTGGTTCACATGAAGGGGACAAAATATATATTTTTAAATGTGCATTATTTTGTTCTTTCTTAATGCAGAGGGGGAAGTACAAACATTTTGGCCTTTTAGGCATTTTGCCTTTATCAGTATGCAGGCTCAGTCATTTATTGTCACAGTCCAATCTCTTCTCAACTGATAGGCAGCATCATGTGCTGATTACTAACAAATCAGGGACTATAAAAATGAAACACGCGGAGCAGATTATAAGAACACTGTGGCATTGCACCGACTGAGGAATATTGAAAATATATGTTGTTTTTATTAGCAATATAAATAAATCGGTTAAAAATACATAAAAATGAAATGTATTAAGTTAAAGATAAATACTTACTCTGAGCCCCAAATTGAAATAAAATAAAATAAAATTGTAAATTTATAAATTAAATATTTTAATGAAATGAATTTCAAATAGTTAAAATAATAAATATTTGTAAAATATTCCAGTTCTGGTAAAAAAAATAATAATAAAAGAATCGAACACCTCAGGCTTCTTCAAGTATATTTAGAAAGCCTCTCTTTAAAGCTGCTTCCTCTCAAAGTTATCTCCCCCCTCACTGCATTCCCATGCACTGACGATCATGAATAGAATTATTTGCTTCAATGAAATGTCCTGCAATGGGAGAAATGATGTCACTGTGTTTTGTTAAAGATTTATGTTCCCTGAATGACTCTTTACCGCAGCATGTTCATCCTGTCAGTAAGTCTCACGGCATCTTTTACATGGTCTCATGACGAGTTTGCCTGACTCTTGCATAACAGGTCTGTGACATCAAGTCATAGTGGCTTTTTGACTAAATGAGCCAGCAGACCAAAGAACAGCTGGCTGTGTGCCAGAGCCACCCCTGGAGGATTACTGATCTGGGACCAGCTGCTCTATTCCAACAAAAAGTGCCACATAAGTCTGTTCCTGTTCCCATCAGCAGAACCCACCCTGATAAAATGCTCAGAGAAATGTAAAATACATGCAAACAGATAAGTAACATCAATACATTTAGATACAGTTACAGCATTAAATAATAAAGCTCAACACTTTATAATACAGCGTTTGATTGACAGTGTTATTTTGTAGCAATATATAAAGGTGTCAATGAAATCCTGGCTGGCTCCTATTAGCACTCAAATGTAGGTACAGTAGAAGCAACATGACTATTTTAGTTAAGTAGGGCTGTTAAAATCATAAAATTCAAGTTGATTATTAATTGTCATACAAATAATTGCGATTTTTTAATTTTTTAATTTTATTTTTTTCTCCATTCACTTGTAACTGTCAAATAGCTTTTTTTGAAATCCTCTTTGGAGGAACAGATTTGGAGGGTTATTCAGATCACACCAAGTCAGATAATAACAGACGAAATGTCGAGCATAGAAGTGTTAAATGTATTAAATCAAACCACCTCTGAAAAATGTTCACGTCTTCAGCTAAACATCCTCCAGCGTGTTTTCGTATGTGACAAACGTCTCCTTGTTTGACGCAGTGGAAACATTGTGCCTGGAGCCAATTCAGAAAAATCCATCAAAATCCTCAGGTATGTGAGTCAGATTCTTCTCTGCACTTGTCAGTCATACTGATTATTCTGCACGGTGAGCTAGTCTGAGGTCAGCTGTACACCAATCTGTGTTGTTGAGGGAACGGGAATTAAAGACACGTTAACCTCATGAGTCATACACCCACTGTAAAACAGCTGTATGATTATACAGGGGAGTACGAGGACACTTTTGTGTCTAAATGGATTTAAGCTGATTTTCCTGCTTAGATCAGTAACATTTATCCACTCAAATGATGATACAGTTTAAACCCCCTGAGATAATACTGAACATAGCTCATCATGGCAGAACGTATACATGCTTGTAAACACAACAAAACACAAACAAAACACAAGAAATATTCATTTTAAATGTTGCCAGCAGAAATGGCACCAAAAAAGATACACAACTACTGAAAAAAATAATAGTGCTCATCCAAACTTGCCATAACTGTTTCCCCCACCTTCATGATTTTTGTTCTCTTTGTAGAAAATACATTTTTATGCCTGTTTTTACTTCCCAATTTGCAGTTTACTCTGCTCACAATGAAGATTTCAGGTTATATAATGAGATGGACATGTCATGTGAGATTATGAACACGGATGGCAAGCTTTTCCACCATCCAGGGTTTAACCCACTTGTTCCTGCCTCTTTCTGTGCATTTACATCTGACACTTTTGACGTCGGTGGCCCCCTCCTCCACTGCCTAGCTACTGTTCACAGCACTGAGATCTGGTCCCAGGACACTAATTAGCAGGTAGTGATCTAATCATAATTGTTACCAAAGGGACAGTGAACGTGCTAATTGTTATCGTCCCTCAGTTTCTTCCGGCTGTAAAATCTAGTTTGCAAGCAGGATGAATTTTAAGACCGACATAAGTTGCAGTAAAAAGAGGGAAGCAACAACCCCCTCCCTACCCCATTTAAATCACCCTCAGCCAATAAATCAGCACAAGACCAATGGAGGTGTTGGCTCAAGGCCAGCTGACTTAGCTGTCAATCAAAGTGATTTGTCCTTCGCCACACCCTGTGTAACTCGCACTGGAATCAAACAGCTTCCAATATTCAACACGAAGCTTGGAGATGGTGTGTTCTTTACTTCAGTGTGTGAACTGCCACACTATCCGAGCATTTTGTATTACCATTTGGTTCTCTTCTGCCGTATCTAAATGGATTTAAGCTGATTTTCCTGCTTAGATCAGTAACATTTATCCACTCAAATGATGATACAGTTTAAAATCTGGATGCATTAGTCATATGTGTGTGTTTGTGAGTGTATGTGTGTGTGTTTTTGTATATCTATTTTGTGAGTAGTTTCAGTGTGCATTTTTGTAAAGTGAGGACATTTGATCATCACAGAGGATGAAGAAGGATGAAGAAATTTCCCCTCGGGGATTAATAAAGTGTATAAAATCAAAAAAAAAAAAAAAGATTAAGACTTGATTTCAGAGTTAAAGTGAGCTTTTGAAATTTTTGTGAACAGCACCCACAGTCAGCACAAGTGAAAGTCATGGCATCATGAACTAAAGCAAAATGTAACAAGAGCACAAATAGAAATCAGTCAGAAATACAGAAAGCTGGCAAGGTAACGTCAGTTAAACAAGAATTCAAGGTGCAATCAAACTATTCTGAGACTGTTCCTATTGTGCATGAACGGAGCGCAGCATGATGATGTGCATGGAGCAGGGGGGGGGGCTTTAACTTTCATGAGTAAGTATTCCAAGTTTCGGCACTTGACCCACATCAACACCCAAGTTACGCACATTTTTATGACCACATGTACACATTTGCAATTTGAACAAGGACATTACCAGAGGGCGCACATCAAATTTGGTTTCAAACTCTGTATTTTGGCAAATGAGACCCTTGAAATGCATCAGAAAATCGACGGCTATGACAAAATGAGCAGCGTGAGGTGTTTTGAGTGGCATTTGCGTTTCAACAAAGTCACAACGTCACTGTCCAAGACAGGTCATGTCAGGTCAAGAGCGAGAGCAGGTGGGTTTTCTTCGACAATCACCAGGTTGCGCACCGTGAATTTGTCCCCTCTGGTCAGACTGTCGACACCGAGCTCGACTGTAATGTTCTGAAAGCGTCTGAGAGAACACATTCAGCGCAAAAGACCTGAACTGTGGCGTGATGGCACTTTGGTTCTCCAACAAACAACAAGAATTTCGCCTGCAGCAACACAATCATCGCTCGCTACCACCCTTACTCCTTACATTCAGCTCCCTGTGACTTCTTTCTGTTCCCCCAAACATTCGAGACAAACTCGGGTGTGTGCAGTCTGCGTACGTTTCAGGTCCATGGAAAATCACAAATGTACTTGTATCAGTGGTCACAAAAACATTTTTAACTCAAAACTTGGAAAACTTCCCCCCTGCTCTGTGCACGTAACTGTGATGTGCAAGAACCTGTTAGGATTCCTGTCTGATCCTAGTATGTTTTCCTCTGTTTTACCCCCCGATCACCATGCCCTTCGGCCTGACCAATGCCCCTGCCGTCTTCCAGGCCCTAGTCAATGACGCCCTCAGAGACTTCCTAAACCGGTTAGTGTTTGTCTACTTGGACGACATACTCATATACTCTACCACCCCCCAGGAGCACTGTCACCACGTTAGCCAAGTCCTCCAGCGGCTTCTAGAGAATCGGCTGTTTGTCAAAGCGGATAAATGCGACTTCCACGTCCCATCTGTCCAGTTTCTGGGGTTTTTCATCAAGGAGGGCCAGGTCAGAAAGGACCCAGGGAAGGTCAGAGCAGTGACCGAATGGCTTGTGCCCTCCTCCCGTAAGAAACTTCAGGAGTTCCTGGGGTTTGCCAATTTCTACAGGCGGTTCATCCGGGACTACAGTCAGACGGCTCTTCCTTTGACTCGTCTCACCTCCACCAAGGTGGACTTTACTTGGACTCCCGAGGCCAATCGGGCTTTTCTGGCCCTTAAGGAGCGATTCACCTCGGCACCCATCCTGGTACATCCCGACGAGAGTCTTCAGTTTGTTGTCGAGGTGGATACCTCGGACACTGGAGTCGGGGCAGTGCTGTCCCAGCGTTTGGGCCCCGACTCAAAGCTCCGTCCCTGTGCCTTCTTCTCCCGAAGACTCTCCCCAGCCCAGCGGAACTACGCCGTGGGAGACTGCGAACTGCGAACTGCTAGCCATGAAGTTAGCATTGGAGGAGTGGAGGCACTGGCTGGAAGGATCAATGCATCCTTTTGTGGTCCTCATGGATCATAAGAACCTGGAATATATACACACCGCCAGACGCCTCAACTCTCGTCAGGCTCGATGGGCAGTTTTTCACCTGTTTTAATTTCACGATCACCTATCGTCCGGGGCACAAGAACACTAAGCCTGACGCACTCTCCTGTCAGTTTGCCCCGGACGATGGAAGTCCTAAACCTGACACCATCCTACCCCCCTCCTGCGTGCTTGGTTCCCTTACCTGGGAGATCGAGACTGCAGTGCGTGAGGCCCAGCGCACCCAACCTGACCCCGGAGGGGGTCCCCCAGACCCTCTGTTCGTTCCAGGGTTCTGCGATGGGCCCACGAGTCCCAGCTCTCCAGCCACCCGGGGATCTGCCGGACCATCAACTGGCTTCGTCGGACCTTCTGGTGGCCGTCCCTCGAGGAGGACTCCCGGGCTTATGTATGGGCCTGCACCATGTGCGCCCGAAACAAGGCCTCGCACCGACCCCCTGTGGGGTTACTATGACCTCTGCCCATTCCCCAACGCCCATGGTCCCATATCGCCCTGGACTTCTTCACTGGTTTTACCCTGTCTGACAACAACACGGTCATTTTAACTATTGTTGACCGTTTTTCCAAGGCAGCACACTTTATCCCTCTCACCAAGCTCCCATCAGCCCGGGAGACTGCTGACCTGCTGACCCAGCACGTCATGTGGCTCCACGGCATCCCCACGGACATTATCTCGGACAGAGGTCCGCAATTCACCCCCAGGTCTGGAAGGCTTTTTGTCGGACCATCGGAGCCACAGCCAGCCTCTCCTCAGGGTTCCACCCCCAGACAAATGGACAAACAGAGAGGCTGAACCAAGAGCTGGAGGCCATCCTTCGTTGTGTGACCACCACCAACCCCGCATCCTGGAGCCATCACCTCCCGTGGGTGGAGTACGCCCACAACTTGCACACCTCCGCTGCCACTGGACTATCCCCCTTCGAGATCTCCCTGGGCTATCAACCTCCCCTGTTCCCTAGCCAGGAGGTTGAAGTGGCAGTTCCTTCGGTCCAGATCCATGCCCGCCGTTGTAGGTGGGTGTGGAGAGAGACTCGTGCCGTCCTACTCCGCACAGCGGAGCAAAATAAAAGGGTGGCAGATTGACGCCGGGTTCCCGCTCCTGTGTACCGGCCCGGACAACAAGTTTGGCTCTCAACAAGGGACATCCCCCTTCGCACAGAGTCGAAGAAGCTGTCCCCTAGATTCATTGGCTCCTTCCCTATCACCGCAATCATCAACCCCGTCACAGTCAAGTTACAGTTACCTACCTCCATGAGAATCCACCCTGTCTTCCATGTCTCTCTCCTGAAACCCATAGTCACCAGTTCGTTAAACCCTCCGGCTCATTGAGAGTTTCCGGTTCTGACTCCCGTTTTGTTTCCTGCCTACCTGCCGTTCACCAGAACGAAGAAGATTACAGATCGTTCCTCTGAGATCATCTGCTGCAATCTTGGCAATCCTGTGTCGAGCTTCGAGCGTCACACAGTCGACCCTGCCTTTCCGTCCAGTGTCGAGCCACGGGTATCACCTGTATGAAGAAACCTTCCAGTTTGTTCCTCGGAGATCAGCTGTCGAAGGTTTGGCCATCCTGTGTAGGCGGATGTCACACAGTCGATCCTGCCAATCAGCTGCGCTGGTGGAGAACCGTGGGATTCCCACCAAGCCATGTCAGCCTGCCGCTTGCTGTGGAGAAGCATCGGGATTCCCCAGCGAAGCCACACCCCGCTGCGTTCTGCCTGCCTGTCCGTCCGTCCATCAGCCTGCCAGCCGCGTTTGCGGAGGAGCCAACTTCCGGCTCAGATTGGGACTCAGACTTTTGGTGTGTTTTCCTGTTTGCGCTCACTACCTGGGAGAAATAAATACCTGGTTCCAAAGAGACTTTGCTGTGTGTCTGCATTTGGGTCCGTTTATCTTCACACCTCATAACAGAACCGTCTCAGAACCCTTTGACCGCACCTCAATTCTGTGTGACGCTAATACATTCACCTTTTTGTTTGTCAAAGAAAAAAATAGGTTCTTTCTTCTTAGTTCAACAGTTTCACTGAAAGTTCAGGTGAAAGTTAGATTTATGTTATGTGAGGTTCCACACAAATACAGAAGTACAAACCCTCACGTAAGCTACGCTCCAAAAGCTGCTTATCGGACAAGACTCATCATGGTAAACAACATGATTAACAGATGCTAATGTCAACACACACACACACACACACACACACACACACACACACACACACACACACACACACACACACACACACACACACACACACACACACACACACACAAACAAACAGCATACTCCACGGCCACACAGGTGAGTAAACAGTGTGTTGCTGTACTTTGGAGTGCTGGATTAGCCTTTCCAGCACTGCTTTGGCTCTAGTGTCAAAACCAGACAGAGAGCTGACAAACGACAAGATGGCCAGAGTGTGTTTCATGATTTTCACCGCTGGTTTACTGCTGGAGATAAATGGCCTGGCTGCTGAAATCGCAGAGGAAAACAGAGGTAAACAACAGCGGACAGCAGGTATTGATTGGAGAGTCAGGAGGCAGTAAAAGTTTAGCGCTTAAGTTAAGAGGGCCAAGCAGTTAACCATCGGACTGTTTCTAGAGGCCCAGTCACTGACCTCAACTCTTAAAGTAATATTGTACTTATTATTAACCGCTCCTCAATTGTAGGTTTAAAAATCTGGAGTTGCCGTAAAGAAAAGTGGAGGCATGTTGCAAGAGATTCTGATGTTTTCATAGCAAAAACAAAGTATCAAAATGTTCATTAAATTATGAAAACTGGTCCAGCACCACCACATGCTCGAGGCGTTACAGAAGAAATGTTTGTTTCTTTGAAATAAGGCGAGTTGTACTTGTGAGCTTATAGAGATTCAGGGAAGGACATAAAGTGAAATTTTTGCATGTCATGTTGATATGTTTTGTCTCTGATAAACAATGTAAAATGTATTTTTAGACAATTTATTGTGAAAGCCGACAACACGTTGATGCTTTTTAAAGACACATTTGGTCAGACGACAGAATGGAAAAGTTCCATGTACAAGTGGTGGTTCTTTGTGAGACTAATGGAGTTAGACAGGTAGGGATGATGGCTGATGAGATGAGACAGCGTGGGTCAGCCGGAGCAGATACAACGTGGATATATAAAGCTGCAAAATGGGAGCTCTTTGCTTCGGTAGGAGCAGCATTTTAAAGCAGATTAAATGTAAATTAGGTCGGTGCTGGAGAAGGGTGTCATCTGTCGGAGTTATGTAGATTTATGATGACACAACAACACATCTTTTAATAGGACTACTGGGGGACATTTCACTCAGTGTGCCGTTAGAATAACATACTGTATTAAATCCTGATATCGCCTTAAATTAGTTTTAAGGAACACTGAATAATACTGTCAACATTTTTGTCTTTCTGTTTGTTTTTGTTTTTTTATCATTTTAGGCGCCTTGTTTGTGTCCCAGCAGACGGCGCACACGGTGCTGCGTCGCCTGCGCAGGTACAACAGCGGCCATCTTGAAGAGATTCTTCAGAAAAGCAACCTGGAGCGGGAATGTCGGGAGGAAGCCTGCTCGATGGAGGAGGCCAGGGAGGTGTTTGAGAATGATGAGAAAACTGTAGGTTGCACACACATACACACACACACAGTTCAATATCTTACTCTAATAAAGTGTGCATAATGCCAAAACTCTGAGGTTTGTCATTAATGTCAGTGTTTCTCTTTCAGATGGAATTCTGGGCGGGATATATTGGTCAGACAAATGAACAAAGTTCTCATTGTTACTAAGAACGTAAAAGCCTATAATCACCTTCAAACATGTTGTGTGTGCATGTTTTATGCTTGTGTGTAGACGGGGACCAGTGTAACCCATCCCCCTGCCAGAATGGAGCTACGTGTGAAGATGGACTCAACACTTATGTTTGTTGGTGCAACCCAAACTTCAGCGGCAAAAGCTGTGAGATCAGTAAGTGACACACCTGATGTAAAAAAAAAAAAAAAAAAAAAATAAAAAACCTCTAAGAAAGGATATTTACTTTCTTTTAGCTAAAACACACACACACAAACACACACACACACACACACACACACACACACACACACACACACACACACACACACACACACACACACACACACACACACACACACACACAGGTGCAAAGGGTGATTAAGACTAACACGTAAAAGTGAATAATTCTTGTTTTCCTGACTTTTCCAGAATTGACCAAGCAGTGTTCGGTCAACAACGGTGGATGTTCCCATTTCTGTGTGATGCGGGGAACCGAACTAGTGTGTCAGTGTGCAGCTGGTTACAGTCTTGGGCCTGACAAGAAGAGCTGCAATCCAACAGGTGAAATAAAACCATAAAACGATAAACCATCCACGGCATTCAGGAGAGAAGTTGTTCAGGTCTTTTGTCCATCCTGTTGTATTTCTAAGGACAAATACCACAGTCTGCGGCTCATCCGCACACTGGAATAAATAAAACACTTCACAAACACTTAAACAAGACAAACACCATGATATCGAGCAAACAACACAGCAAGTAATGAGACTATGGCGATGGTTGCTACTGAAGAGCTAACTTGTACGGTATCCAAAGCCAGCTTTCATATACAGTCTACGGAGACAGCACGCCAGCTCAAGACAGGTATACTTAAAACTACGGTACGAGGTACGCATGCAAACTGGAACAGTAAAGTAATCAACCAGCATTCAGTGCACATGAGTTAAACAATAAAAACAAGTGACAGAAATGCTTAGAGATAGTAAAGCAGGAGTTGTGGGGGAGGGTTTCAATCTCCCTGTGAACACCTGGGGAGGAGATTTCCTGCGCACCTGAGAGCATTAATGACTGATTACTTTCACCTGTGTCAGAGGGTGTGGACTGTGGAGGATCCTGCTGGAATAAAAGAGGGCATTGAGCGGCCGGGCGGCCTGGAAGAATCACGTTGGTCTGTTTTAGGAGTGGAGACTGGGCACCTCTTTTAGTTGGAGAGGGACAGAGGATTGGTCGGTGCCTTTGCATATGCTTTATGGGCTGTTGTCATCGTGACTACACGAGGTCTCAAGCAGTCTACTGAGTTGACTATAAACTGTACATAAGACGCTGACGTCTCGCATGGAGCGAGTGTTTCTGTGAGCGCTTCCTGGTCCTACGGGAGAGTCCATGTTCGTGTCCGATGGGGGTTCCGGTGTCTTGTCGCTAGAACAGGGCAAAATTCATATGACATGTTTAATGTTCACATATTGTCTTGTTAAAAGTAGTCATTGTTTAGTTTATATATGATTTGAAATGGAAAATAAATAGAGCTGAGAGAGCCCATTAAAAGACAGGGGGTGGTCCAGCGTGCCCTATTGGTTAAAATGGTTTTGACCTGCCAACAGTTTGGAGTGGTTCACACTGACCGATGTGCTTTTTGAGGCTGGTGTGCCAGAAATGAGTTTTCCAAAATTTGGAAATATTGGTTTTCACATGTACTCCAAAATAAAAACCGTACATCTTGGCATATGCACATAATAGTGCCACATTTACTTAACATTCAGAGTTTAAAAAAAACAAAAACACTAATTTTACGCCATCAAGTAAATGTGTTAGAATGTAAAACTAGTTGTTTGCTGCTTTGAAACCTCAGCCTGTGACAAAAGATCTGAAGGAAGTACAGTGTATACTATAAAAAAAAAAAGAGTGATTGATATTTATATATAATAGCTTATGAGAGACAAAAGTTAAACATCTCCCTTTTTGTTTTGCCTTTATGTTCCTTCAGTTACGTTCAGCTGTGGTAAAGTGATCTTGCCCTCTGGCCCTGCCGGCAGATCCTTGACACCCCTGCAGTCATCAAATACAGTATCCTCCCCTGAAACAAAGAGAAATTCCAGTGATGCACTGCAGGAAGACTACCCTGATGAAGACATAGGGTTCTATGATGACTACGACCTCCCCATGAATGATTCAGACCAGGTCAACATCTCTCTTGTCTCTACGGTAGACATACGTTCAATGAAGACAGATTCAAGCCTCATTCTAAATGCAGCTGACGTTGTTGACAGCCTTGCAGATGCGAGGAGTGTCACTGAAACACCCACAGAAGAGAAGCAGCAGTTCTACTGGGCTTCCCCCACTCTCCCCTCTATCAAAGCTAAAGAAAATGTTGACCAGAGGATTGTGGGAGGCAATGAGGCCATTCGTGGAGAGATACCTTGGCAGGTATGAGATCCAGAATGGAGAGATGGGTGGAAACAAATCCATTATATTGACAGATGGATATTCTCATTTTGATTTCCCACCCTCAAAAAAAGGAGTTTGGGTTTTTTTCATAAATATTTTTGCAGGACAGGTACATAATGAGCATGAACTTGCCAATATCTCTCTATAACATTTCCTGGCCAGTGGGGCAGGAAACTAGCAAGGGAGGTGGACTACAAAGTGGAATGACTGAGGAGTAGCCTCCAAATGTTCAGAAAAATGACAGATGATAGCCATGACCCTCCACATGTCCTTATCATTCTCGTGAATGTGATATCTCAGGAAGGCCTTTGGGAAGGATCTTCAAATTTGGCACAAATGTTCACTTGAACTCAAGGATGAAATGATTGGAGTTTGGATGTCAAAGGTCACTGACCTCAAAGAGTATGTTTGTGGCCATAATTCAAGAATTCATACGTTAATTAATTAACTAATAGGATCAAATTATGAAGTGATGTCATTTCATATGAAAGTGTTTTTGTGCAGAAATACTTTTTTGCTCATTATTCAATACCATAACTCAAGAACAGAAGGGCAAATGTGATTGTATTTCACATTTGAGTGGATTTTGAATTGCTGCCAGTGCTCAATTTTGACCATTGGTTTTTAAATGTCTCTTCTAAATTCCTAAACTTTATAGTAGTGCAGAGCAGTAGAAAATTGCTGGAAATTACCTTTGAAAGGCAAAAATATCACAGCAAAAAAAAAAAAAAAAATACCTAAGCAGTAAAGAGATGACCACATAGACTGCAGTGGTGAGGAGAGGTGGAGAAGTGAGAAAATGTGAATATTCAGATATAAGTTACAGGGTTGTTGCACATTGCTTGAGGTTGCAACGCTGCCATTTTTTGTGCTTATTGAAGTGTGTGTGTTTGCAGGTGAGCCTGATGTCTCACTCAGTCACGCTTCAAAGAGCGCAGCCCTTCTGTGGAGGATCTCTGCTCAGTGAATTATGGGTCATCACTGCTGCCCATTGTCTGATCGACGCCAGAAAAAAAGTTTTCTTTGTCAGAGTGGGTAAGAAAAACTCAAGCTACCTGCGAACTTACTAAATGTCTCTAAAGTACATAACCAGCTTGTAATCATCCCAATTGAAAGTAAAATGTTGTTGAGATTAAGGTAATGGACATTTTTCTTTTCAGCTTCATGAATGATAAACTGTTTGGTTGGATGTGTTTGAAGTTTCATGTTGTTTGCTCAAATTTTGAGCAAGTAAAATATAATTTCAGACACCACTAGATCCATCACACACATTTCACACACTTTATTATACTGTATTAATATATATAATTTAATCTATGCTTCCAGGTGAACATGATATAAACCAGGTTGACGGTCCAGAGCGAGACTACGTGATACTAGAGCAGCATCTCCACCACTTGTATGACTATAACAGGTCAAAGTACAACCATGACATTGCACTACTGAAGCTTGCCAATCCAGTGGAACTGTCCAACGAGCGGCGTCCCATCTGCCTGGGCCCCAAAGACTTTATAGAGAACCTCCTGAGGGATTCCCCCACCTCGCTGGTGAGCGGCTGGGGGCGGCTCAAATTCCTGGGACTCGAGTCCACCACTCTTCAGAAGGTGGAGATCCCCCACGTGGATCGAAGCAAGTGTAAACAGAGCAGCCAAGACCGCATCACACGCTCCATGTTCTGCGCTGGCTTCCCCAATGGACAGAAGGATTCCTGCCAGGGGGACAGTGGCGGGCCGCATGCCACCAATTCCAAAAACACTTGGTTTTTGACAGGCATCGTCAGCTGGGGGGAGGAGTGTGCCAAGGAGGGGAAGTATGGCATCTACACCAGAGTCTCGCGGTACTACCCATGGATCAGTCAGAAAACAGGGATCCGAATCAACAACTGACAAATGGAGTCATGACAAAGCTCTCAACAAAACATACTGTTACGTATGTGGAGTTTAGCCACTGAGGAAGTGAAAGTTCTTCTTCTACTGAATCAAGTGAGAAATCGTTCATGTTCAGTTTGATTCTCGAATAAAATACATTCAAAATATTGGAGTATTTGCATCTCTGATGGAATATTGCAAAATTACACTTTGCTGCTCTTCATCCAACATTTAATTGAAATGCTACACAGGGAGAAACCTCTCCTGTAATCTTAAATGCCTTTGTTTGTATTTTCTCTACACAGTAACTGCAGCCGAACATAATCCCTCCTGTTTTTCTCCTTGTATAATTTGATCATTCAGTTGTATAAACAAGAATACAGTAAATAATTCATATAGTCAAATTTGCTGGACTTTGGTTTGTTCCATGAGCACACAGCTATAAGTTTAATATATCTTTTCTCACAGAAGACATTTTGATTTGTCATAGCAAGAATATTACAGCTCTAATTAAAACAAATCAAGGAACAGTAGCAGGATCCTCAAAGTAGTACAACTAAATATGTTTGTGATGCTCGTCCAGCTTCTGTTTCTCCATTAGATGACTGCACCTGAGGAGGGACTGGCCTAAGGATTTAAAAGGGCTGCCCATGTCCTTGCACTTCTTACTCCCCTTTTGCTGAGCAGCCTGAGCATAGCCCACATGACCTTCACTGTCGATTAATTTGGTTTTGTTCATTTCCCCCTCTCATTAGTGTGTACTCTCTTTCTTGTTGCAGGTCTTGAGCCAGATTTGTTGCAGAGTGCAGGCAGATTAGTTTTAATTTTGTGTTGTGCCAAAATCTTTGGTGTAAAATAGGCCTTTATTAGATTTACCAATACCAATTGCCTCTTTTCACTGAAATAAATTAGTTGCAAACTTTGATTTGACAAAGGTGTAAACTGTCCTGCTTAAATATGTGCAGCCAGTCAATCAAGCAAAGTCTGTGTATGTCAACAAAGTCCTGAGAAGGGGTTTAATCAGGGTAAAAAGTGGAAACAGCTCTGTAGGTGGAGACTTAATGAGGCTCTGGAACCTGCTAGGACCTTCAATAAGGAAAAGAAAATACACATTCGTCAGGTTGAATTAAATAGTCCTGTGCTTATATTTTGGAAAATAATCATATACATAATGCAGTATAATACAAGCTTTCACTATGATTCAAAATACAAAAAAGTGCAAAATGAGCAAAAGCAGCGAACACCAGTTTAAGGTACTGTGGAGAAGACATTGATGCCTGATTGAAGAGCATAGCCAGTGTTGGGTGGATTTCAAATTAATTTAACGTGATGAATTGTACTTAGGCTATTGTTAAGCATCAATGGACACACTTCATTTATATAGCACTATCAAGTGACTATGATGGTCCACTGTGGCTGTTAAATACTGTGAGAATGAATCTTTATTCAGTGTGATGTAGAGTTACCAGCAGGATTAGATTTAAATAGTCCAGAGATACAACAAATACTGAAGGAATCTAATTAATTTTGTCACTTTAAGCTGAGAACCAACGTTTGACTGTCCAGACAAATGTTACCATTTAGACGACTACTGACTAAAACTGTGTTTGACATCTACTATTTGGAGTTTTACCATTTACATATTCACAGATTACTGTGGGTTTCCTTGAGAGAAAATAAAGTAATTACACTGTCTGTGTCTGCCTTTCAGAGATAAACCCTGAGCTCATTAGACGGTGAAGTGGCAGTGTTTTCATGACCACTCTTCACTCGTAGTTTGAAAGCTTCTTAACTGTCACTTGACCGGCTCCTTCTGGAATCTGGAGAAAGTCAGACTGGGCAGTTTTAAAGCGAGGCAGTTTTGAATTAAAATTTCTCATCAATTCAGCTCCCCAAAATTTCATATAAACAATTCATGATGTAATCCTAACTGTAACTGTAACTGATCAGTTGGCAATTACAACTCTACATTACTCTATTTACAGTCTCTACCCAACACTGAGCACAGTTTCCCAGTTGGTGTAAAAAAGCAGTGCAGGCAAGAATAAAGCAACAGGCGTGTGCAGAGAGTGGTTTGTCCATGCAGAACAGCAAACAAACAAACATAAACATTGCATCATGTCAGTGGTAAATACAGCTGTAGCAGAGGAGGACAAGGGTTGTTTGAGGGACAAGTTTGAGAATTATTATAAATCAAAACTCAACAAAAATAATGGCACATTATCACCAGAAATAGCAGCAATTGTAAAGAAAGATATGGAAATTAACTCACTTTGAAATGACATAATAACTTAATTACAACAACTGTAGCTACTAAGACGGCCAGTGTAGGTTTTCCCAGATTCAGACAGTTCTTCTTCAGGATTCACCAACAGCAGGAGCACCCTTTTTTTTCTTAACAGAAAACATTTGAACTTTTCACAGAAGGAGAAACAACTCATAACACCAAAGTTGGTTCTGTTTTACTGAAGTGTCACAGTGCAAAGTACCAGGGATTTGAATTTAGGCAGAACTGACTTAAGTTTGGTCAACAAAAGTGCCCCGAGGGGTTTCTGGTAAACAAAAGTTATGTTTACATTCAGCATTACTCACCAAAATGCATTGATCGGTTGAATTAATTTCCTTCGCATAGAACATTTGCAAATCCAAAGACAAAAAAAAAAATCCTCTGCCTACCTGACGTTGTTGGCACATTGGTCATATCCACTTGTAGGCCTGTAGAAGAGTGTAAAACCATTGGTAGGGCTGTGTATTGCACCTGGATGTGGTATTGCACATAAGCAAGAGAAAACTAAAAGGGGACACACTCAGAAAAACTGCTCCATAGTGCTACTAGAAGTCAAAACCTCCACCTTTAATAATGTTATTTGGGCTCTGCCTTTCCTGCTATAACATGTCTAAATGCCACCACTGACGCTGTCCCTGTTGAGTGGGGAAACCATCTCACTACCTTTACTGTGAATGGGAAGAGCTGCATCACCTGCAAAATTTATTTCCGATTCGTTTCCATTTCCTTCTTTTTGCCTTCTTTCAGTCAAGTAAGTGCAACTGGTGAACAATGACTGTTCACTTTTGACACTGAGGCCTGAAGTAACCATGGCAATTTCTGCCTACATCCAGTGCCTATCTTCTGGCAATGTAACAAAAAGCTTTAGGTTATTCAAAACAATGGCACTGCACAATAAAACTATTGTCCATAACTGTCAGCTTTACACAAAGAGAAGCTGCAATGATTAGCTTAGCTGTTTGGCACATGAACAGTAATGTTATGTTGGTAGGCATATCTATGGTTTCTGATATATTTCATATGAAAATAGAAATAATATAACTTGAAGTCTTAAACAAAAGTTCACTCTGTATGTATGAATAAAAGTCCCTGTTCAACATCTTTAGTCCAAACAGTGTCCTGTGTTGAAGATGGCTTGTATGTGCTTTCCACTGTTGCAGTCTTCTGAGGTCCATTCTGTAGTTTACAGCCTTCTAAGGTGAAACTATCACAGTAGTCTGAAGAGTAAAGCATGTGTCCGATGTTGTGCTTCCGTCTTATCGATGAACGCCTCGACAGAGTCAGATACCCACTTTTGGTCAGGAAGTTGATGGAACATGCGAGTCCGTGTGTGTGGAGGGGTCTTCAGGCAAACAGTGAGCCAAATTAGTGACAAAAACTGGGCACACATCGTCAACACTGTCATCTGTCTTCTGACTGGCTCTCAGCAAGTCTCTCCCAGAATCCTGTGAAGGTCCTCAGGCAGAACACGACCTTCCTCACCACGACTTACATTCCTCACCCTCCTGTTAATTACACACAACACGAACATCATCTTACTCTTTTCATCTCCAGGTTTATGATTATCTGACATTTAAATAATCTGTGATTTAATTACTCTGAATAATAAACTCTGTGTTACCACATTCCTGACGAATCCTCATGTAGCAGCTGGATGACGTCGCCGCAGTTAAAGATGATATCATCAGTGCTGGCCATGCTGCTCTCTACCATGACTCTGTACCTGCCCGCCACCTGGGAAAAAAGAAAGACAATTAAAATTCAGAAGAAAAGTTTTCTAAAACAAAACAGTCATAAATGATTGACAGATACACACAAGTTATTTTTTTCAACTGGCGTTTTGTTTTTACCAATTTAGTAAAACCCTTTTAAGTTTTGAGTCAGCACAGTTATATAGTGCAAAGTAAGACTGTTATGTCACAGTTACATGGGGTTTTTCAGTCAAGCCTCAAGAAGGCCGGTCGTATCTCATTTAGGCCTGCTGGTGGAGGAGGAAAATGAAAAACTCATGAGAGCTAGCGTGTTGCTGGACAGTGACGCAATCCTTTGTTGAAAATATGACGTGATGTGAATAATAGTTTTCTGTCATAGTTTACCCCCTGAGCTGTTAGTGTTCAAGTTGTGACACAAGAAAACACCACCTATTTGAGGGATGTGAGGGGGTGTCTACTAGCTGTGAGCAACTGACTGCCCTTCTTTTTGGTCTGTTTAATCTTCATAAAGTCCCCTTCACATAAAAAAAAAACAATAACTTGTCCAGTGCTATGTGTCCTGTAAAAAAAAAAATCTCACCAGTGGGGCAGGCTGATCCTCTTCATCTGAGTCTGATAAGTTGGAGAGGTCTGTAGCACCCCAGTCCTCCAGGCCCTCACAGACCGCCACTGTGTGAGCAGGGACAGGCCAACCTGCAGGAGACAGACGGCTGAGACACCTGAAAACTATCGCAGCACACTTTTCACTCACTAATCTTCGAGTATCAATCTGTTTGTGTTACAGCAAATAAAAAGCTGTGTGTTGAAATTGAAGTCAGGCCCCTCACACCCATTGAGACGATTAAGAAAGGTAGGGTCATTCAAAGTTTTAGCATGTGTTTACATATGTTTTCATTCATTATCATTGTTTTAAGAATTGTAAATTTAACTGGGCTTGTTCTATTTTTCAGCTGCAAGACATATTGAGGATGCTCTGACTGAAATCATAAAATGAAAAGTCAAAGGATGTTACTTGAGATCTCCAGTCCAATCAGAAATCAATGTTTAAAAGAGTAAAAGTAAAGGCTTTTAATCAATTTGTTCCACAGTAAATCCAAATAAATTGGCAAAAAATTACTAAATTGCTATAAAGTGACTGTTGAGAAGAGCAACTGATTTATATATTTGCATGTGTATGCCTGTTCTACTTTGAATTTGTCTCGGCAACTCACTGGGTCGAGGTGAATGAACCACTGGGTCTGAGTGGGCGGGGCTAGTATGTATCGACTCCTCCCCCTGGAACCTGTGGGAGTGGCTTGTTGTCGAGGAACTGTGAGGAACAGGGAGACACGCTGAGCAGCCTCCCACCGACACGCCGCCCCACGACACACACACCTCTGATGCACTAAACCGCATTACCATGGGAACAAGACACGACCACAACAAACAAAACGAACAACAACAACAACATCCACGGTGTCACAAAACGAGCTCATACCTCATCCACATTCTGTAAATGAATACCGCATTCCATTTAGTTCACAACCACATATATTCCAGCGTCTGATTTCAAACGATGTTTGAGGTTGAGACAAATATTGATATCAGAGATCGCTGCAATATATGGAAATATTATTTAGTCTAGACAATATTCTGCACACACATATCAGGCCGTGATTAAACAGCATTTGCAAATAATTCACAGCGTGATTTAACCTGCTTTATGTAGTAGATAGGTGGAGTTTGTCCCATTTAGAACAGTAAAAATAAGGAAAACTATGTGAGAATAATTAAAAATTACTTTGTCTGAATGAATTAAAGTCTACCCATCTGCTAAATAAAGCATAAACACTTCCGTTACTTTCAAATACAATGTGACCTACACCACAATTGTGTGCACAAATCATTCAAAAACTGATAATCATCGCAGTATGTCATCATTCATCTGTTAGTAAAATTAAAGAGTCCCACGAGACGGCGTATGATCATGGTTATCCCATGATCAGATACTTTAAAAACTAGACTGTGAGTCTGTATGAATATATATATTTAAAGGATAAGGCTGGTATTATTTCATATTCTCAACAAATCCCATGGTAAGACCAAAAGCAACACTGTTAGTCCATCTCTCAATACTTTCTAACTTCCCTAATCCGAAGCTCATTGATCTCCACTGAAGAGCTTTGAAAAAGATTCACAGATGTACAGTTTAATTTATCAAAAAGGCCCAATGATTTCCCAATAGGCCCAATGATTTCCCAATAGTTTGTTCCTCTAGTTGTTTGGCAAACAACTAGATGCCCAGTGTCTACGATCATGGTAATGAAAGAGAATTGCAACAGCGTGTCTCACTGATGTGTTTGCAATAGCTTTTGTACAACTTTATGTCACAGAGGAATAAACAATATCAGGGATTGGCATACAGAGACAATACTTGTTAGGCATAAAATCTATTCATTGTGGTTTTGATCTTTTCATGGAATCTGCTGACAAAAAGAAAAGCATGTTAAAAAAAAAATAATTATGTACATGTTAACTTATATACAGTATTGTGATGCTCACAAGACTCAGTCATTCATTAGATTCATAACATGCTTGCATGCCATCAGTAAACCAAACACTATCTTCTCCTCTGATAACTCCACAAAAACACACCCAAAAACACCATCACCCTGTAAAGCTCCAATATTGACACAATCCTGGAGAACCAGTATGTTCAGTGACTGACAAGCAACAGCTATAGTATGTTAGATGCGAAATGACTTGCAGTTTTCTTTTTGGAAATATCTAACATGTGCAGTAAACTCACTTTTACGCTCACTACAAGATGAGCAACGTAACTGTCAAATACCTGTGAGGCCTATAAGATGGGGGAAACGCGAATGCATGTAACTATCTAGTGAAATTAGAAACAGCTTCACTTGTGAAAACTGAAAAACTGTTGCAGGACTCTAAATTCGACGTATTCTCCATGGTGTTGAAATTATGCAGCTTAAAATGTCATTGCCAAGGACAGTGTTGTCCCATCTGCAGGACTGCAATTCAGTCATTAATGCCAGTTCTCAAGGGTAATGACGAAGATGCTAATCCATACACACAGACACACACTGCAACCATACACAGAGTCAGTAACTTCAATATCCTGTGAAGAGATCCAGTAATTATGATGCTTTGTTACAAAAAAAAAAAAAAAAAAAAAAAAAATAAAAATATATATATATATATATGCTGGTGGAGGTTAAATGGAGATGTTATTTGATCATCAAATTACATTTTCATCATCTTTCTTTCTTTCTTTCTTTCTTTCTTTCTTTCTTTCTTTCTTTCTTTCTTTCTTTCTTTCATAATTTTTCTTTAATTTATCAGGCTTTAAATAAATATCTGAATTGAGACATTAAAAGTGAGTTGACCTGCTCTCACCACACATTGGGATGTTATAATTAGCCTCTCTGATCAAGCTTGTCATTTGTGGATTAATTTAAAATTGTAAGAGATAACAATCACAATTCTTATGTGAATCAATTTTCAAAAGTCATGCAGAGACAATCACCTGTCAGAGAGAGCGTTGTCTGAAAGAAGAGGAGCCTCATCTGAGAAAAGAAGATGACACAGAGACATGGGTTCAATTTAAGGGAATGGAAGTAGACAAACAAAAGACTGGATTCTACTCAGTGACTAAAAGAACATCACGAAAGGCCACTCTGCTAGAAAACATGATGAACTGACAATGACAGTGGTAAAGTAACAGATCCACAGTTCTATATTACCTCTTTACATAGACAGATCAGAGTTGCACCCAAGTTAAACTAAATGAAATCAGGCATTAAAAGAAAAAACAAAAACAAACACAGAGGTCAGAACTGAACCAAAGTAGTGATAAAAACCTTGACATAGTTTCTGCTGGTTGGTGAGAATTTTTCGGATCTCCGTCAGCCAGGCAACTTTGATCTCTAATGTTGGAGCCTAGAAAGACAAACACACATAAACACAGACTATACACCTACTGAAAGTGTGTGCAATTAGACATAAAATAGAAAACATAAGGTATAATACCTGAACTATGTAAACCACTTCTCTTCCACTGTACCAGATTTCAAACTTCTTCACTTCTCCTTTCACATTTTCTGTGATCCCCACTGCACTCATCTACAGGCGGAGCGAAAAGTCATTATATTTCACTAAAACCTTCCATGATGACTAATTCTGCACAGCTATTTTCATTATAAATTGCAAGCAAAGGTTATGTCCACTGGCAATAGGCAGAATAATTCAGTGGTACTCACAACTGCAGCTGCCAAAATGACCATAATATAAGCTTCATAGAGGGGGAAGTTATTGTATAGCTGATGAATAGGATGCAACTGAAGGTGCCTGATAATGTGGGTGCATTATGTCTTGTTACTCTGAGGCAGGATTTGAAGCTGTAGAAAGGTGTCCTGTCGTGGTTGTCCTCGTCTCTGCGCTTGCAGAAGAGCAGGGCGTGCTCGTAGAGGAAGAGGTGTCTCTGCATGGGTTTGAATCTGGCCAGCTCCTTCATTCGCACCGCCGCTCTTTTGTGGCTGATCCACACGCTGAAGCCGCCCTGCATCACCACACGGCCTAGCTGGCTGAGATCACCCTGAGTCAAAGAGGCAGACAGGTGGACACAAAAGAAAGGAAAAACGCATCACTTTATTGGAATGTATAATTAAGATACTCAAAGTAGCTGCATACATACACATTACATGGACTATATTTATAGATTTTTTTTTTTTCATAGTGAACACCTCATAATTCACTATGATGACACAAGTGTCATGTTTTGCCATGAATCTGGTGTGATTGTCCACTCGGTCTTATTCTTTGATTTGACTTGCTGGTACCTGATAACCCGTGATGGCTATCTGATGCATAGAGTCGTTAACAGACTTCAGCAGCTCCAGCATGGAGTCCAGAGCCTCCTGGAGTTCACAGCGGTATTGCGCTTCCGTGCAGTGCTTGAAAAGCTCCTGGACGAGGACAGACACACAGGATGACATGTCAGAGGTTCTTACTTTATCTAATCTAGTCTGCCCTGACGTCTGTCCTCATGAATGTCTGTGCGTAAATCGAAATCACTGCCGGCCAGTCTGCAACTCTGCAGATTGAATAAATGGAATCTACCTGCTGTCGTCAATTTGTCTCTGTGCCCGTTTAAAATTGTCTGTGTCCAGATACGTCTTCTTATTTGTCTGTATCTCAGCATGTCTGCCTTTCCGTTGGAATAACTGTCCTGATCTGATTGTCATCAATCTAGTTGCAAACAAAACCAATTACTGTCAAGAACAACCTGTCCACATGATGTATTTCTACTATTAAAAAGCACTTTAAAAAGAAGAATTAGTGCTCATAGAAAAACAGAGCCAGTGACAGAGGTCAGGCCAGGAAATAGTCAGGATTATACAACTATTCCCTCTCGCAGCACCTTCAGTCCAAATTTCAGCCCACAAACATTTTCAGTCATAAAATGAAAGCTCCTTTAGTCTAGAGGAGTTCAGTGAACGTGCTACATACCGCTATAGACAATTAATTTAGCTACCACTTTTAATTCTGCTACTAAATTGATATAATTTGCACTATATACAATCATCTTACATGTGAATTAATTTTGTGGCAAAGATTCTCAATTACTTTTTCTCTCACCATGCTTTCCAAAATTTGGCCAGTGGCTCATACACTTTTGCATTAAGGCGGTAAAATCGTACAGATCAATGTTTCCTGTTTTGGTCTTTTTGATTTGCTGCCGATCCTTAGACAAATGATGAACATGTAATCTCGCGACCACCTTTATGACGATGATAAACCACATTTTTATTGCGTGACCTGCATTTCAGCAGGACTCTCCATCACTGACTGGTTCAATTGTACAAAACCTTGAGTAGCAGCTGGTACTTGGTGAGGCGTTGGACGGGTTTCAGGAGGTAAGAGTCCAGACCCAATTTATGGTCCAGCTTCTTCTGGCACTCCTGCAGAGAGAGAGAGAGAGAGAGAGAGAGAAGAGAGAATGAGAGTCAGAGAGATCGAAATCCATTTGTGACAGATTTTGCTGCCTGAAAAGCTCAAAGAATAATTGGAAAATCATATGATTCTGTAAATACATCATATACAGTACGAGATAGTGAGTGCATCATGTTAGATATTAGTAACTACCTGAAAGAAGGGTGAATCAGAGCACTGTCTCCATAGCAACTCAGAGCGAGGTTTGTTTTGGCAGTAACGTTCATACACCTGGAACTTCTCTTTCTGAACAAACACACACACACACCCGTACATTTAAATATGTCGTGTCACTTCACATACACTTCTCACGTTACTCGTTGTGTTTCCTCACCCGTTGTAAGAAGCACGCCCCCACCCTTTCCGGTGTCTCCAAGCAGCCCTGCAAATCTTGGAGGAAGATCCTAAATGGAGAATCCAAGAGGAAAATGAAAGGAAAATAGGACTGATGAGAATAGACAATGAGACAAGGACAACTCAGTGACAGCTTGTGAGCTATGCGTGTGTGTGTGTGTGTGTGTGTGTGTGTGTGTGTGTGTGTGTGTGTGTGTGTGTGTGTGTGTGTGTGTGTGTGTGTGTGTGTGTGTGTGTGTGTGTGTGTGTGTGTGTGTGTGTGTGTGTGTGTGTGTGTGTGTGTGTGTGTGTGGCTCGCCTGCTGTGGAATTGGTAAATCTCTGGCATGTTGCCGAACAAAACGTCCTTCTGGCAGCGTAGAGCCGAGGGAAGAAGATTGGACATGGAAGGGTCCTCCATTTCTGCCCTGTAGCCCTGATAAGTGTAGAGGCAGGGAAAGGAAAATTATAGAAATACAAAATTACAAAGGTTTATACAGTGTGGCTTCCCTTTCTTGAAATATATTCCTGCTTTGTAAACCATCAATCAAAATAACAAAAAGCACAAATTACCATAAATGATCTCAAATAAACTCACCAGAAGGACAGAGAGCAGTTCATCCACATAGATCCTCTCTGTAGCTATCAGTTCCTTCATAATATGTCTGGAAATAGTGAAAATTAGACATAGATAGACTAAATCTATAAGGAAAGCAAAAGACGAACGTGACACCACTGTGTACACTGTGCACTTGTCTTCCTCCAGAAATTTGTAACACACATGCAGCTGCACACTGCACACAAACAGAGCACGATTAGAGTCACAGGTCAAGTTTGAGGTCAGGGATCGGGTCTGAACGGTGAAAGATACCATACCGTGTGACCTGCTCTGGGTTGTCCTCTGCCTCAGAATCGGTTTCAGGGTTGGGGCCGTACAGACAGCTGCGATTGCCTTGGTAATCATGCATCACTTCGATCTGACCAAACACACATGAATCAAGTCTGTCAGCTTGGACGCGTTCTGTGAGCACACATTGTGTGTCATGGATTTGGCGATTAAATACATTGTCTTAATGTGGCCTGAAATCTCATTGTCAAGTGAAAGGACAAGAACAAAATGCTATGCCACATTTATGGAAGGTAATATATTTATAAAGTACTCTAAACAAAACACAGTGGACCTAAAGTTCTTGGAGCACAGACCAAAAAAAAAAACCCACATACACGTGCATACACACACCTTGCGCTGGCTGTTGTTCTTCCTTGCAGCTCTCTTGCCAGGAAGCAGGTCAAAGGAGAACTTGGAGTTCAAGACGTTAAAGTCAACACCTGCGGAGGGTATCACACAAACACACACACACACACACACACACACACACACACACACACACACACACACACACACACACACACACACACACACACACACACACACACACACACACACACAACTGGTGATGACAGGGCAAAGAGGAAATGCTGGCAAAAGACCATACAGTGCAAGATATATACAAGAGGGTACAAAGCTCAAGTGTCAAATGCCATGAGGAGAGAGTACATGTGACAGATAACCGTATCCTTACAATGAAATCTGCGTGATTAAAATTAGTTTTAGAAATAGATGCAGTCAACAGTTATGGTTTTGTTTTTACTAAAACATACATCCCATGTTTGATCCAGCTTATCGTGTCTAGTGGAAAGTTCTAAAAATCAAATTCTTTTATGAAGCTGAGGAACAGTGTGTGAAGAGGAGGATGTACCATGTTTGGGGGAGAACAGGGGTGACTTGCAGCGCTGTGGGGTCTGGTCCGGTTCAGGCCGCGGCGCCACCAGCTGTATGGGTCGCACCTGTACATCCGCCAACTTCCTCAGACACTGCTCTCTGTTTCTGATCATGGCCTGCACTGATCTCAGCTTCCCTGTTACTATGGAAATCTGGGACTGGAAAGAAGCTAAGCGTAAAATGAAGGTGAGATTGGAAGATTCATCTGTGCGCTTGCGACCGCAGCAGCGGGTTTTACCTGCAGCTGTGGGGTGAGTAAGGCTTCAAACTCCAGGCTCAGGATGTCTTGGCAGTTTTTCAGTGCAGTCGGCGCCATCTCCTGGTGAAAGCTGAGGTACTGCAATGCCTCCTGAGCTCCTTCTCTGGTTTGGAACTTATCCACCATCTGACTCGCCAGCAGATAGGCCCCCTCGTCACACCAGCGGAGGGCCTGTTCACACAAAAACAAAAGACACAACAATACTATAATATATTCTAAGGAACAGAAGAAATATTTCATTATATAATAATAAACAAAGAAAAGATTTGCTACATTCAACAACTGGTTTGACACACATATAACAAATCTCTACATCTCTGAGGAGCACAGTGTGAGAACTGACAGATACAGTTTAATGGCTCTGCATACCTGCCAGTTTCTTCTTATCTGAATCAAGCATCTAAGAAGAGAGCGCGTTGTATGCTGTACATATTGTAAAGCCCCTTGAGGCATTATTAAGATATGATATTGGGCTGTATAAATTAAATTGGCCTCACGTCAGAAACCCGTGGGGAAAATAGTGGCATCAGAATAAAGCAGACAGTTTGGCAGGGAAACAAAACTACAACATTACACGTGTACGTCTCCGAGTATGCGTTTCCGCACGTGCTAGTGCGTCCGGTCAGCTTTGTTACCTCTTCAAGGCGGAGCAGCAGGTCTCGTGTCCGGCTGAGCGAGGCCCGCTTGGTGCGTATGGCAGTCGTGATGACATCACAGAGATGTCGCAGCTCGTTGCAGCGCTGGATGATGAGTGCCAGGGCGTAGTGGTGGTTAGCAGCCAGCTGGTGACCGTGCAGGATGACCACCTGGGCACGAGTCATCTCCTCCTGATTCATACGAACAGATGAAGGTTTATTAGTGTGACAACATTATGCTACACTTTTTTTTTTTATTGTATCTTATATTAATGTTGACGAAGGTGATTATAAATGATCTGCATTTGTTTCATTAGATACTTGTAATTTACAGAACAAAGACATTTTCTTTGTTCGTACATACTGAGCCTCGTAATGTTGCAAATACTTGCAACCGGACTTCAAATGAAAAGATTTGAATTGCTATAATATGCAATCTGGATGGGAAGCTATTCTTGAGGGCAAAGAGATGTGCAGTTTTTAAAGTTACTAGCAGTTTAAAAAAAAAAAACTATAACAACATACTTTTTCTCATCATTAAAAAGTAAATTAAATGTCTGTCAGGGAGCAAAAGGTGAAAGAGAAGGGACAATAAAAAAATTAAAAAAAGCTAAGAAGCGGCAAGCTTCACAGGAACTGGTTTTGGCTTTAAGAGACAGCAACCAGCCAAGAGTGAGGCAGTTAATAAATGTTATATTCTATACTGGTGTCACAACTAGTAGTACAACTGCTATATACCTTCTCGTTCATTGATATTAAAATAACTAATAAACACAAAACAGCATTTTCTTAATACATTTTGGTCTGCTTGGTGACTTCCTTCAAACCACATCTCACCTTCAATCGTGTGTGTGTGTGTTTGTTGCGTGTGTTTGTGACCTGAGCATGTTTGTCCAGCGTCTCCAGGTCTTTAAGTAGCTGCTCCGTCTGAACCACCGTGGTTCCCAAAGAGGCGATGTCCTTCTCCTGGGCAGAGAGCCGCTCGAGCACCTCCTCCATCTACACACACACACGCACACAAACACAGTTACTCAGTTTAACAGTGTAGCTCAGAGTGAGGACTAATACGACTTACGGAAAGATGCAGGCAGACACCGATCACCTCACCTGCTGGAAACTAATTTCGTAGTGCAGCAGCTGGAGGTACTGCTGCAGCTTCAGGTGGTGTTTCTCAAAGAAGCCATCAAACGCCTCCTCCATGTCTCTGAGCTGAGCCAGGAGCCTAAAACACACAGACGCCCACATAACACTTCCAAACAAAGCTGTCTGCTGAAAGAAAGGTTTGGTAAGATTAATAAATCTTAAACTTAGAATATGTCTTTTAAGTCCTCTGAAAAACGTGTCGTGTAAAATCATCCTTTCTCTACAGAGGCTTTAAAAATGTCTAAACACTTAATCACTGATATTGCACCTCTGAACAGTGTCCATGTCTGTTTCTATTTCCCTCTCCTCCTCTACATCTCGCTTAGAGGCCTTGACTGTTTCCAGGTTGGACAGCAGCAGTCGTCCTTCTTTCAGCACACTCCGGATATCATCCTGTCAAAACGACAACAGGCCAATGAAACCACACAAATCCAGTGCAAATGCAAAACAAAACTCAGGGAGATTAGGCACGGAAACTGCCAGACGCTGGGGTAGAAAGTAGGAAAGATAGGGAGCGAGTGTCAACCTTCATCTGTCGGTATCGGTGTGTGTGTGAGTGAAGCAAGAATTCGATGGCGTTTGCTTCATCTGGAAGTTCGGTCTCAGACAGCTCTGATCCAAAGCCCTGCAGCAGCTGGGCGATTTCCTTCACTGTAACTGCAAACGTTTCGATGGCCTGCACGCGCACATTTTCACCCAAACAAAAAACAACAACATATTAACATTTCTGCTTTAAAATGTTGTCGTTTTAGCAAAATTATGAATGATTATAATTTTATAAATTATTTTCTTATCTGGACCTTATCCAGACCTAATCTAGACTTTATCTGGACCTAATTTAGACCTTATCTAGACATTATCTGGACCTAAGCAGAACTGAGTTGTTCAGTTATTAGTTCGATGTCATTTTTGGTTCCACTGAACAGCAACCTGCCATGCTGTGTGGATTAACTTGCATCTGAAGTGCGTACCGTGCGGAGGACGATCCAGTCACTTTGACAATACTCCACTTTTGCAGTGAAGTCTGATGTTAGGTGGTTTTCATCGATGTAGCGCAGCAGGTCACCAACCGAACGCAGCATCACCACCTGGAAAACAAAGAGCCGCAATCTGGCAGCCACTGGGACGGTGTTGCACTATATCTAATATTTCAACAACTGACAAAATGAACAAAACATGCAGCATTTCAGCAGTGATGCGTGGTTGTTTGATAGGATTGTGCTTCATCGGATGAGTAAAATACTTTGTAAATCAGTGATAAAAGGAATAAAAATCTCCCAGCATCCCACAGTACTCAGTCTTGAACCCTTTCTCACCGGCATCTTTAACAGGAAGTCATTCTGGCTGAAGCGAAAGCCCAGGTCAGTGCTTGACGATGGACTGGGGGTGGAGCTTAACAAAGCAGAGGGGTGGAGCACCAAGACCAAATGAAGATTCCCCGGAAATGAGGTCTGAAAGGGGGGAACATAGATTATCTTATTTCTTTATTTAACTTGAGTAAAGTAAAGAATAAAAGTACATCATGAACTGGGACAGCTGTAATCTTGATCAACAAATCTTTCTGGGGCGAGCATCATCAACGTCAAACAAACGCACACAATGTACAGGTCGATTTTCAATGACTTAACCAAACCTTTTTCATGTTAGCATATCAAGTGCTGCTGGTAACGTGAATGATGGCTCAGTTGTATTCAAGTGTCCCTGTAAACCATGACAGTCACAGTGGACCTACATTTACAATACCAGTTCCACTTTCCAACACATCAGTGCTTTTCCTACTGTGACATGTCAAAGTTTCATAGGTGAAAAGAGCCTTTCTAATGCTCCTCATTTACATGTAGTTAAATGCTGGCAGTTAATTACTTTGGGCCAATGCTATTGACCACCACCGCGTGGTTTATAATTGCTCTAACCTAAAGGTGTAAATCAATCTTTACAACACAGTTCTGACTTCTATTTTATTTTGGGGACATTATTAATGTCAGTCGAACAATGAACCTAGTCTTATCCTCCACCACATTCCAGGATTATGTGACAAGTTTACAGGTGGAGGAGTCGGACAGTGAGTCAGTCAGAAACATTGACAGCTGAATGTTGTTAGTCGTGCAGTAAAGTAAAGCTCAACACGGCATCAGTGTCAATCAGGGAAGTATTTTGGCCTCTCCAGCACTTCAGCAGGTCTGACAGTCAGCTCCTCTGACTCACTCTGCTCTTTTTTTCACTCTTCTCTCTTTCATTATCGGCCGTCTTCCCCCCCTGCATGCACTCGCTTTTTCTTTCTTGTGTCCTAAACTGTATGGTGATATAACAGGGTCAGTACAAGGGATGGCCATAATTCATTTCTGACTGTGATTATTATTTTCTCATGTTTCATCTGCTTTTTTTTTTTTCTCTCTCTTCCAGCATGCCTGTCTTTTAATTTGTAATTCTTTGTTTTCTTTGTTGTCTTTGTGACGTTGTTATTTATTAGTGCAGTTTCAAATCTGTGGTACAAGTGGTACAAGAACTGTCTTATTACTTCCAGCTTGGGGAGGTGACTACAACAGGACTGATGACTGCTGAACAGCATCAATTGTGGTCACTCTATTCTTCCTCTGCTCGCCATCTTTCTCTCTTTTGCTCAATCCTTACAGTGTTTTCCTCGGTCATATTGCCCAAGCAATTATTAACCATGCAGCAAACTTTACACAATTTCTTATCTCTTCTGCACCATATTGACTGATAAACCTGGCGGGGAAAATATGCTGTAAATGTGGCTTTTGGTACACTGCATCTGACAAAACAAACAAAAGCTCAACAATGTCAAATTGTTGTTGGGGATTTTTTTTTTTTACTCATAGTAAGGCTAGTAAATGAATACTCCCACAGAAGCATCTATGGGGCCTTTTGCTGACAGAGCAGAAAGTTTCTACAGTAGGTGGTAGGTGTTGTACTCATCACCTCTACACCAGACACTGCCGACCAAATACAGCTACAGCTCCTCTTCTGCTCACTCTACAACAGGCCTTTGTGCAAAAATATTGTAAACATTCATCCAACTCATTACAATGAACCTTAATATTTAAACATATAGCAGCTATGGATGTAACTGAATAACTGCAGACTTGTCAGCACATCTGTGTTTCACAACTACGCTTAGATTTCTGTGCATCAAGAAGCCTATTTCAGTCATAAAGCTGCATAACTTGAACACACTCCACATTTACAGACTGCAGTGCCAAAGCTGATACAGCCTGTTCTGCACCTGCAGTTGCAGCCCAAACAAACACGTTTGTCATTGGCGTGTCCTGGTCACACTCCCCACACAGACTCCTAACAGTGAATTGCTATCTGAATCTGACCGGTGTCTTTACCGAGAGGCAATGTCAAATATGTAATGCAGTTTGCTCTGCACCGAGAGCACATCCCAGCCTCCGTGTCGCAGTACCGAACAGTTTTAAGAAAGCTCGTCTATCTCCCTCCTCCTCACTGCTGCAGTATCCTCGTTTGAAGCCTCCCACCTCCCCACCTCCCGGCGGAGCTTACCGCGGCCCGGCGTAGACGGGGGAACCCCCGGAACGGGTTGGACTCGGCCATGGCCTTTTCGCACTCGCCTGCTCTGCCCTGTTCTCCCCGGGCCCGGGAAGTCTGCAGCCGGACGTGTCGGGAGCGAGCAGCCGCAGAGATGGCACGGTAACCTCCACTGCAGTGTCCGGGTGGGCCGAGCGGCGCGCTAAGTGCGCACCTCAACAGACGCACTTCTGCTCTGGACCAGGATGGTGGGGTGTGTTTCACCTAACCTGACGTCAGAGCCAAAATAAGTTATCATCACTGCTATTAACTGACTAAACGATGATTTCATCGCCAAGCTTTTTGTTAAAAAGCAATAAATTCCAACTATTAAACTGCCCACACTCTAATTTATGAAATACGATTTTTATTTTTATTTTTTTAAGTCTCTTAACTTTTAAGATTTTTTATTTTTTTTATTTTGCCTCTTCTTTTTTTTTAATCACAAGACCAAAAAAATGGTGGTATGAGATAAAAAGGGAACAAGAGAGTTGTGTTCAAACTGGATCCGGTAGGTGGCGCTTGAAACTCAGAAGATTGTAATTTTGGAGTCCCTGTGACTCCTGATCCTCATGGCAGTTGTACGGGTGCTAGGTTAATCAGTGGACGGTTGTCTGTCTCTCTTTGTTGGCCTGTTATGGACTGATGATTGCCCCCACGACCCTGTACAGGACACAGTCCAGTACATATGGTGGGTTGATGGATAAACTCAACAAACATCATGTCATGAGCCTCGTTTTGTTGTTGTTGTGCATCGTCTCACCTCATTTCATTCTGTCCTGTAGTAGCCTACATGAATAATGGGTTGAGCTGTTTTTGACCTTTGCCTGACAATCCTCAACCGGGGACTCCGCCTCATTAATGATGCGTTTGGTCTCAAGTGTTAAAGAGGCTCAGCCTTCGTCAGTGCTTTTCCTCAGCTGAGCTTAAATAAAAATCTCTTTGTACACAAGAACCGTGCCAACTTGGACTTTAGTGATCAGCTACTAAACCAAGCTCGGTTTCACTCTACATACATGTTTTCTCTTTTCCAGGTCAGAAAGTCGTCTGGTGTTTATTCTTGTCAATCCAGGTGAATGTTTTAAAAAATATGGTTGGATCTTTTTGTATTATAAGTCAGATTTTTGGTACTTGTACAGGCACAAAATGTTTCAAAAGTCATTATATTTTATTTAAATGTCCCTTCAGGTGCAAAGAGCCTGTTTTGGTATAATCCACTTCACATACTAAACTGATTCAGGGTGTTTCCAGTGATTGCTTTAAGGACAAAAGTCACATCTTCTGACCTTTGTTTTGGATGAGCCACAAAGGTCTCTCTTTGATTAAGATTAAGATTTTACAGATGAAGTGGATTATGGGCAGAGAATCTGTGTATCTGAGTCCCTTCATTTCTTTTACCTGTAATAAGGTGCTTGGATTCAGTCTCGTCTTTCTTTTAGTCATTATACATTTACAACCCACGTCTTTGTCTGTCACTTTTTCTCCTTCAATATCAGTTTCAGTCAACCCACTTAGTGATGCCAAAGCAAGTTTGTTTCACACATCTATCAACACAATTTTGATTACATTTTGTAAATTTGCACCAAATACTTTGAAGAAGATCTAAATAACACATTAATATTTTAAGATACAGTTGATGCTTAACATACAGTATGTTATATCAGAGAATCCAAAGTCCAACCATTCTGCCTCCATCTCTTTTTATTTGTATACAAATGAGGGGGGAATGGGTTCGACAGGCACTCATTGGTTTAAAAGGGACATGCTCCTCCGACGGAAACCCACTGTCACCTTGTGTTTAGGTTGATGTGAACCAAACACAGCTTACCGGAAGCAGACAAAAAAAAGTGCTCAGTATGAACGCAACGTGACTAGTTCTATAAAAACCTGAGCCTGCTATTTAGGCTCCATTGTATCTTGTCCAGTTCACCCAAATAGGTGTAGGTCCTGTAGGGGAAGCACAATGTTGTGAAAGCAAGACCGTTTATACAACCACGGAAATGTTTTGTCTGCTTCATTGATTAACTTCTTCCAATTGAAGCTTTATTTTCCCATTGCATCAGATAGGCTACATTAAAGCAACCTAAGCAACGGTAAAGCTGATAAAGCGCTCATATAACACTTCACCTGCACAGTCTCTATATTTTGATTTGTGCTAGCTCTGCTGACCTTGGGTGAACTTTAACTCTTTTGTCATGTCATCCTCCCATTCTCCATATTTTTCTTCACTTTAATAATGACAATAATATAATACTTTTTTTTGTTTAAATATGTCCATCAGGCTTGCAAGCTGTGACATTATCCTGTTTCCTCTCAAATCTTTCAACATGAGCTTGTTATAACGGACCTGTTTGAGGATTCATTGTGTTTCAAAGGTCAAAGGGAATTTGTGTAATTCTGTCTAATCTCTGGCACGTTTGAGACGCTGTCAAATAAGTAATCTTCCTTGATGCTACCATATTGCGTATAATGGGACTGGCAACTGTTAATCTGGTGAGATCAGACAGACTGGAATACTGAGAATCTGCACTCTGCTCCTTAGAAGCTTAACCTTTTAAAAACACACCTATGTTTTAGGCCTTTGCTCGAAAATTGCATACCCATAATCAAAAGAGTATATCTCCACAACCACAAGGTCTATTTGAATAATGTTGGTGTAATAATAAAGGGAACACTTGTGATATTCGTTCAGATGTGCAAATATCAGTATATATGTCCATATTTTAATAATAGTTTTGCTGAGTCTTCTACCTGGCCCCCAATTGGGGGCTTCTAAGGCTTGAAAGGTTAAAATATTACACAGACTTTATTTTTACCTTCGTTACACACTTTTCAAATGTTTTTTAAATGTGTTTATTCCCTAAACAGAACAAAAAAGGTAAACCTTTGTTTACTGTCCTCTTTTAGACCAAATCCTCTGATTACAGTAAGGAACGTTTCCTTGTTGTGTAGAAAACAAATTAACTCAACAGACAATACAGAGAAATTCCCCAGCTGCTCGATCTCAATCAACAACTCAGCATGAGCTTTTGTTTAAAGGTACAGCACACAGATAAGGCTAATAATAGCAGGATAAATGCTATTATTAAACATATTATTTTGAGGCAAACTTCACACCAGACTTCCTGATAAAAAAGTCAAAATGACTCTCTTCAGAGAAATGAACCTCGGTTTCAAAAGGCCTTTAGCTTTATAACCCTGATTTAGTCTCTTCTCTGAATTAGAAAGGACTTGATTTCTTGTTTTGTGGAGGTGCAGAGAGGAATTATCAGCCTACTACTACCACCGCCATGTGGCGACTGTGTTGTTGTATTCCTGTCCCTGTCAATTAGCTGGCTGGTATTTTTAAACCCTTTGTAGTCCAAAAAAGATAGTCTCTGATTGCCTTACTGGATTACGGAGCAGGCAATGAAAGCAATAATGAACCAGTTAAGCCTGAATGATGCACATTGGAAGGCTGCAAATATAAAAAGGAAGCTCAACTGTTGTAGACCACACTCTCAACTTACCCTGACACACTCCGCCAAGGTCCCAGACACCTGAGAAGAGGTAAGACTCCTTCAATTTCATAGATGGATGGGCTAAGGGATATCGTTGTAATTATAATGAAGAAACACAGTTGAAGATGCATTTTACCTTTCTAAATTGAGTACATTGAAGAGGAGAAAAAAAAAAGAGACTCTTTCTTGAAATACTTTTTGTTCGATGGTACTTAATTGCAACTGTAATGCAAGACGACAAATGCAGACAGATATTAGTTTAAATAACGAAGTGATTTTTGACACGTGCTAGATTCTTTGCAGCTAAAACCACCGTTAATTGTGCTGAACTGAGCAGTAATAACAATTCTACATTATTGTAAAATATAACAGGTCAATGAAAAAAAACAAAGAAATTAGCATTAAATGTTAAATATTACGGTTTGTTATGTTTGAAGAAATTGGTTGAAAGACACATAATGATGACTTGTTTCATTATTATTCAGATTTGCTTTGTCATGCCATACTATATGTAAAATGCTGTGGATATATTTCACAGCTATCAGACAATCAGAGGTGAGGCGTGCGGTGGTGCTGTACCTCTCCAAGGTGCTGAAATGTGTAGGTAGTTTGTGTTCCTGAATACACACAGGGACATGGCTTTAGACTGGAGGTTCCAACTGAACCACACAAGTTATCACTCTCCTCGGCCATCTGCATGTAGACAACACAGCAACCTCCGTACATAATGCTGGAACTTTTTCAAGCTTAAAATGGGAAATGCAAAGGGGTTAGATGAAGGAAACTGTATTCACTCTTGTATTCCTTCCCACTTTGAAGAAAAGCCACTGACTGTTTCAAGAAGTCATCCTCAGTACTGTAGTAATGTAATGTAATAATTAGTAATGTAGCTCCCCTAACCTTTCAGTAATAATCCGTATTTTAAAGCCATAGAGGGCAACTGTCAGGACATAGTGTCCCTTAAGTCCAGGAATACTAGCCCAAATTACTGAATGCGTTTTATCCATTTAACTGCCCTTGAATAGTCCAGCAACTTGGTCACTCCTGTTACGCTGAAAGGGAAACACAATGTGACATAATCGTGGGTCCGATATAAATCTTTAGTGTTTGTTGTGATGCCTGTGCCTTCTGGATGGACTCCAGTTTGCAGGGAATAACAGATTTGGCTCAGGAGCCCTAAAACCAATGGCTTAATCTTATTGCATGAGGATTAACCTTCCCTACCCGCAAAACAAAATATCACCCCAGCTGCTAGAGAGTGGACAGTTGGTGAGGGATCAATGTGTCATTCATCATTTTTGACAGATGGTGTGACCTCTTGATGATCTAAAGTTACATGTGTTTTTCTTTCTTTTCTTCCAACAGAACTCTTCGAAACATCTTCAGAGATGGCAAAGTAAGTGTTGTTTTCATTTTGTTATTTTCTCTATCCCCTCAAACGTAATTTACTTTACTTTAACCTGAGAAGAGGTCATGAACTCCTTCTGTGCTTCAACCTCTCACTCCTCATGCCTCAACATCCCAAATACAAACGTCTAACTGGAAACACTGGGGCCTTTTTCTAAAAAGAACTGAAAGAAGGTGGAAAGTTGGCAATAAAAACTGTAATCGCTTTTAAAACTGTAAGCCTCAGAGCTTGTGGCCGGCCAGCACCTAAAAGTAGTTTTAAAGTATTTATTTAAGGTTTGCAAAGGCTTAGTCAGTTGATACGTCGTTTGAAATGTAGTTTCAGACAGCAACACGGGTAATGAGCTTTTTCTGATCACGCTTGTAATCAGCTATTTGGGACTTCTTTCACTCCGTGTATCCCCCTCCCCTGAGCCAGCCTCTCAATCTGGGCAGCACAAGGTAAAGCTGCTCCACACTTAGCTATTCCTAACTGGATAAAGGGGGAAAAGGGATTACTGGCCCTTCTGCTGCATGCCAATAAACCTTCTTTACCTTCAGAATCTAAAATTAATCATTATTTTATCTGGTTAATCCTGACAGTAACTCTGTCAGTGGATTTAGTCTGCTTTAAGAGCACGCACAGGAAGTTCTGCAACATTATTGAGCTTTTCGTACATAGCAGGCTGTTTCACCTCTGGTTGTTGTGACTAAAGAAGAAAGCAGCAAAGGATGGAGGAAATAATGATGGAAAATGAGATGAATTTAAGAAGCAAATCAGTGGAGTGAAAATAAATACATGTTTTGATATCAGCCTTCAAGCTAATTTCATGGATTAGTTTCTGAGGGAATGAGAAAGGGTCCTAAATTGGTGTTTATCTTCTTTTTTTCACAGGGTTTTCAAGAAGACCAGTGGAAATGGAGGGGTAAGTCTAATTGTCTTGTTTTTAACATTTTTCATCGATGCCAAATGAGTAAAAAAAAAAGCCAGCGCCTGAAATACTAAATGGCTCTCCTTCCTTCTGTCTGACAGCTGACCCTCTACCTGGGCAAGAGAGACTATGTGGACCACTTGCCCAAGGTGGACATAGTTGGTACGTTCCTCCTTCAGTGTCTATGTGTGTGTGCATCTAAATGGTCAGGATGTTAAACATAACAGTGTGTGTACCGACACCTTTTCAGATGGAGTTGTAAAGCTGGACACGTCAGACTTTGGAGACAGAAAAGGTAACATCATGACAAAAGTTCCATTTTTTTTTTAAATACTAAACTTTGTTGGGAGTACTTTTGAAGAAGCAAGTGATCATAACAAAATAATGAATTTACTCTTGGGTGCTAACAGTGTGGATGCAGCTGGCATGTGCCTTCCGTTATGGTAGTGATGACCTGGACGTGATGGGCCTGTGCTTCAGAAAGGACATCTGGATCCAGCAGACCCAGCTCTACCCTGAGGTCATAAAGCCCACTCTGAGCCCGATGCATGATACCCTGATGAAGAAGGCCGGAGACAACGCATACCCGTTCTCTTTTGAAGTATGCGATTATCAAGTGTGACAAGTTTAACCTTTGGTGTTTAGACTGAAATTGAAAAGTTTGTTTTATAAACTATTCATGGACACATTGTTTTAATGTAATACTATACTGAGTATTTCATAGTAAAAATTACATTTTTACATCGCTCCAGTTGGCCTCATTGACCCCATGTTGAGCTTGATATAAAAACAGTGACAAGACAGATTTCTTAAAATGCTTATTCAATACATGAATAATCTTAAAAGGAACTAAACATGTTTGAAATGAACTACAAAATAAAATAAAGTAAGGCATTCTCAAATTCTCTTCACAACTTGAAAAAAAAACAACCTTATTCATAAGAAGTTGGGGGCCTAAACACAGATACTCGTTTTAAAATCCTGTTCATCCATTTAAATGCAGTCTCAAAGCTATATTTTATTTTGTGACTGAAAAGATAAAATCTTCTGTTTAGTCACAAATGTTCCTCTTTGTCTGTTTAGATTCCCAGCAACCTGCCATGCTCAGTGTCTCTGCAGCCCGGACCGGAAGACAATGGGAAGGTAAACCATCTTGTTAATCTGCCAACCCTTTAAATTAATTAAACCGCATCCCATGAATTTAGTATGGAATGGTTAAATATTACAGCTGCTGACTGTTTTCATTTTCCTTTGCAGGCCTGTGGTGTCGACTTTGAGGTCAAAACTTATCTTGCTAAAGAAAAGTGTAGCCCTGATGAGAAAATTGAGAAGAAGTAAGTGCAAATTTCTACACCTGTTCTCCCTCATCTTTCATCTTTCAGCGGTTTTCCCCACTAATCTGCCAAGATCCTGTTTTTTTTTTCTTCTTCATCCATCTCTTCTTCCGCCCGACAGGGACACCGCTCGCCTTATCATTCGTAAGATCCAGTACGCACCCTCTCAGATGGGAGCCGGGCCCAAGGCTGAAATCTGCAAAAGCTTCATGATGTCCGAAAAGCCCGTTCATCTAGAAGCTTCAATGGAGAAAGACGTAAAGTCACAATTTTATTATTAAGTCTTTTTTTCACCTCATTCTGTAGGCAACATCAACAGACTGACCATAAAATATCTGTAGTAAAACTGACTGTATAAATTTGGGTTTTCCACAGCTCTACTATCATGGTGAACCCATCCCAATCAAAATCAAAGTCAATAACGAGAGCAACAAAACAGTGAAGAAAATCAAAATCTCTGGTGGGTACCTCTGATAATACAAATGCTTTTAAACAAATTTCATTCTGTGACTGTTACAAAAAAACATGTATCTTCATTTCCCTCCTCTCACAGTGGAACAAACCACAGACATCGTCCTCTACTCAGCAGATAAATACACCAAGACTGTTCTTAACCAGGAGTTTGGGTAGGTGGACAGGAAATTGAAGAGTACAACAAATATCACAGAGACAAAATGCTATTACATATTTTGGTATGTTTCTGTATATATATTTATTCCTCTACAGAGAGACAGTGGAGTCCAATGGCACCTACGAAAACACCCTGACCATCACTCCCCTGCTGGCTGATAACAAGGAGAAAAGAGGTTTGGCACTGGACGGACGACTGAAGGACGAGGACACCAACTTGGCCTCCACCACTATGTAAGTGCACTGACACAGCACTAAAGCACTAAAGCAGAATTTACACTGCACCCTTGCACACAGGGCATTTGCCACTTTGTAGTCTTACATAGTAACTTTGCTTGCATGCCACTGAGCATCCACAATGTCTTATAGTAGGACACGTAACTTAATAAACCTTCTAATCCTTCAAATCCCTGCCTTCAAAGGCTGCGACAGGGTGTAGAAAAAGAGGTGTTGGGGATCCTTGTTTCCTACAAGATTAAAGTAAACCTGATGGTGGCTGGAGGAGGGTGAGTCTGTTTCTGTTTGAGCATTTTTGGGCGCAAGTGAAGTCTTATTAAAAATTAAACAGAATGAACTAGGCTAAAACTAACTCTTGATGTCCCTGTTGTCCTCATATAGCCTGCTTGGTGGCCTCACTTCCAGGTGAGTAGCATCCATTAGGGATTTTATCACAGCCCATACAGCCAATTGGCAGTGATTGACAACTGTCCGTCTGTTCTGATTGCCTGGCTCATTTTTCTCTGCAGTGATGTCACAGTGGAATTGCCGTTTATGCTCATGAACCCCAAGCCTGAAGGTACGTTTTCTAACAACACAGCGTTTGTCTGTTGTTACTGTCACCTGTTTATACTCTGTTATATATATACTCATGATGAACCCTCTCATCTGATTATATTCTTCTTCTTTTTTTTTTTTTTTTAATTAACCTCCCTTCCCAACTGAGCAGAGTAAGGACCATCACACACACCAGTGTAAGTAATCTATAATACATTGTTCTTTTATATTAGTGCTGAGCATAAATTCAACTGAGAGGTGATATTTTTTGACATTTCTTTTGTGCATGCTGTTATTTGATGATAATATCAGCCTTTTTTTAAATTATTTGTTTATTTATGTTGAAGTTCCTCTCTTACAGTGTCTTGAACAAAAGCTCCCCCCATATTCAAGTTGAGCTTAAAGACTATTGTATTTTGATCTCCTGGCTGTTTCCCTGTTTGCATGTTTGGAATTTGTTCGGATGTTTTAAGTGGATGTGTATTTTATATCACTTTATACCTCTATTTCAGGTTACCTGTTGCTTTGCAGAGTCAAGTTAATAATACAAAATTGTTAAGTATTATAATTACTATTATTTTAGGTTACGACAACACTTTTTAACCCCCAAGGGGAATGCAACATTAAAGTGATCTACACTTGATGCACCAATAGTTGGCAATACAATTACTTTTACATGAGTAAAAGATCCCAGCACATTTTCAACCCCTGACATGATCCTGTGAATAAAATAATAATAATTGAGTATTATTATATATTATTTGAAGATTATTGCTCTTTTTCCTTTGATACGTTCCTGTAAATAAAGTTTGGTGATCACCCATATATAAACTTAATGTGTAACGTTTCATTTTCATGGATGTATTCTGTATAAATGCAGTGATGTAACTTCTCCTTGTGTTTACTTCCGCCCATGCAGAGAGGATGTTACCCTGGAGGTTGAGACGACACCCACGGAAAGATGGAAGACAACAAAGGGAGGTGACACAGGACAAAGAAGAATGTGACCGTTGTAATGAAACCAAAGAACAAAGTAACTCAAGAGAACGACCTTTTTAACACTCCAAGAGATAACATCAGTCTCCTCACAGATGTTGTTGTTGTTGTTGTTGTTGTTGTTGTTGTTGTTGTTGAATTACTATCATTTAGCTATAGGGGATTTAGACACCAAGGACTTCTGTAGGAAAACACACATGAATGTACACACTAATTATTATTTGCCCATATTAGGAGTGGAAGAAAATAGGAGATCAGTTTGGAACCCATAAAAGCCATGTCTCTTTGACTGCTGTGATCTATTATTTTTAATTGTGGTTTTTTTTCTTTCTGTGAAATGTACAAGAGTATGATTTTGACTGAACATGTCAAATATCACAAAATAATAAATAAAATAATTTAATAAAAGGAACTTTCTTGGTTTTGTTCTTTCTTTCTTTCTTTCAGTCAGCTCACAGCACTTTGTATTCTGGTAGTTGATTTTTCTATATGAGTTCGTGTAGAGTGATTACATGTCAGTGGGTGTAGCACCACTTTGGGACAAGACCCCGGGCTCATTCTGATGTCTCTCTCTGTGGTGCTGAAACTTTCTAACTCTACTCTACGTGTTTCTCTACATATAACAGTGTTGAAAATGAATACCGACCCTGTTCAACGCTCTGTATTAATTTTAGACTGCGGTTTTATACCAAGGCCTTTTAAAGTTGACTGTATAACAGTATTATTATTGTGGATGTCCATGAGTTAGCTAATATTTTTTTTTTTTTTTTTTAACGCCCATGGCTATTAATATTTGGACTGTGTAACATCTCTGAGGTATTTTCTTCCAAAATAGATAAACCTTCATACAATCTACAATCTGTTCAAAACTGTTACCATTAAACAAACAGAGAACTGATCTGGAAAAAACAAAAAACACCACCGAGCTTTGTCTTTATGGAAAGGGAATGAGAAAAAAAAAAAGGGGGCTACGAAGGCGTGTACTTCCAATTCAATTAAAACCAAATGCATATTCATGAGCGGGAACGAGGAGGTGTTTTCCATCAGCAGAGGGCAGCAGCTCAATTTGGTCCCTTTTATAAACGAAGAAGACGCTGGACGGTTCTGACGTCATTACGCAACAACGCGCAGCACTGAAGCAACATGGCTTTGAATGGAGGTTTGTGAACTTCTGTACGAGCTAACTTGGGGAGGGGGGGGAACATTTCTCGTATTTTACTCGCGTCGTCGCTAAAGAACAAATTTGGCACCCTCGTAGGCAGCGATTCTCACGTGTTTGCCGAGTTTAGTCGTCGCTACTGTGAACGTTTCCTCAGCGAAGACGTCAAGCCCGGTGGATTTGCTAGCTAGCTTGTCACTATTCCCCAGCGCGGCTGTGATATTCACTTTTCAACAACATGATATTGAAAAAATGTGTTTGTTTTCTTTTAAAAAAAAAAAGAAGATTTAAAGAGTCTAATTCTAACGAAACTGCAGCGGAGACGTCCAACCGCATGTTCACAGCGTTGCCGAGCACCGTTCAGAAACACCAAAACACATTTAGATATAAAAAAAAAAAAATATTTGTTTTGTTGTTGTTTGTTTGTTTGTTTGTTGTTGTTTTTTACTGACCCGCAGGCGAAGATGACTTTGAGTGGGAGCCTCCGTCAGAGGCCGAGATGAAGGTTATCCAGGCTCGCAGGGAGCGACAAGACAAAATCAGCAAGCTGATGGGTGGTTACCTGCTGAAAGGCTACAAGATGCTGGGAGACTGCTGTGACGTGTGCGGGGTGAGTGAAGTGGCTCCTGTTGGGGTTGTTGTTTGTTTTTAGAGAGCAGCAGTGGTGGCCAAATCACGTCGTAAATACGTGTTGCTGTCTACTTCCAGACAATTCTTCTTCAGGACAGACAGCAAAAACACTACTGCGTCTCGTGTCAGGAGCTGGACTCTGATGTGGACAAGGACAACCCTGGTATATACACATATATATATATATATATGCAACTCGCACACTCCTCTAAAACACGGGAGGCATAAATACACAAGCTGTTTTGTTGTGTTGTTGTTGTTTTTTTGAGGTTGTAAATAATGATTTGTGTTGAGCGTTGGTTAATCTGTTGAATATTTTTATAGGTTAATCAATTATTTATTGGGTTTTAAAATGAAAACGGTTTTCCCAAAGCCCAACCCGCAGCCTATTTTGTCTTTTTTTTTTTTTTTTTTTGTCCCGTCCAACAGCGGACACGCACAAAATAATATTCTGTTAATTTATAATGGACGGCTAATGGTACCAGAAATGTGAGCATTTAAAAAGCTGATATCTGTGTGCTTTCTTTCATCAAAAAAAAAAAAAAAAAAAATGGCTCAACATGATTAACCGATTTATGAAAACAGATGGCGGTTAAGTTTCTGTCGGTCAGCTCTTCGGAGTCTTTTCTTCCATCGCTGCTCCTGTTTGTGCCTTTTGTAGAGGTACCTGCTGTTGTTACTGACGTCTTCCCTCCCTCCCTCCCTCCCTCTCTTCTTTCCTTCCCTCTACTCCTCTCAGCTCTGAATGCACAGGCTGCGTTGTCCCAGGTGAGAGAAAGGCAGCTTGCAGCGCAGTCGCTTGCACCGTCCCCGTCCTCGTCCCTGTCCCCGTCCCTGTCCCCTGAACTCATTGGAGTTCCCTGCAACAGTCAGGCAATCGTGTCGGTCCCTCTGCCCAGACCGGAGCACTGCGAGGGGGCCGCCGCGGGGGGAAGAGCCCCTCTGCCTCCGCCTGCTGTCCCTCCTCCTCCGACTCCCGCCCCCGTCGCGGCCCCGGCGCCCGCTCGTCCCTCGGTTTGCCCGCAGATCGCCGCCATCCGACCCGCGTTGCAAGAAGCGGAGGAAGCCGTTCTCGCCAAACTTCGTTGGGCCACCACCCAGTTAGAGAGTTCACCCTCCCTGGAGGCGAGTATCCAGCTGTGCAGCCTCATCACCAGCTGTGCCAACTCGCTGCGCAGCCTCAAGCAGCTCAGCCAGTAGACACGGACACCGCGGAGTAATAGGAACGCTGTTTCTACCTGCCTCTGTCTTGGAGAACTGACTCTGGTTCAGCGTCTCTCTCTTTGGCTGAATCCTTGCTTGGAGATGAAATTGGTCAGAAAATGCACTTGAAATAGGATTTAAATGTCAAAAGTGCAAAGGTTACTGTTGGGTTCATGTAGTTTTTGCAGCTGGCAGGAAATTCATGTTGTGTTCATATTACTGTTTTGTCCATTTTTGAGTTATAATATATTATAATTACAAACATTTAACCTTTTGCTTGAGCACATTAATTGTCCGTATTCATTTTGAAGCCCCTGGCTATTAACACTTAAATAAGGCTTGATCTATTTACCACAGGAAAATAATGCAAACATTTGTCCACAGTTGGTTGGCTCTGGTTAATCCAGAATGAATGACTTTTTTTTTTTTTTTTTTTTTTTCTTCTTTTTGATTTGGTATTTCTTTGTAAGTCGCAAAACAAAAGTTAAACTTCCAGTGCACACGTGCCTGTATTTTGTGTCTGTACAAGAGGAGTCTCTTTGCTGAGAGGCAACATATTGTTGGATTCTAAGACATCATTTATCACAGAAATGTATGCATGTCGAAATGTTGTAAATGCGCCAGCCCTCTTTCATGACCCTGCCTTTTTCCCACGAATACATCTGTTTGCCGCTCAGTCTGACATTGTTATTGTCTCTGCAGATGTAAAGATGGTTATTATGTGCTGGCAGTTGTGAGGTTTTGCTTGGACATGTATTTAACGCATGACGGGGATCGTCATGTGACGATCGGATCAGACAAGGTGACATTCGGGAGTCAAACTCGTACTTCATTAAAAGCATTTAGAGTGAATCAACTTTGCATCTTTCGTCAATATATGGCACTTCATATTAGAAAAGCAGCTTCAGTGTTGATCAAGATAATGAAGAGTTTTCTAATGTACCAGAATAAAACATTTCCTGTCCAGGGAGTCTTGCGCTTGTTTCTTTCCACAAGAGGGCGCCAAATGCAAAGAGCAGGTCCATACAGTTTAATTAGAAAATGCTGCATGAAGCAAGTACAACTTGTGTTCCTGTCTCAACAGAAGTTTCCCCTGTTGCATGAGTCTTGTCTGGGATTTAATTGCTTTGATAAGATGCGTGTCTTCATTGTGTCTTTAGCGTGATATCCCGAAATTAGAGGGATCAACTTCTCGCTTCAGTGGGATTTTAAGATCTCTTTAACGTTTCTGGAAAGCTGTCTGATTTCCACAAATAAGCATTACAGTTTTCTTTGGTCTCACCCTCTTTAACCTTCTCTAAAAGTTAATGATGTTTTAAATGGCTCGTACCCGTGTGTCTTTAATGTGATGTGTAAATTAATTGCCTAATTATGGCCAATGCATAGGATGTCAGTTCTTTGTTTGTTTGTTTTTTTCGTTTTTTTTTTTTTTTACCCCAAACAGACGGCGGCGCGGGCACCTCCGGGCGGAGCAGGGGGCTGTCAGCGAACGCACCCACAGAAAGAGCAGGGTAAAAAAAAAAAAAAAAAAAAAATTCATCTAGTCTACTTTGCTTTGGAAGAGCGTATTTACATGACGCCGGTCGGTTCTGCGATGAGAAAACACGCAAACTACATATCAGGATCGGAAAGATACCGTCCATAGTTAAACATCAACAAAATGTTTCTTTGAAAGAAAAATGGTGATGGTGTATGTTTAGATGAAAACATTTAGTATTATTTATTATTTTTTGTATTTACCTGGCTGTGTGCAAATCAAATGTCTGATGATTGGCTGCTATGACATAAAACAACACTAGAACTAGAACTCACAACAGAAAATGAGGACACAAAAAAAAGAGAATAAATCAAAAGACAAGAATAAATACATTAATATATATATATATTATCAAATATATCTCTGCCAAATCATCTACATGATATAATATGCTGCTTGCTTGGTATTGAAAATGAGCTGGAGGCATATTTCTTGGAATTATTGCGACATTGGTTGTGAATGCAGGTATGAGGAAAGATGTCAGACTCCCTGTGGTTTTTAAGTTAGTAATAATTCCTTTCTTACAAAATTCTCTTGTCATTTAGTGTCTTGACTGATGAACAGAAAGTTTACAACTAGCCTTTTTTTAAAAAAAAATTCTATTTCATTCTCAGAGCATTTGACACAGTTACACTCATTATTCTGAACTAAATATAGGAATTTATTTTAAAGCGATATTACACTTGTTGTTGTTTTTTAAAACCAGACACAAACAAATATTCCTAATCAGATATTTCCCATTGATGTGTCCTACTTTGCAAAAGTTTTAGGCACTCGTTTGGATTCCCATTCGTCACAGTGGCACCAATCACCATCAGTCCCAGATGCATCCTGCTGCTTGACAATGACTAACAGTGTGTACAAGCTCTAAGCATTAGTTTATAAATAAGTAAAGTTCTCTGCAGCCATTTTGGAAATGTGGATTAAATGTTAATTAAGCACAATTAATTAAGCATGAACTTTGAAATACACTTTGCTTCCTTTTAAGAATATCTCTCATAACAAAACCAAGAAAAGTTGGCAGATTATAAAGGATCCCTTCTTCTCGGGGTCAAGGGTGAATCCTAATGGTATTCTGATCGGGGGTCTTGAATGCAGATGATTAAACTGTCACAATTTACAATCTTTAACTCTTAAATTTGCTATTATTCACTACTATTATAATCAGTTTAGTAATTTTCGGACATATCTAATGTTACTGTGTTACTGTGCCAAACATTTAGAAACTATACAAGGTATTATTGGACCATCAAACTATGTGCTGTAACAAGTGTAGTCCCACTATTTGTCCAGGAAAATAGTATTTGATTATTAAACAAAATGTATCACAGTCTTCTGGACAGGTATTATTTGGAAAAGCCTCTAAATGTTTCAAATAAAACTATAAACGTACAGTATTCCTGAATTGAAGGGAATCATGGGGGATGGTGTTACCAGCTATGACCAACAGGGGACGCACTGTCTCCGGTCACGTAGGAGAGCTCTTCCACTCCTGCAGGCCTCCTCCTCCTCTGAAGTCACGCTGAAAGAAGCAGCATTGGGAGGGGAACATTTGCTGTGGATGGGCGTTTGAGAAGAAAGTCTCACACTGTTGTCTATTTATAATCAACATATGTTGTGGATATTGTTAGAAATGTTTCTCCGTCCTTCTGAGCGACGGTTTAACCGTTCATGTTTTTGTGGTTATATTTCTTCTCACTGTCTCTGCCTCTATAGAGTAGATAACATGATCGTTGCTGATCTTATCACACCCTATAGATGCTGTTAGTTAGTGAGTGATGGGTAAAATAGACAAGACATCAGACGGGAGGTAAGTCCAGTGGATGTCAGTATACTGACGTACAGCTGGCAAGACAATAAGCTATTATAGCGGGGGAGATCAGCTCTTAAAGCTTGGAAATACCCCCCAAAAGTTGAGAAAAGAAACAAATGTGGGAACACAATTGAGCCAGCAGAAGAAATTGAGGGGGGGGGGGGGGGCGTGTTTCTGTTGCAGTAGGACGGTATGTGTCAGATTAAAAGCATAAAATGTGGTTTAAAGTAGTCGTGTTTCAAGTTCATTTACAAAGAAATATGTTGCGGTAAAAGAAGCTATAGATAGTCTCAGTTAATAGATCAGTAAAGGAGAGAATATATCTCATGAGGTGTGTGTGTGTGTGTGTGTGTGTGTGTGTGTGTGTGTGTGTGTGTGTGTGTGTGTGTGTGTGTGTGTGTGTGTGTGTGTGTGTGTGTGTGTGTGTGTGTGTGTGCGTGTGTTTGTTCAGGGAGTGGGCCGTGGCAATAGTGAAGCGCTGATCACTGGACCCACGGTGTAATATTAGACCCCATCTGAGTCATGAGAGAGTTGTCCCCCCCCCCCCACCCCGCCCCGCCCCACCCCTGTTGCTGCTGCTGCCCCGCACTCCTCCACCCCAGCTGCCTCTGTCCATCCATCCATCCCCGCTCCCCCCCACCTAAAAATACACTCCTGCTCTCACTGAGGAAAATCCCTGTGCCTTGACACACGTACACACACACACACACACACACACACACACACACACACACACACACACACACACACACACACACACACACACACACACACACACACACACACGTTGACGAGAGACTCTCTGCAGTGGAAACTATTCCTCTAGTTAACTGGATGAAACACTCTGGGGAAAGCTGGATGACGCAGCTGCAACTCAGGAAGTGACTTAAGTTATGATCTCAGTAACGAAAAAAACAAAAAAAAGAGAGAGGGAATTTTTTTTTTTTATTGAAAAACATAGTGAATGCTTGCGCGATTCTCGCAGGAGTTGCGTGTTTACGGAGCAGATTAAAGTGAAACAGTCGGTCAGATAAGGTTGTTCAAGTGACATAGAAAGCCAGGATCAAAGTCTACAGGTATGACTGCGGACTGTTACCTCGGTGCCTTCACGCACTTCCCACAGGCAGCCAGATTAAAGGACTTTGCATACTGCCGCCTCACCAGTCGACACTCTTTGCATATCCTGTCTCACTCTCTGCCTGTCTCTCTTATTACCGGCTGCTGTCAGTGAGGGAAAGAGGGGAGGGTGAGGTAGAGGAAGCAGACCTATATTACAATAACCCCGGGCTTGAGCAAGCACTGCTGTCTCCTTGTGGATTACTGCCAGAGAGAGAGAGAGAAAGAGCCAACTTGCCAATGAGAGCTCCTGCGGTTGTTTGGTTGGAACTTAAGCCTCATAGCTGGTGTTTTTGTTTGTTTGTTTGTTTTTTGTTGTTGTTTTTTTTTGCTTGAATGACAGCGAGCAGGGCGGAATAATCGGTTCCTCTTTGCTGGTGTTTTGTGTCTCTTGTGTTTACAGCTCTTACAGCAACCTATATTCATTTCGGTACATGGCGACATTTATCTTTTTCTGTGTGCGTGATTCAACTTATTGCAAATGAGCGCAAGTCGCAGCTTGTGTGAGGTTCATCATCATCGTCATCATCATCAGTTGCAGCAGCAGAGGAGGAAGACGAAGGAAACCTTTTAAGGAGCAGAACCAGACAAAGTTGGATTATTGAGGTTTCCGGGGATTTTCTTTTTTCTTTTTTCCCCCTGTTTTGATACGTTTTAGAGGAAGTTATGACTTCGGTGTGGAAGAGACTGCAGCGAGTTGGTAAAAAGGCTTCAAAGTTCCAGTTTGTCGCTTCTTACCAAGAGCTTGTTTTGGAGTGCACCAAGAAATGGTGAGTTTTAAGTTTCTCTTTGCCATTTAAAAGTCTGTTGCTGTTTGAAATGTAAATAACCTCAAGACGCCGTGTTTTGTATATTATTAACCATAATAAAACGTCATTACTGCCATGTCCATTCTCATGTTGTGGGTTTTTCCGCGACATTAAGGAAGATGAGGGCGTCCCTCGTGTTGACCTGAACGTGAGAGTGGGTGCGGGTTCGATTCCCCTCCTTTCGTTGACAGTCAACAGTCCACCATCAAAATCATTTCTTAACGACTAAAATGAAAGCACAGAAGCCAAATTAAGTAATTTACCACCACAGTAAGTCGAAAAAAGTGAGTGGCATGGTCACATTTACCAATGCAAACCATAATAATGACAGACATTTAAACATTATGACAGTCAACGCTGTGACAGTGGCGTTTTCTGATCATTCCCTATTTAATTTGAAAATACGTAAACATTTAAGCAATCAGATCCAAGTGTTTGTGTACATTCTTCAGCAAGATTTACAGTTTACAATTTACTCACTGCTGACAAACCTATTATTAGCCTATGAAATATAAACAGACACTTATCCTGTTGGTATTTTATTTCAAACTTGTAACCAAACCATTTCATCACTGTTCAATGTCTGTAGGGCTCTCCCCTCAGACTTAATTTCCTGTCATACCTAAAAAAAACATTTGGCACCTGGACCATGTACCATTATTTAGCACTTACATAAACTGACACAAAATTGAACGCAAAATAAATCTAAAGTTTCGACCTCAGGGGTCTACGGTCAAGTTTATAACCATCACTAAGCAGTTGTTGTTGGTTTTTATCAGGATTTTTATCCTTTTTTTTTATTCTATTTTTTGGCGACTTTCTTTTTGATATGAACTGCTGGGAATTTGAAAAATCTCTGACATTTTGGATAAAGTACAGTTTCCTCCAGGAAAGTTTCTCCAGTATCTTTAAACTTTTGCCCTGATGTCAGTTCGGCCCACGTCTCACCGTCTTATCAGTTCAGATTACATTAAAGGATAGAATAATTGTGTAAGCGGCTTGTCGGCCGCACGATAAGAAACACAAATCAGTTTTTTGTCCAGCAGTGACTGATTGCTGTTGTCAATGAAGTTTCAGAGTCTGATCAGCAGCAAGAAGCTTGTGCTGTCTGCACACATGGTAGAGAAAGGACAGGTGAGTGACAACTCCCACATCCAGATTAAATCAAAGTTCATAAGTCTCTACCATTGTGCTGTTGAGCCCTGGAAGCAAAAGTGAGGAACCACAGAGGGTTGGAGGAAGTGAGGAAACATCAGCGATTCATCTAAAGTTTCAGTCATGTTGAGGCACGTGTTGTTGCTCTTATGATTAAACTCCGTATCTGGTGTCAGAAGTGACTGACTCTTCATCATCAAACATCAGAGGCAGGAAATGAACCCTTTGGCTAGGTGGCTGGAGATGGGGGTTGGAAATGTCACACATCTGCTTACGAGTAGTATTTGTGTGCATGTGACTGTGTCTTTGGGGGTTGTTCTAATTTAGCACAATTGTTAAAACCATTGCTTTTCTTTGAGAAACATCGCCCACACAGACTACTGAGATGCATTTTAGACTTTGTTTAAGATGATTTGCTGCCACTTCACTGCTCCTGCTATTTGGTTGTTAGAGACCAAAAACAGAGCTAAAAATGAGAGAATATCATCTATATTTTTGCCAGGTTTCCTAAAACACAACTCCAAATGAATGATAGTATTAGCCTGGTACTGGTGGTTGTTGTCATATTAACCTAAGAGAATGCAGTGTTGTCTTCCCATGCCTCCGAAGCACGTATGTTTTATAGGTCAAGAAAGGTTTTGTGGATATATTACAGACAGGGCCAAAGATAAGAAGGCAAGCAGAAAATAACAAAGTTGATGTATACAGAGACAGTAAAGTAGCACAGACATAATTAAAGACTTAGCAACAAGACTATTTTTATGCAACACTAGGAATGCTTCATGTGACAAAACCATGAGAGAGGTTAGCGGGTAAGTTAGTAGTTCTGCTGAGGAAACAGCTGCATACAGAGTGTGTCTGTAAATGTTATTAGTGTAGCTACATATCACAAAATACCTAGTGGTGTGAACATTTCAACACGGAGCAGAGTTTATTCTTTTCAAGCTCACTATGTTTTCCACCTTTATATATCAGATTATATTTTCCTGTTATCTTGCTGCTCCCCCCCCCTCCCTCGTCTCTCCCCACCATCACCCCCCGCTCTCTGAGCCCTGCCAGACTATTTCTGAAGGCACTGCCGACCCCCTAACACACATACCACCTCAACACATGTGGACTCAAAACCCTCTTAGCTATGCTTGAACACTGATGCACAGAAACTTGAGACAATATTAAGCATCTATAAACTATTGCTCTTATTATACTGTTGAACGTGTTGAAATCATTTTAAAGATAATAAATTCAAAGTTAGCAGTGAAGTTTTAAGAGTATCATGAAATATGGTTCTTTTTTTGTTATTATCATGCTGGTATTATATTATGGCTCTGTGTCTGTGCATGTGTGGTGTGTGTGTGTGTGTGTGTGTGTTTTTTGAGTTAAGGGGGTTCCTTCTTCCTGTCAAGAGGTAGGTCACATGACCGTACAGCTTCCTGTTTCACTTCCTGTGCCACAGAGGACTGAGAAAATACAATTGAAGCATGTAAACCCGTGTTAACTTGTGTGTTACAAGTTCACAAAAAGACAGGCACACACTTGTTATATGTACATTGTGTCGGCTAATTACAGATAAACAGAAGCCTGCACACACAGTGTGACATCTTTATAGATCCATATAGATTAACAAATGTAATATATTACCATGTCCTCAAAACCATGCACATAGATCACTTTGACTCAGAGGTATTAATATGCAGCAGTACAAGTCATACAACCTTGTGTTAGACCTTGTATTATCAATGAATGTCCCATTTTGTTTGGAGGCATTATTTTATAAAGTTCAAAATGTCCCCTTTTGTCATCTTGTCCTCTCTGAAAGTGAGCTGAGTGTGTCATAACTATAACTGTCATGTAACGGCATCAGACGAAGTGTCATTTCTGTTTTTATGTGTTTGTGTGTTTCTACAGGCAACCAGACAAGCTGAGGGTTGTGTGGACCAGGAGGAACAGACGCATGTGTTCCAAGGTGAAACCACTGAAACACACACACACACACTCAGACTAACACACTTTGACCAACGCACACATGCAGACCTGTTAATGTGCTGTTTGCTGTGTAGCTCCACAGTTGGCAGCCGGGGATCAAGAACCCCTACAGGGGCATGGTGGTGTGGCCGGTCCCAGAAAACATCGACATCTCTGTTACTCTCTTCAAGGTACCAAACCAGAACGTACTGCTTACAATGTAGACTCAAAGTCAAGGAGAAACCCCAAATAAATGAGTGGGGAAATATAACAAATGCATGTTTTGATCAATATGATCATTATGTGACTTGTGGGCCGTGGCTTTCAATATCACTCAGAGTTCGGAGCGCTCCTCCGCCAACATCCAATATTTCATCTTTCAGAAGAGGGATTTTTTTTTTTCCTCTGTGAGAGTTAAGACTACTTCATTAATCCTATCAGCAAATTGCAGCATTACAACAGTTGTATCTATTTAACTGTCTAAAATTATGCAGGGGCTAAACTATCATTGGAGAAAATGCACAGGTAGTTGTATGGATATGTTGATAACATTTAAAGATAATATTCCATTAAAAAAGTGTATTTTTATTATCATCCTTCAGGATGCCAATGCAGATGAGTTTGAAGACAAGGACTGGACCTTTGTCATTGAGGGTGTAAGTATCTCTACTTCTAAACCAGCTTTTCCATGTAGTGAATTAACCCAAATTGTTTTGTCAATAAAATGGCCAAACTACAGGTGCGATCAAAAAATTTGGAGACTGCGTCTAAAACAACCAAAAGCCGTACCTGATTTAAATCTGGCTGCCAACCCCTTTAAAGTAGCCTCCTTGTGCGGCCTTAAAGGCTCCAGTGCTCCCGCCACACTTGGAACGCTCCCTGGAAGTCCCGTTCTGTGAGCTCATCAAGCACCATCTGCAATTCATGCTCAATCTCAGCCAAAGTATTGAAAAAGCGACCCTTCAGCCCAAACTTCAAATTTGGGAACAGAAAGAAATTGCAGGAAGCCAAATCTGGCGAGTGGGGATGGTCGGGAGCGAGCATTGTGTTGTTGCAGGCAAAAAAAAAAACGGTGCTTTTTTAATGCACTGCAAGTGGGCGCGTTGTCTTGTTGGAGAACCCAATTACCGTCACGCCACAGTTCAAGAGGTGTGTAGCAAATGTTTTCCCTCAGCCACGTCAGAACAAGACAGCTGAACTCGGTGTTGACAGTCTGATCCTGTGGGATGACACGCCTTCTTTGGTCATGGACAGTAACGTTCTGCCCCTCTTAAAACGTAAATGCAACTCAGAACACCTCGCTGAGTTCACTTACTCTTTAAAGTTATTGCTTCCCTCTACTCCTTGCACATTTGTGTGCAACATTTGTGTGCAACAGGAACAATCTCAGAAATGTTTGATCGCACCTCTTACTGCAAATCTTGCCTCCCATTTTAAGAATCAGACTCACTTTAATCATCATGTAGAAGTAAAATGCATAAAAAAAATGCATTACTTATCATAGTTGTTCTTGTCTGCCATGTTCAGGAGAACAAGGGTCACCGTAAGGTGCTGGCATCAGCTGACATCAACCTGAAGCGCTTCGCCACTCCCACGCCGACCCAGACCGACCTGACGCTGAAGCTGAAGCCGCTGTCCGTCAAAGTGGTGGAGGCCACGCTCAAGCTGTCGCTGTCATGTGTCTTTGTTCGGGAGGGAAAAGCCACGTGAGTAGTTTAAGTTAGTTTTCTTTAAAAAGTGTGCTTGATGACACTTTTTTTTAATGGTTTTTGATGTCTCTCTGTGCTAATTGACATCATATAAAAGATGACATGACACCAATATCATGATGTTTATCCCAGACAGTAGTGCTTCTATAATGCAGTACTTCAGGTGGACATTGAATGCTTGAATTCAAGTGTTTCCTCTCTAGTACTGGATAGTTATTGTGAAAATGAGGGTCCACGTGGAAGTTAACTTAACGATTTAAAATGTTTGAACTATTTGAAAACCTTTCCAACCACATTTGATATTCTGACCATATTATTTATCATAGTAATCATTCGTATCTGTGGAGATGTCATTGACATGAGTATCACTTGTGGTGCGATAAATGTTTGTCCTTGTTCCTCAGTGATGAAGACATGCAGAGCCTTGCCAGCCTGATGAGCGTTAAACCCGCAGACATCGGCAACCTGGACGACTTCAATGAGAGCGATGAAGAGGAGGACAAGAAGTCTGTGACTGCTACAGGTAGGCAGACTTACACCAGCTCTGTTTTTTCTCTCACATCTTCACTGGTATTTCTATTTCCACTCATTACAACTTTTCAATTTCTTCCTCATCTATTTTTCTTCTTCCACTCTTATTCCTGTCATTTCTTCTTCTCTACTCTTTTTTTCCTGGCTGCTGCAGTAGTTCCTCACACTCTAACTCGCCCAAATCGCCCCGCTCCCCCTCCACCTGACAAGCGAAACTCCACTGTATCCAGTTTTTCAGCCTCAGGTAGTTCTCTCTCACCCTTTCTATCACTTGCTCCTGCTGCTTTTTTTTCTCTAGTTTGTCTGGAGGCTTGAAAAACTCAAGCTGCAACATGACACACAGAGGTTTTTGTGTGCACAGATACATTAAAAAAAAAAAAGGGAGAAAAATCAAGTGGAAAAGCAGCTCAAACGACCATAACTCCGACATAAAACCGCTTGCGCCTGATGTTTCTTTTTTAGGACTGAATGATATTGTTTGTTAATGATCCCTGTAGTCCTGAACTAAAATGTTGGCAATTTAAATTTACAAGAGAAGATATAAGTGCTAAAAACAACGTGTTTGACAATACAGTGAACCCTCGTTTATCGCGGGGGTTACGTTCCAAATAGAGACCGTGATAGGTGAAATCCGTGAAGTAGTAACCTTTATTTTTTTTTACAATTATTATACAATGAAATACTCCATAATACATTGAAACCAAAGAACAAAACCTTTTTACAGGCCCAAGCATTTGTTTAACAAATAAAAGTACTGCATAAATGTTTTTTTTACAAATAACTACTGTACTGTAAAATAATAATTTTAATCATCAATACGAACTGAAGGCTTCAAATTGCTGAGATCGGCACCGCCCCACTGCGACCCGAGTCATTGGATTAGAACGGGAGGAAATGAAAAATGATTATGAAAACAAATACAAAGTACAGTAGGACAAATAGTGACTCGTGTATTTCACTGCTCTTCTGACTGAGCCGCTGCATCCTGACTCCGCTCTGCAGCGGTTCTTTCTTCTAAAGCCGGCGGTGCAGGTGTGGTTTTTCGAGAGAAGAACATAGTTATCGGTAGTTGTTGTCGCTCTTTTTTCTTCTGGGCAAAAAGATTCTTATAAACCGACACGCCACCATCGATTATTTTTAATTTGGCAAGCTGTTTTACGTACGTGTACATATTAAACCGCAACGTTATTGACAAACAGGTAGAGAAGAAGCGGAGAGACTGTTTAGCCAATCAGAATGCAGAACACAATGCACGATGCAAATCCGTGAAGCAGCGAGACCGTGAAAGGTGAACCGCGTTATAGCGAGGGTTCACTGTATAGCAAAATGTGTGCACAAGTGGGGGAAGATGTTTGCAGGTCATTATTAAGCTGAAGTAGCAGTTGAGCAATGTAATACTAATACTTTCCTACATGTAAATCCTGCATTCAAAATATTACTATACAAATATTAATAGTCAAACGTACTTAAAGAAAAATGTATTTCTTTGCAAGAGTCATTTAACAATACGATGTTGCACTCTGTTCAGAGTTTAGTGAGTTTTAGCACACAATATACGTCACATGGTCAGTGCCGACTGGTTAAAGGCTGCTCCAGTATTTTTAAAAATCAACCCGAGGTCTATTCCCATTACGATGCAATGACTGGAAACAATCCTCAATGGAGCGAGGCCAGACGCTATTTCATTGATATTTTGAATTTGGGTCTGGTAAATAATCTGGGCTAGATTTTTGTTGGAAAAGATGCAAATTTTCTGTATGAAAAACAATCTGCAAATATCCACAGAATTGCTGTCAGATAAATTCACTAAAGTAATAGTACAAATCAGTAGAAAATGTAAATACTTAAGTGAAGTTACTCTTCACCACTGATGTGCTTTCTTTCAGGTCTAAACCATTTTGACTTGTGTTACTTCCACTTTTCATTATTGCAATGTGGCAACAGAGCCGTTAGCTGAAAATGTTTGCATGTGGAGGGAAATGTTCAGAAGAAGTTCATCATAGTTCCATATTTTTTTGTGGTTTCAATCAAACAAACGTGTCATGTGATTAACAAAGTATCCTCATGACAGTCGGAGGATTAACTGACGTGATCCCAACAGTAATCTAATTATCAGTTTTCATTTCATTGTCGTTCTCATTTCATGAACTTTTCCTTCTGTGTTTTTCATCGTTTCTCTTTCTGCAAAAATCTACTTTCACTGATCCATCCATCCTTCCATCCATTAATCCAGCCTGTGGACGTGATAGCGGTCCCCCTAGTCCTGCTCTCCACTCCCGCCCTCCTCTACCGATTGCTCCCCGCCCCTCGCCCCGCCGCTCACGACATCCCTTCTCGGCCGCTCCGGTCCAACCAGAGATCCAACCTTCCCCTGGCCCCTCCCCTCAGCCCTCACCCAGGTCCAAGCATCAAAAATCAACCAACCTTGTTCTTCCTGAAACCTCTGCTGGGTCTGACTCTCTACCTGATCCTTCAAGCTCCCAGGTCGCAGCAGATACTCGTTCCGTCCAGAGTGCCTCCTCTGTCCCTCCTCTCTTTCCTCCGACTCCTAAAAGCTCTGAATCTCTGTCTACTTCAGCTTCTGCCTCAGTGGAGTCTTCTTCAGCAGTGCGCTCAGTTCCCTCAAAATCGTGCTCATCTGATCACCATGAAGGTCCTGTGAATTTAAATCCACCTTTTTCCCTGTCCTCTAAGTTCAGTGCACCTGCAACAGGCATCCCTTCTTTAACTCCTAAACTTCCCTCCCCTTCATTGTCGTCATCTGAGACTGTTGTCACATCATCTTCTGGGGCTCCCCAGAAGTCTTCTCTCACTGTATTCACTACTCTGACCCACAAGCCCAACTCCACTGCCTCCCACCTTCTTCCTCCCAAACCTTCCTCCCTTCAAAAACCCCCCATGCAGTCCTCTGAGCCTCCATCTGCTCACCCTCCGCTCACCAGGACCATCTCTCAGCCTCCCTCTCTGCCCAGAATCTTCCAGTCAGGCTCAACAAAAGGTATCTAGAGGCTGGCTGGCAGAGACGCACACTGCATGCTTTGCACTAACCGATTTCTGATGTGTGATTAGCTCCATGCCCATGGTACTTTCCAAAGCCAAACAGAGAATGTACTGTGCTGCATATGTACAGTATGGTGTGTTATTTGAAAAATCTGTGCATGATATCCATTTTGCCATCTATATCTTGGCTCTTTGCATTTGACATCAGTTCAAGTTCAGAGGTCATTCTGTCTTCTTGGATTATCTTCCTTTGGCTTGATCTTAACTTTCTTGTGAATTAAACCAGTGTAATCCATAACCCGGAAAGATTAAAGAAAATGCATGCTATGAAATTACTTCTTAATTCACTCTTTCTGACTGTATATTGACTTCTCTTCACTCCTCTTCTTCCTGCGCTCCTCTCCTCTCCTCAGCTCCTGTTTCATACCAGCGGCGCCCCCCAGAGGCTCAAACTGCAGATGATTCTGCTGCAGTCTCTGGTCTGTTTCTACTTTTTTCGACTCTCTACGCCAAAGTGATGCTAATTCACCACTTTTATGCAAAAGCCCTAACACTTTCTCTCCTCCGTTATCTTTCATTCTCTGTCAGGCCGTTCGCACATTTTCAGTCCTCACATTGTCAAGTCAGTCGCTCGTCCCACCTCTCCCTCTCCTTTTTCTGCTGATGGCCCTCTTATGTCAGCACCACCTCTCCCCAAATCTCACCCCTCTAGATCAGAGTCAGGTAACTGATGTTAAAAGTTTGGTAACTCTTATTCCTGTCCCTACATTTATCCTTTCATCTTGTCTCTGAACTTTTTGTTTCTCCGCTTTTATTTTTTCCTTTGTTGTCAGCTTTTCTGTAAATCTGCTTCACCTCCTTTTCCCGCTCACATTTCCTGTCCTTCCTCTCTGTTTTCCTCAGCTGCTCAGGGGGTGTGGTTGACACCCAACTCTGCCTCAAGTGGTGGGGACATCACCCCTGTCCCTCTTTTGACCAGTCCTGATCTTGATGCTCTCTGTGACCCAGAGGCTCCAACCCGTCCTGCTACCCTTCCCTGCTCCTCACCCCCTCACTCCTCTTCTCTTTCCACCACCACCTTTCTCTCCTCTGCTCTCACTGTCACTCGTCCTTCTGCTCCACCTGCTCAGATCAGCTCCGGTCAGTCAGGTACACCAACCAACTTATCAAACAGTCTCCTGTCTGTTTATTTTACATGTAAAAATACCTCTTCTTAAAGCAAATGACCACTCCTTCCCTTCTTCCTTGCAGAGCAGACTCACTTTTTCTAATCTGTTTTCTGTCTTTATTTCACTCTCTATAGGCTTGACATTCTCCCTCACGCAGGTGGATGAAGAAACAACGTCTGAAGCGAAGGAAACAACTCCAACTGGTCCTCTGAGCCACGCCAAAGATTCTCCTGCAGATAGCCAGCCACCAGCAAACAGCAAAGTTTCCAAACAGCCAATCAGGGCAGCTCAGGAGTCAAAGGCGGCCATTGCAGAAAACAAAGCTGGACCCGGAAGGATCAGGTGAGGTCATGGTATGATATCCCATGAGTGTGTAAATTTAGATCAGAGGTATCTTTGGTCTCAAACTGCTGTGTGAAGATTAAATCTTTCAACAGACTACAAAGCTAGGCATCTAGAGGACTGATAGTCGGCCTAACAGAGCTTGAGAACAACAGCAAGGATGAGTTTAAATTGGAAGATTGGCCAGAAAAGAAAACAGGCTTTTAAAAAATCAGAAAGCTCAGATTCTTCTTCGTGTTCTTTTTAAGCTTCCTTTTGTACAGTCTGAGATCAGCTGTGTGCTTGATTTTGCATGATTGTTTAAAGGAATAGTTTGACATTTGTGGAAATATGCTCACAATCTTTATTTTGCAGAGTTAGCTGCCATGTCCTTAAATTAAATATGAAACTATGCTAGTGAAGTTATTTTAGCTGAACATAAAAGACTGGAAATAGGAAACAGATTTCCTGGCTCTGCCCAAATAAAACAAAATCATCCTACTGCACCTCTGCAACTCAGAGGTTCTTTTTGTTTGTTCAATCCATTAAAAAGTCCAGGACCTCACTGCACATACAAAATAGTAGCACAGATTTAGGGAACTTTAGAGATTCCTGTTCAATGGATTTAGTTACCTGTTGAAAGAGCCAGTCGAGACTGTGACCGGTCTTTTTTTTTAGTAAACTAAGTTAACCATCTGCTTTATATTGAGATCTGAGAATGGTATTACTGTTCTTGTCTAATTCCTGACAAAACAGCAGGTAAGCATATTTCCCAAAAGTATTCCTTGAAGTCACTGTATCTTTGAACCTGCTTCTGATTGCATCACCGATTTGAGAGAAAACAGGAGGTTTAATTGCGAAGCTAACCCAGTGCCCAGCTTGCTGACTCGTGTGTTGTTGCGTAGCAGTTTATTCATGTTTGTGGATCAAAGATTGTGAGACTTGTCAATCTACCGTTTCTCAAGGTGCTCTGTGTTCTGCCCGGTGTTTGTGCTTCCTCTGTGCTAACATGCGCTAACAGTTGCAGAGTGTTTTGTGCCCTGCCTCCTGTTGCACTGACCCCCATCAGGCCTGTAGCTTGCTCTGTGGCCGCCCGCACGCTCAACCTTGTGAGATCCCTTCCCGCTCATCTCTCGAGCTTGACCTCCAATATTTCTGTCCTCTAGTCCCACCCAGTCCCACTCAGAGCTGATCATAGCCCCGCCCCCTCCCTGGCCTTTCGCCTGCTGTGAGCTCTCCACCCCTGAGCAGCCCTCCACCAGTGTCGTGGCAGCATTTATCACTCCTAAACAGCCAAATGTTCACGGGCACATTGATTTAAAAAGGCCAACCAATAAGGGTATTATTAGCCCACTTAAGACCGGGAAGGTGCCCCTGGCAAAGCCTGAGTCTGACTTTGATGACGTCATCAATGAGTCACTTAACCAGAGACAAGAATCAGGGAGCTTGTTTCTGGAAGTGGATGACTCTAAGTGCGATACTATCAAAAGGTGTCCCCCAGGGTGAGTATTTATTTTAACAGATAAAATCAAGATCCCCAAAAATACCAGTAATGAGGTTACAGAATGTGAGCTGGTTATTGTGATAATGATGAAGCACACACAGATATCTAGGATTAAGGACTATTGTTTATCTGTTCTGCAGTCTTGAACAGAAAACCAATGAAAAGCCATCGCTGACAGAGCAATTAGACGGAGCAGCAATGTCGAAGGAGAAACAGAAGGAGACTGAAATTCAAAAGATACAAGATAAGGAAAAGAGGCAGGAAGAGGAAGAGCAAAAAGCGATGCTCCTGAAGGAGCATGAAGAGAGGAGAAAACATGAGGAGGAGAAGAAGAGACTGTTAGAAGAGGAGAAAATGAGACTCTTACAGGAGGAGGAGGAGGTCAAGAGGGAGAAGGAAAGGAGGAAAAGTGAAGAGGAGAGACTCCTGAAGGAGAAGAGAGAGAAACAGGAGAAACTGAGGGAGGAAGAGGTGAAGGGGAAGTGGGATGAGGAGAAGAGGAGAAAAAGACAAGAACAGGAGAGGGGAATCCTTGAATTGGAGAAGGAGAAGGAAAAACTCAGGAGAGAGGAGGAGAGAAGACTTGAGAGAGAGAGATTCATGAGGAAGATGAAAGAGGAGGAGGAGAAAAGGTTGAATGACAGGAGAGTGTTTGAGGAGCAAAGGAAGAACAGGGAGGAAGATAAAAACAGGCTCCTAGAGGAGGAAGAGAGGAGGAAGATGGAGGAGAAATGCCTGAAAGAGGCAAAAGAGAAGGAGCACCAGAAAATCAAACAGATGGAAGAGAGAAGCAAGAGAGAAGTGGAGGAAAGAAAGAGAAATGAGGCAGAGAAAAAGAGGAGAGAGGAGGAGGAGAGGAGAAAAGAAGAAGAGAGAAAGAGGAGAGCAGATGAGGAGAGGAAGAAGAGGGAGGTGGAGGAGGAGAAAAGAGTTAATGAAGCAGAAGAAAGAAAAAAAAGGGACGAAAAGGAGAGACAACTCAAAGAGGAGAAAGAGAAGGAGAGAATCCTGAAAGAAGAAAAAGAAAGGATGGAGAGGAGGAAGAAAGAAGAGGAGGAGAAGCAGAAAAGAGAGGAAGAGAAAAGACGTGAGGACGAAGAGAGGAGGGAAGAGAGGCTCTTGAATGAGCAGAAAGAAAAGGAAAGGATAGAAAAGGAGGAGAAAGAGAGGAAGAAGAGGGAAGAAGAAGAAAAGAAGAGACGACTACAAGAGGAGCTGAAAAGGCAGGAGGCAGAGAAGAAAAAGGAGGAGGAAACAAAAAGGGGGGAAGAGGAGGAGAAGAGGCAGAGCGAGAAGAAAGAGAAAGCAGAGAGGAGATTGAAGGAGGACAAAGAGCGGGAAAAGAATGAAGAACAAAAAAAGAAGAGGGACGAGGTAGAAAAAAGGAAGATGCAGGAGGAGGAGGGGGAAAGGAGAGCCAGAGAGGGGAAAGACAGGAGGAGGGAGGAGGATGGAGCAGCTCCAGTCTGCAGTGTCGAGGCCAACAGATCAGATGAGGACAAGCAGAACATGAGAACGGCGTCTTCTGTGTCGGTCTCTCAGCTAAACACGCACACGCCTCCTCCCGGTTTCAAACCCTCCCACGCGGCTCTTAAAGGTGTGACGCAGACTCGACTTCCTGCTCCTCACCTCCCTCCCCCGGCCAAAACAAGCGTTACAGCCGAGGAGCTGCCCTCTCAGGTTTTCAGGGAGGTGGCCCTTCCATCAGTCGATAAACCAACCGCTGCCTCCATAAACTCCGATGAGCGGTGAGTTACAGCACTGAAGTAGAAAATAATGATGTCACTGTGAGTGGTGATTACTCTCAGTGAGGCCTGTTTGTTTTTACACCAGAAATGACTGCTTTTTTAATCAGCAAAAAAAAATGAAACAGCCTTGAAAAATCACTTCTTCTGTTGATTCAAATGCAAGTTCTTGTCTGTATTTTGTCACTGAATTGATATGAAGCTGGGCTGAATCACTCATCTTTTCTATTGTGATTATTTCTCTGTTCTTCTGGAGTGATTATTATGTGATTCCCTGCTCAGTAAGGCAATAAGACTGATTGTCTCTGTGGTAGCGGTGAGCAGATTGATCCCTAATGTATTGATGCTACTGATATAAATCTGGTACCAAAGAAAATGGATCCATTAATGCCTCATGGACACTTAGTGCTACACCTGCATGTGATTAACAGAGAATAGTCAGTGCTTATTATTCAGTGCCAATTTAAATGTATTCACAAGTCTTGACTTGACATACTGATACTGGTATCAATATCAATGATCATGGCCCTGGTATCAAATTCTCTGGTGCTGATCACCCCTGCTACTTTTTTCTTTTGTTGTTTCACTATGGCCGTCCTCCTCTTCCTCTTTTCTATTTAAGCTGAGTTCCTTGATGTTTTTCCAGCTGTCTCTCTTTCTTTTTTACTTTTCCTCTCTCTCCCTCCTCGTTCCAGTCTTGGCCAACCCTCTCCCATAAAGGAAGGTTCAGTGTCAAACATTGTTGTCCCAGAAAATAAACTATCTGCAGCATGCACTCCACCTGTTCAGCCATCTGCTGAGAATAAACCAGTCACATTAGAGGTCATGCCGCTGGTGCTACCTCCACAGAGGCTGTCTGAAGCAGAGATTCCTCTGTGGAAAGCGCTAGAAGGGAGAAGTGGGGAAGATACAACTGAAAAAATCTCTGCCGAGGAGGGTACAAAACCTTTGTGCAGAGGGTAAGAATGGATGAGGGGCCTTTTTTTTTTGTCTGCTTCTCTGCTTTATCCTCCTGTCTGTGTTTTTTGTTTGTCCGCCTCGCTGATAGTCTGGTTTCTTAATCTTAATGTTAATGTAAGTAGGAAATGTAAATGTGTAATGGTTTTTCCCTGTTTTACTGCTCACACAGAGAAGATGCAGCTGAGGTGGACACCCCTGTAGCAATAGCCAAAGATTCAGAACCACGCCACATAGTCCTGCCCACTGCTCAGCCCGGCATATCACCAGTTAAAGAGGAGCCCGAGGAGCCAGAAGAACCCGGCGTGGAGCCAGCAACCTCACTCACAGTTCCCCCCAAACCAGCTGGCGAGCGTGCCACTCTGGCGCTGGAGCCACTGCTGCCCTCAAAAGCAGAACCAGGACTGCGGCCGGAACAAGATACCCAGCCGTCAGGCAAACCACAACAGGAGGGAGCAAATGAGGAGAAACCAAAGGATGTCGTGGCGGGTGGTCAGGAGAGTTTTGTCGACAATGAGGAGCCAGTGTGCGAGGCAGAAAAGCAGCTCTGGGCAGCTGTGGAGGAGACCTCAGCGGAGACGGGAGTGGAAAGAGGGATGGAAAATAGCCAGAGCCCAGAAGAGGAGGAGAAGCAGCGGGAGGAGGAGGGTGTAATAGGGGGGTGAGTCAGTGATGGTTCCTTGCAGTCTTTGCAGCATGGCGTGAGTCCACCGACAAAAAAACAAACCTGCTCACGTGCTGTCTAACGATCCTCTGTGGTGCTGCAGCCTAACCAGTGCTTACTCAGTAGTCGCAATTAACCTCATCTGAAGCTATTCTCTTTATCTCAACCTCTGTCTACGCTGTTACACTGGCTATTTAAATAGAAGTGATTTGATGAGAGTAAATAGTAAAATGTGTGTGTGTGTGTGTGTGTGTGTGTGTGTTTGTGTGTGGTAGTGCGCAGATATGTGCACACACAGAGGCAGATGTGTGTGTTGCAGAGCAGCAGAAGGAGGCGTCTGCTGGCTTCATGTCAGCGGTAGTTGGGGTGTTGTATAGAGGGTGAGTCTCTCTGCCTGCCTGTGTGGTTATTTGCTAAGGTGTGATGCAGAATGCAAAAAAGTTTCTGTTAACTACGCTCAGATGCAGTAGTAGTTGTAGCCAATAGATCACTGTGGAATAATTTAATAATTAAGTCAAATGAGATCCAATATCTCTGTAAATATTGCATAAAACAAGTGCAGTTAATACAACAAAACAAGGCTTTAATACTTCCAAAGATGAATTTAATAAAGGATAACATGGTATACATATACATACAAACAAATACTGGGTAAAAAAATATTATAGTTTTGAACTTATCATTATGGAAAAACTGTTATATTAGAAATTATTAAAATGTTTTTCAAAACAATAATGATGATCAGGCAATTTTCTCATAGGTTTTCACAATATTCAAAATATTTATCAGATATTTTATTACATTAACACATTCAGATAGACATTTTAATACATTTTGATGAGTTATTACTTTATCTCTACAGAAGTAATGCTTTTAGCTGCTGTGGGAAACTGTAAACTGGTGTTTATTAGCTTCACTTTTTGCGTATAAAAACTGTCCATCCTTCATTTATCCGTATCATAGATGCCCCGTCCTGTTGGTGCCAGGGCTCGATCGTACATGGTTTTGGATTATTTGGTTAAAATTCACTCAGTGAGCTGACATTGTTGTTTCTGCTAGCTTTGTGTCTTCCTCTGAGCTGAGCTGTGGACCGCATGGCACCAGACAGTGTTTTACATGCTCTTAATCATGCCAGAGGTGATGTAAATAGCACTATTTTTGTGCTCTGGATAGAAAAACAGGGTCTCAGCATAACAAACAATCAGTGTTTCCTTTAGGTGCTTTTGCAAGGCACTTTGGACAAGCACCAAAACAAAGTCTGAGAAGGAACTGTTTAATCAAGCATGTTGTCTGACTCTCTGCCACAGTGTCATGATGCGGGTCATGATAGGGTGAGCTCTGTCTCACAGTTTTCCTGTCCCTCATGTCTGCACCGTAGCTACGAGACTGTGACCTCCATCCTGCACACACCCGGATCAACCGATGCAGGTCATCCACACCCCTCTGCAGAGCAACTATGCCTACTTCTAAATAATGAAGACCAGCCATGTTCACATGAAGTAGAGTCAGATGATGACCCGATGACTGATGTGGATATCTTGCCACCCGCAGCCTTTTTTGATATAGCAGAAAGTCAGACCGTTCCTGAGGAAAAGGTTTCCAAGACTGACGTAGCTCAGCGCTTACCTTCAGACGACACCTGCGGGCTGAGTCTGGTGGCAAGTCTGCGACAAGCAGCCAGCGAGCAGGAGAGGGAGAGAAGGGAGGAAGAAAAGATGGAAAACATTAAGAGGGCAGAGAGGGAAGAGAGTGACAGGAAGGAGAGAGAGGAGGCGGAGAAGAAAGCGAAAGAAAGTTTGGAGAGGGAAAAGGAAGGGGAAAGAAAGAGGTTAGAAAGGGAAAGAGAAGAGATGGAGAGAAAGGAGAGGCAGAGGTTGGAAATTGTGAGAAAAGAGATGGAGAGGAAGGAGAAGGAAAAACAGGAGATGGAGAGGTTGGAAAAGGTGAGAAAAGAGATGGAGAGGAAGGAGAAGGAAAAACAGGAGATAGAGAGGGTGGAAAAGGTGAGAGAAGAGATGGAGAGGAAGGAGAAGAGAAAGGAAGAGAGGGAGAGGTTGGAAAAGGTGAGAAAAGAGATGGAGAGGAAAGAGAAGGAAAAACAAGAGATTGAAAGGTTGGAAAAGGTGAGAAAAGAGATGGAGAGGAAGGAGAAGGAAAAGGAGAGAGAAGAGATGGAAAAGAAGGAGAGGGAGAGGTTGGAAAAGGTGAGAAAAGAGATGGAGAGGAAAGAGAGGGAGAGGTTGGAAAAGATGAGAGAAGAGATGGAGAGGAAGGAGAAAGAAAAGGAAGATAGGGAGAGGTTGGAAAAGGTGAGAAAAGAGATAGAGAGGAAGGAGAGGGAAAAACAGGAGATGGAGATGGTGGAAAAGGTGAGAAAAGAGATGGAGAAGAAGGAGAAGGAAAAACAGGAAATAGAGAGGTTGGAAAAGGTGAGAGAAGAGATGGAGAGGAAGGAGAAGGAAAAGGAAGAGAGGGAGAGGTTAGAAAAGGTGAGAAAAGAGATGGAGAGGAAAGAGAGGGAAAATGAAGAGAGGGAGAGGTTAGAAAAGGTGATAAAAGAGATGGAGAAGAAAGAGAAGGAAAAACAGGAGATGGAGAGGTTGGAAAATGTGAGAAAAGAGATGGAGAGGAAAGAGAGGGAGAGGTTGGAAAAGATGAGAGAAGAGATGGAGAGGAAGGAGAAGGAAAAGGAGAGAGAAGAGATGGAAAAGATGAGAGTAGAGATGGAGAAGAAGGAGAAAGAAAAGGAAGATAGGGAGAGGTTGGAAAAAGTGAGAAAAGAGATGGAGAGGAGGCAGAAGGAAAAACAGGAGATGGAGAGGTTGGAAAAGGTGAGAGAAGAGATGGAGAGGAAGGAGAAGGAAAAGGAAAAGAGGGAGAGGTTAGAAAAGGTAAGAAAAGAGATGGAGAGGAAAGAGAAGGAAAAACAGGAGATGGAGAGGTTGGAAAAGGTGAAAGAAGAGATGGAGAGGAAGGAGAAGGAAAAGGACAGAGAAGAGATGGAAAAGAAGGAGAAGGAGAGGGTGGAAAGGGAGAGAGAAGAGCAGGAGGACAAGCAACGGGAGGAGAGGGAAAAGGCAGTGACAAAAACAAAGCAGCAGATGGAGAACATTAAGGAGAAAGAAAAGAAAAAATATCAGAGAGAAAAGGAGGAGAGAAGGAAGACGGAAAAAGAGCAGAACAGAAAAGGAGAAGGTGCAACTATTCCTGACATTTCATCTGTGCAAAACAAGCAGAAAGTGAACAACAGCCAATCAAACAACTGGCCGCCACTGATGGAGGTAGAGTTGGGTGATATTGCAGATGATGAGAGGCTGCAGAGTAATGATGAATCTGGATGCAAATCTGATCCCAAACCATCAAACATAGTTGTACCCAGAGCTGAGGCCGATCTGGTTCCAACCAGACCAAGTGATTCTGTCCCTGCAGCCAAACAAATAAACAACAAACACGAGGACTCCGTCACTGCTGTTAAGAAAACCCCGGACCATCTGAGATCGGTTAAAAAGGGCACATCCAGTCTTAAATGTGGTGCCATCCCAGTGTGGCTGAGAGAGGAGGAGGACGAGGAAATAGAGTATGAGAGAGGACAGGAGGATCTTGGCTCCATCTGGCTGGCTGAGCTGTACATGGAAGGGGAAGCAGGGTGAGTAAAGGATGTGGGAGAGATAAATAACAGCAGGGAGAGAGGTGAGTAACCGGGAAAGAGTTGGCTATATGAGAGAGATCTGCCTGTTGCTTCTTGTGGACCGGAGGACTGTGTCTGTGGGTTGTTCTCACTTTGTCCACAGGGAAATAATATTTACTAAACCTTACTGTCCTTCGCTTACTGAGGGGTTTGGTCTTGTCCTGCAAGTCTTTCTCAAGAAAGAGTTGGGTGTTGGCATGCGAATCGTGTCTGCCATCTCTCAAAGAACATCATCAGCATGTTGTTTTTGAAGGACACTTTATGTTTTATCTTGGTTGTGACTTTTTCTGTAGCCGTTTAAAGTGTAGGAGAGAAGACGGGGAAGTTAGTTCTGTTAGTTTGGCTCCACATTTTGACGACATATCAACACATTCAACTTAAAGCTGCAGCACTGCCTGACTCACAGCATCTAGTTTTCAACCAAGGTACTCTAAACCCTTTAATAGCTCATTTCCACATTTTCAATATAATCCCCAATGCCCAAGTTAACATCAATAAATGCTCTTTTAACTCCAGAACCTGCCTGAAATTGTCACATTTTTAAGGTTTCCTTAGGGTCTAGATAATATAATAATAGTTGTCTGTATATCCATAGATATATTGCAAACAGGAACTGCTCAACCTTATTTCAGTCTACTTTTAATGATGCCAAATTTTCCAAAATGTAAATATACAGGCTAAAAAAACACCTTTAGTTGTTTGTGTAAATGTGTAGCAGCAGTGCTGCAAGCATGGAAAACGGGAAGGAATGCAGTGGATGTGTCTTACTGTGTTTCTGTGTAAACAAGCATGTGTTCAGTAGTCAATGCAGTTAAGTAGCACATCAAGTAGCATGGATTAATGGATTTGGTTGATCATTGGATGTGGCAATTCAGTCGAGGCCAGAGCATGCTTAAAACTGGTGTTTGGCTTTACTTGAGTAGGTCATGTATTTTTTTTTTTAAGAGTCTAGAATAATCTCACATAGCCAGACCTCTGTTCCACAAACGTTCTGGAAGTCTTGGTGAGAGTCTTGTCCAAACAACTGTGATGTCAAGGCCTTGAGACAGCTATGACATTAGCAGAGTGCCAGTGCCATACTCTATCCTCAGTTCAAAAGCAACTTCTGTGTTTGATTGTCCTTCAACCTTTGTGACCATTTCAAGATGGAGCTCTGGCTGCGTGAGATGAATGGTGGTATGTTAGCAGATGAGAATGGGGCATGACGAGTATACTGGTTGGGTCTTTGGTTGGTCTCTTTTATCAACAGCACTTCAGCCTGCACGTTCACCTTTGAAATCTCCCTTTCTGTCTTCAGCCAAGGCCACTTATCCCCTGCTGTCACCCAGAAGCCCTCCTCACCCCCCTGCAGTGAACAGATGCTTTACCAGAGCTCTGCTGCCAGTCAGCCAAATAAACCTGAACCTTCTGAGTCCTTAACCAGTCAGACTGACAGTCCACATCCTGACCCTCCCTCAGAGTCTCAGCAGGAAGAAGCAATCAGTCCAATGATGAGGGACAAACCTGCTCCCCAACATAGAGAGGCACTAAAACAGACAATGAAAGGACAGAGAGATGATGTTGTCACAAAAACTAGTCACAGCCTGGAGGTAGCAGCCAATGAGGAGGGAGAATTTGTCCAGTCTTCGGTTGTGCCTTGGCCCCTTCCTCCAAGCACTAAAACCGCCAACATGCACCCTGACCCAAAACACACTAAGATACACACTGACACAAGCATCAGTAGGATGCACGGTGGCACAAAAGTAGCCACACATTCACACACGAGTCATGAAATGAGGGCAGAGAAAGACACAAACCACTCCAAGACCTCCAGTTTAAACCAGGATAAAAACACCACAAAGAGTGAAATGAACAACCTTCACAACAGTCTGTCCAGAGACCAGCAGCTCCAAGAGGAGGAAAGATTATTATTGGCTAAAATCCACCTCATGTCAGGCGACGCATCCCCTGTCTCTGGCCCTCGCGATATGAAGCGACTCATTCCCGCCCCTGGTGATATTGACTGCGATACCATGGAGCCTCAAAGCCAATCAAACATCCCCACTGACCTTACTGATCACAATCAGCACTCGGTTCCTTCCTGCCTCGATGGCCTGCAGGAAATATCACTAACTGGGATAGAAGAGCTACTGGGAGAGAAGGATGTGTAAGTTAGATAGGCTGTAATCCTGTGCTGCTCTCTGAAATGACATGCCACCGAAGCCTTGTATTTGTTTGCGTGTGCGATATGCAGACTTAAGACTTGAGACTTGTGTCAGCCTTAAAAGGGAATTCTACCAATTTTACTACTCAGCATTTAACAGATGGATCATGTTTTCTGTGGCTGTCGAGAATTAGGAAATGACCCAAGCCTGATTTACAAACCTGGTGTGTGGAGTTTGAGAAACACGTTCATTTACCAGGCAGGTGTTGTAGAAACATGGCAGGACAAGATGGCGAGCTCCGTGGATTGGGCCCACTCATACGTGTATGTATGAAGGGGCTCATTCTTCGGTAACAAATACACAATCATTCTTAGTTTTAGGTGATTATATACTAATAAAAACATAATTGTGAATATTATACTCCATTTCTACTTCTAGATCCTCCGCACCGAACCTTGAAGTTGGGAAAATGAGAACATGAGACTTCACTTACTCAACACTTTTCTCCATTTAGATTTAAGTTGACTAAAAAAAGGAAAGCATAAACAGCCAAGTCTAAAATTTTGACTGGTAAACTTCAGAAGAATACAAGAAAACACATGAGACAGCTTGAGTATTTCATCATAAGGTTTATTGGCTTAAGACTTGCCTTGGAAAGCACAATGTTCAATACTGTTTCATGTGGTGAGACTCTAATTTTGACTTCTCTTGGGTGACTTGAGGCCTGATTTGAACTTGCTCCAAAAAAAGCAACTCTGGTATTATCTTTGTGAAGATGTTGCCACACGAGTGCATGGCAGGTGTTGTGTTGTTTTGCTGCTGTGTAAATTGTGTTTTTTCAACTAAGTGCTCAAAGAATGAAATACATACATAACTGTTTGGTGGAAAACGTGCAAAAAATAAAGAGCCAAACAGCATAGACCTGTGTTGAGGAAACCGTGCCGCAAGTCCAAGTACAGATCTCTTGAATGCTGTATGTTTCCTATCATGCTCTTTAACATCAAGTCAGTGCTGAGATCTGCTCGCATTGGCAAGCTTGCATGTCTCTTGCTTAAATCTAAGGATTTGCTGGTGGCAATGCTGACACCATCTCGCATGGATGATCTTTATTTGACCAATCAGTCAATCTCAATGTCCTACACCTTGTCTCCTCTTAGGCGGAAACACCCACCGACTAGCCTCACCGATGGTGGAGAGAAGAAACCACCATCCCGACCAGACATGCACATTGCTTCTCCCCATCATCATGAGATTAAGACAACTCGACTTCCTTCATTACCAGAAGAAGAAACCTCTGACCTTAAGATCCCCAATCCTGTTCCAGTGGTCAGAGAGGAGGTCGATGGGAAGGACGACAAAGCTGAGGTCAAAACTGACATTAGCATGAACTCTTGCCGGCTTTTTAAATTGAACGCACACAACCAAATTTGAACTTCTTTTCCTCCCTCTTCCAGGACCTGGTGAACTCCAGCCAGTCACTGCTCCAGTGGTGTCAGAACATCACCAACGGGTGCCAGGGGGTAAAGGTCACCAACTTTAGCACGTCCTGGAGGAACGGCCTGGCCTTCTGCGCCATCCTGCACCACTTCCATCCGGACAAAGTGTACGCCAGTTATTTGCTACCTTCTGGAACTGAATATATGTTTTTGTTGCATTTTTCCACATTGCATTTAAAGATTGTCACGTTAAGAATGTCCGATCTAAACCTTTTAAGTTAACATGTTTTATGTTCTCTGATTTTGTCCCATTAGAAATTTTGACCAGTTGAAGCCTCATGACATCAAGCTCAACAATAAGAAGGTGAGGACGAGGTTTATTTAAATGAATTTTATGTTCAGCTCGTCATTGCTGTTTAGTGCACCATGACTTTAATAGTGTTAACAGTTTACTATTTAGTAGAAATCCCTTTCAATCATTGTGTTTTATGACCTCTCCTATGCTGCTCCTCCGTTTCTGTTATTATTTGATGAGAGCTGTGAATAACTTCACCCAGCTAATGTTTATTTTCTAATTGGGCCAGAATAAAGGCTATTGGTTGAATTCCAGTATCTTTTTAGGACAATATTAACTCTAAATAGAATGATTTTTTTTTTTTTCAAATAATACAGTGCAGAGAAGAGGTAGATCTCCAACAATAAGATAGAGCAAACTCCGTGTATCCTGAGAGGTAAAACCCAGGTCAAAAAAAGGCTACAAAGTATTAGCTGTGCTAATTAAACTTATTTCTGTGAGCGAACTGTATTTTCTGATGTTTTTTGTGAAGACATCAAACTGAAACAAAAACTTAAATGGACAACAACAGACATGTCTCTCTAAAAGGCCTCCAGTTTCAGTCCAGGTCAAAAGAATATGCTCTGAGGTTTGTTTTTATCGTGGCTGTCCGCTCTGCTTTATGCCGATGACGCCATTCTTTTCTGACAACATCAGGCGTTTGATGGGTTTGAGGCGCTGGGGATCTCTCGTCTGTTGGAGCCGTCCGACATGGTTCTTCTGTCCGTCCCCGACCGGCTCATCGTCATGACCTACCTCAGCCAGATCCGCTCGCACTTCACCAACCAGGAGCTGAGCGTGCTGCAAATAGAGCACAACAGCAGTCAGTCCAGTTACGGCCTCGCCCTCTCCGGTCCTGCTCCCACCAACGTCGATGCTGCCGCATTCTGCATGGCCAGGCTGAACGAAGGAGTGAGTCTGGAGGAAGGAGGAAGCAGCACCCTGGTTGTTCCGCCACCAAGAACCAAACGACTGGTTAAAGGTATGAGCCTCATTTCCCTTTGTAAACATTTAAGCTACTTTTACTAAATGTATGCCTCCATGCTGGCGGACTATGTTTCCAGGTCATCCATCTGTGTTTCCCAGTCTCTTGTAGGCTGTTGTAGTAATGATTATTTTTAACCTGATTAATCCCATCTTTCTTCCACTTCATGGACCTTTCAATCGGTTTATCAGAGTTACAGCGCTCTGTGCTATTCAACTGTATACAGCATTCCTGTGTTAGAGATGCTGGATTTCATGTAAATGGGAAAAAAGGAGAGGAACATTTTTTTTTTTTTTTACACCGGAGCAAAACAGAATGAAGGAGAGCAGGAATGAAAAGAGGGAAGGGGGAACGACACCGTTTCTCTGGGGAATTTAGGAATGTGAAGAAGCATAGTTTGAGCTCCTGAGGAGACAAGAAGCACGAACAAACAAATCATTAAATCAAGTTTACAACACCTCGGTTAAGATTCTGGTAGGTTTCTCAAGGTTACCAAGGTTACCAATGTTACCAGTTTACTGAACTCAGTGGAAATGTGTTCAAAATTATGCATATCTAAGGTTTTTCAATAAATGTAATGGTGCATCAATAAACATTGAATTTATGAATATTTAATAGTTATTAATATCATTTTCATACGGTATAAAAAAAAATCAGTTTTGTACATTAACACAATCAGGATGTGAAAACATTTGAATTAAAATGTAATGCCAGTTTTGGTGTTGCCAGATCACTGTTGATCAAATCTGCTCAAACTACACCCACACAGTTCTGAAGAAGAGATTGGATATGTTTTTCCCAAACTTTAACTTGCTATTAGCCTTTAATAGTTTTCATAGGTAGGTAGGTAGGTATATACTTTTTTTTAAGACTTATAGACTTAAACTGTAATGAGTAATATTTCAAACCAAGTTTTCAGTATCTTAAAATGAGACTTGAGGCAAAGACGGCTCAATAATAAAGTGAAATTCAACATGTGATTGTTGCTATTATTTGTTTTCAGTGGATGAGTCAATAACTCCAGTCCCACGTCCACGGTCGGGTACCAAGGCACTCAAATCTGGAGCTGCTCAGGTGAGACTTTTTCTTTCCTCATTACTACAACTGACAAACAACTACAGCTATTGTAACTGTTTATGTCATTGTCCAAAATAATGTTAAAAAACATTAATTATATTTCCACCGAGAGAATAAACTCACACACAGTAGTATAATATTTGTGTGTCAGCTTTGCAATAGCTACATGAACGTCATGTTTTTTCCTCTCCAGGATGACGACACAGTGACTAACTCTGCAACAGAAAACTCTAATAATACAGGTGAGTACCTGAAGCCCAAGACTCTCAGAGAATCTTACCATCTTTTGATTTTCTTTCAACTTCTCATCTTGATTTTGTCTCTTCTTCTTTTATGTGTCCGTGTCTGCAGCTTTGCAGAGTGTAGCTGAGACCCAGCCTCCCAAACAAGAAGAGGAAACAATGGTCAGTTACTTGTTCTTCTCTACTTCATCTCTGTATCTTTTTGATTCTCACAACAACGTGACTTAAAGCTGCAAGTGGGACCGAATCATATCTCCTATCGTCTTCTCCAAACGCTGCTTAATTCATTTCAAATAAATCACCTCCAAGAATTTAAATATTCTGCTTTTGGCCTCTTTCTAATCTTTTGACCCTTCTTTTCTTGTTTCCCCTCCCCTCACTACTTTATGCCTCTCTCTTGCCTTCAATCTCCTTTCCATCTTTACCTCTCTTTGTCACTGTCTGCTGTTGTCTTGTGTATGTTCACGTGTGGTTGTGTTTTTGCATCTGTGTGTGTGTGTGTGTGTGTGTGTGTGTGTGTGTGTGTGTGTGTGTGTGTGTGTGTGTGTGTGTGTGTGTGTGTGTGTGTGTGTGTGTGTGTGTGTGTCTGTGTCTGTGTGTGTGATGGGGCTTGTGGTCAGTGTCTGCAGGACACCAGCCAGTATGTGCTGAGCGAGCTGGCAGCTTTAGAGACGGAGCAGAAACACATCGACAGCAGAGCTGCAGTGGTGGAGAGACGACTGCGGAGCCTCATGGAAACAGGTGAGTCGCACACAGATGTGTGAGCGAGTTAATGCACTTTAACAGATCTTGATGTCTGAGCCCATCGGCTGTGGTTCTGATGACGCTTTAGCATCTAGGACAGCAAGGCCAGACTGTTCTTTCTTTTCCTGCTTGTACAGGAAGTGACCGTGACGAAGAGGAGAGGCTGATACAGGAGTGGTTCACTCTGGTGAACAAGAAGAACGCTCTAATACGCAGACAGGACAACCTGGAGCTACTGTAAGAACTCTCATGCATAAACATTACACACATAACAGACACGTATACGTCACACTGATTATTGACTGTATCTAACAGACAAGAGGAGCAGGATCTGGAGCGACGATTTGAGCTTCTGACCAGAGAATTGCGGGTCATGATGGCGATAGAAGGTCAGTATGTAACGGGTAGAATAAGCATTCAGATAATTTAAGTAAAAGTAGAAATACCACCATTTAAAATGCTAATGTTGTAGCTGGTTGAGGTGGAGTTATTGCCAACTGTTTCAGATGTGCTGGGTAGTGCTATAAAAAACGCATCACATTGATTCCATGTTTTGTGTGAAAACTCTTAATTTGCGCAGTTACTATTGACTCTAACTGTCAAATAAATGTAGCTTAAAAATGACCAAATTCACCAAATTGATTTTCAGGTGACTGACAAGCTAATAATAATGCAACAGAAATGTAACTTTAAACCAGTTTGAGACTAATGCACAGCAGAAATGGAACTGATCTAAATGTAAAAAAATGGAACAGATGACTTATATTATATAAAAGTTCTGCTGTTTGTCCTGCAGACTGGCAGAAGTCGTCCACTCAGCAGCAGAGGGAGCAGCTGCTCCTCCAAGAGCTCGTGTCTTTAGTCAACCAACGGGACGAGATTATCAGAGACATCGACGCCAAAGAGAGAGGGTGAGTGGGTGTGCAGTTATAAACAGTGTAGTCACAGCGACATGGCACAAAAATAGTATCACAATATTTCAGGGTATTTCTGTGATAACGATATTCTTGACGATATGACAGAATACTTAAAAAATGTCATGAAGCATTTGATAACAATTGCATGACAGCATAAATGCCACAGTTTGCCTTCAAATATTCAGTAAAAACTAACATATAACTGCGGTTTGCTTTTCATCTGATCTTTTGTAACCAAAACGCTGCCACACTACTGAAGGAGCTCCCCTTTTGGAACTAACTCCTTGACCGGGGAGTCGATTTCAGCCATGCTTCCTGTCGCTGTGCATAAAAAGCACATATGCACCGCATATTTTAAATGATTTGTTGACCATGTTAAAATTGAATTTAAAAAAATCTAATATATTCTTATTCCTTATTTATAAACAATAAATCACTACTGGACTGCGTACATATTGTCATATCTAGACCAATATACTTTATGGCTCATATTGTAAGATGTGTTTCTGTGTGTTTGCAGTGCACTGGAGGAAGATGAGCGTCTTGAACGAGGTCTTGAGATGAGGAGGAGAAAATACAGCAACAAAGAGAAATGTGTGCTACAGTGAGAGGACAAGACAAGCACAAGCAACTTTTACCATATCCTGAGAGATTTTTTTTTATTTGTATTTTTATCTTGTTTGTTAGATTAAAAAAAACTTTCAGGATTTTGGGGCTCCTTATTTTCCAGTTTTTAAAGTGCCTTTATTTTGGCAGAAAAGTGCTCTGAGTCTGAGACTTTTTTTAAAGTAACATGTGTTCATTATTTTTTTTAGTCTGTCTTAATGTATTAGTATTATTTTGATTTTGTTCGCCTGTTTTTATTTATTTAAATGATGTCAGATTGTTGTAAATCTTTTGCACATTTGGTGTTTTGTGTGTTTGTGTGTATTTTCTTTATTCAGTATTTTAACACTGGCTGATCCTCCTTTTTTTAATTGGGGGATGAAATGGATGTGTCCCCCTTTATCATGACAAGTCAAAATGTGCCTTGCAACATTTATGATGGGAAAATAGTTTACAGTTGCTCCTGATCTGCACATGGTCAAGGAATTTGTTCTGTTTCTGGGGGTGTTCATCTTGCATGTCTGTATCCACCTTTGAAAATAGTCCATTAACATGCCCAGACATGTCAGATATAAAAATAGTGTGTGGTAAGTCATGAGCTGGACTCAAACCCCTAATGTTGTCAGTGCAGGTCAGGATATACATTTTCAAATTCAAGAGAACGGCAGTATCAGATCGTGATAAGGCCTAAAAGCAGGATCATGAATGCTCACGGGGGTTTTCCGCTTCAAGCATTTCATTTAGGTTAAACCCGGTGACTTGAATCCACCACAGTCTGTGTGGATGTGATGGTCATGCCTGCTTTAGTCATAGAAGTGAGTGTTTCCTCATTTCTGTGTTGTTTGACTACTGTATGCATGCTTTTTGAAGTGTGCAGATAAAGTGGTACTCTGCTTCCCATCCATTTTGCGTACCTCATGTTGCAGTTTATATTTATGAGGTTAAATGTTGATGAATGATGATGAAAATAAATAAATATTAGTTTGTTGCTTACATTTCTCATGAGTCAATTCTGTGTTTTAATTACATAACTACACTTTACATTTAATGACATAATGTAATCAAACTCCATAAATTATGAGGCTGCCGTTTGTGAACAAAATTTTTGTTTTTAACGATTAGATAACATTTAAGGGTTTAAGTTTTTTTTTTTTTTTTTTTTAAACGGTATAATTCATAGATATGTATGATTTTATTAAGCCAGAGACCAGCTTACTAAATAAAAGTATAAGTGAGAGCTATTGATGGGCAAATCGGTGATAAAAATGCAATGTCAATGCTGAATAAAAATGAGTATATAAATAGTTAAGAATCGCCACAGAGGAAAATCAAAAGACTAGAGATTTCCTACAAGGTGGAATGAAGGTAATACCGTCAGAATTATTTTTTTTCGCAATGAATACAGCTATGTTTTTAATAGTTTAAGACCGTTTTCTTTAATTATGTTTTGCATCACTACTCAGAAGGGATTGAACCATCAATCAGGTCGATTTGAAATGTCGACTCATTAGCGCCAATCACTCCCTGGTGGTCTAGTGGTTAGGATTCGGCGCTCTCACCGCCGCGGCCCGGGTTCGATTCCCGGTCAGGGAACAACAATTTTCTCATTGATGTTGACTTTCAGTGGTCTCGAGTGGTTTCCTGTTGTGTAGTTAATTTAGGCAACAGATTTACTTCAGTGTGTCCAAGTCTTTCCTTACTGTTCAAAGAATATTTGTAAACATTTAATTCAATGGTAGCATGAAGTGAAACTCATTTGTTTGATCATCCATCACTGGTAAAACATCAAATCTCTGATACAATCATGACCAAGATTAAAAATTTTGAGCTCCCAACGATATTTACTCTTTTTCTGTTTTGTTGTATTCATTTACATCTACTTATCTGAATTGACAGACAGGATCGAGCCAGTCCAATGTACGATGAACCTCTGCTGCTTTGTTTGCCATCTCTCACCTGGGGAATCTCCTGAAGCTCTGATTGCAAATTGCAATCTCTCAGTTCTGTCATGCTGGAACCAGAGCATGGCCTTATAAGGCAAGAGGAGCACACCCATACAAGGTGCTGGGTGGGGGTGCTGAGCTACCTGCTGCTGGCCTGTCTCTACGTTGGCAGTTTGTACGTCTGGAGAAGCAGCTTACCAAGGTACGCAACTCACCTGCAGCGCTGTGACAGCGTTGTTAAACTGGGCCACTAACCTGGAGCTGTGTGTGTGTGTGTGTAGGGACCATCCCAGTGTGATAAAGCGTCGCTGTGCCAGTGTGCTGCTGGTCTCTGCACTGTCACCTGCAGTTTACTCTTTTTCTGTTTTATTGTATTCATTTACAGATGCTCTTCTCTCCACTCCTTACACTGTAGCAGATATCCGTGCATGTGTGTGTGTGTGTGTGTGTGTGTTCACTGCATTCAATCCTCCAAGTAGAGTATTAAAGCTAATCAGCTTCCCTCTCGGCACAGATTTCCACTTCACGAGGATCTACTTATCTGAATTGACAGACAGGACCGAGCCAGTCCAATGTACGATAAACTTCTGCTGCTTTGTTTGCCATCTCTCACCTGGGGAATCTCCTGAAGCTCTGATTGCAAATTGCAATCTCTCAGTTCTGTCATGCTGGAACCAGAGCATGGCCTTATAAGGCAAGAGGAGCACACCCATACAAGGTGCTGGGTGGGGGTGCTGAGCTGCCTGCTGCTGGCCTGTCTCTACGTTGGCAGTTTGTATGTCTGGAGAAGCAGCTTACCAAGGTACGCAACTCACCTGCAGCGCTGTGACAGCGTTGTTAAACTGGGCCACTAACCTGGAGCTGCTTGTGCGTGCGTGTGTGTGTGTGCGCGTGTGTGTGTGTGTAGGGACCATCCCAGTGTGATAAAGCGTCGCTGTGCCAGTGTGCTGCTGGTCTCTGCACTGTCACCTGCAGTGGTAAAGACATGGATACACTGGGCTGATGTCAGAGTGAGTACACGAGTCAAAAGTCTGCAATCTGTTACAATATTGTGACAAACTACTGATATTTCTTCATGTTTCAACATTAATCATTTGAACAATCATCTGATGTCACACATTAGGGATGAACCTGAATCTGTAGCTCTAGTAAAAAAACAACAACATGGATGCAGAGACAGAGACAACGTTTGTAAACCTGTATTCTGCCCTTCCAGGTCGACGTGTCTGTGTGGGAGTTGATGGGAGTTCGTATTGAAGGTTTCATTCCTGCAGCCATACTGCCACTGTTACTAACCATGGTGAGCCCCAACCCTTTCTACCGCTTGAAGAAAAACAATGCTTTTGCTTTTAAGTTGTTAAAAAATCACTTTTAGAAAAACATAACCTTTAGAGAAGGATTTTTGTATTAAAATTGAAAACAAATTAGAAAATGATCATTGCATAGTTGCACTTATGTCTTATAAGTAAGAAAGTGGGCAAAACATTTTTTTTTTCCGTCTATTTTGTCTTACCTGTTGTTTCTTACACCAAAAAGAATGTTTTTTTGCATAAATGAGGCCAACCACAGCTGAGGAGTTTTTTTTAGTAGCTTCAAACTGTAGATCTGTACATCACGTTTACCTCTTACAACATGTTATTTATGCTGCTCTAAGGCCCTTTTGACATTTCAGAGCTTTGATTTCCATTCCAACTATGATGCAGTTTGGCTTTACAACTTCCATCAAATTTCTGCATTTTGTAGTGATATCCCATGGGCGTCTTTAAACCTGACAAATTTGGTTTCAAACTTTGGTTTCCAGATCCTCGTCTGTTTTTGGAAATTTATTTACTTCTTCCAGATGTTCTAAACAGCTGATTTTACTCTACACATCAGGTTTTTTATCTTGGTCCCCTGGTTCACACTGCTATGGACAACCCTGATGGCTTCACAGCGGAACTGAAGTCTGCAATGGGTGCGTGTGTCTTCACAATACTTTAATGCTATATTTAGATCTATGTCATCATAAAGTCTTTGCTTTATTTGCCCAGATGTTCAGTCATGGAGGCTGTGTGTGGAAGACGTAGTGTGGCTCAGGAACCAGGTGGTGGCACCACTGACAGAGGAGCTGGTGTTCAGAGCGGCCATGCTGCCCATGCTGGTGCCCTGCACTGGACCCACAGCTGCCATCTTCACAGTTCCGCTCTTCTTTGGTGTTGGTACAGCGACACAATTTTTGGACTGAAACAACTCATATTTACAATTTTAAGTATTGCACATTAAATATTGGGGTTACATTGACTTAGTAGCAGACTAAAATACATCAGCTATCTTACTACATTTTAAACTTGTTGTAATCATTTTTATTATGTTATTAAGAGCTACATTATATTTGTTTTCAACACTATTCATATTTTACTGTTATTCTAGCTCATTTCCATCATATCATAGAAGAAAGGCGCCTCTGTAAGGATTGTATGAATGTTATCCTCCTGGTGGCAGGTCAGTTGGCCTTACAAACATGCACCACATTGTGATAATGCAAGAAAAAAGTTAAAATTCTGTAAAAGCCTATGATTTCTGTCGTTGATACTGACTTTTAATAGCTTTTTCTCTGTGCTGTTCTGTTGCAGGGATGCAGTTCTTGTACACAACCGTGTTCGGTGCCTTTACTGCCTTTATGTTCATGAGAACAGGTGAGATGTGGCGAGCACTGCACGTTTGGTTGCTAACATACTAACCTACAGTACACACCACTCGGTCAAATCTGTGATTTGTTTTTGTGAAGGTCATGTTGTGGGTCCAGTTTTGTGCCATTCGTTCTGTAACAGTCAGGGCCTGCCAGACATCAGCTCTGCCCTACAACACCCTCAACGTTCAGTTCTGCTTGTCACATATCTGATGGGAGCTCTGCTGTTTCTGGTGCTACTTGTCCCGCTGACGGACCCCTTCTTCTATGGTGCCATTCCTGTCTGCAGCCTGGCCCCCCCCTCCAGCGTCTGTATGTTAAATCAAATTACATGCCCTTCCAAATCTTAAAAGAAAAACCTGTTATTACTCTGTAAAAATACTTATTCATTTGAAATGAAATGGTGTGTGTGTGCGTGCATGAGCATGAAATAGAACGATTCTAGCAGTTTAGACATTTCCTGCATGGTTGAAAATATGTCCTACTGTATTGAAACTTAACACCAGTACAACGTTCCCTGGCTAAGAGGGAGAAAGACATGGTGTGCATGTGTGAGAGAGCTGAGAAAAACAGATGAACTGTGAAAGTGAAGGAGTGAAAAGGGAAGGCAGTAGAGAAAGACACTTATACAGACAGAGAAACACAGACACTGCCAAAAAATATACAAAATCAACCGAAGCAGAGAGACGAAACTATGTGAAGTCATGTTGTTAGGACAAATAAGGTTGCGACTGTCTGACTTGAACAGAAAGAAGTGGGGGAAAAATTTACCGCCAGAAGCAACAACAGCGATGCCAGGTGGTGAGATGAGAAAAGAAGGAAAAAGAATGAAGGGAAGGATGGGGGAGGAGGGGAGGTCATTATCTCCCCGGAGAAATTAAAAATGTGGACCAGCAGAACTTCAGGTCATTCAGGGTACATAGAAATGACAGGGGGAGAAAGGTTGTCTCGGACGGTTACAATTTATGAGACAGACTGATGAGTTGCTTATAAAAAATGTGTCTGCTCACTTAATTAGGGAAGACAAAATAATTCACATACTTGTTGTGTACTCAGCTCAAGACAGTGAGGGGGGTGCTGTGGAGATAACGCAATATATGTGCGAGGGTGTCACCCTCAATACCCATGTGAAAAAATTTTACGCTGTAAAATGTTCATTGGTTTTGCATGTTTTCTTTTACATAATTATGACCCTTAAAAATAAGTTGTATACTTCGATGAAAACATAATATCCATCTATGAAAGGAATAGTAATCTTGTAGAAAACATCCACAAAATACACATACAAGAGGGGCTGAACAATAGGAACAACAGATTTGCACAAAACAGGATGAAAAAGCGACCACTGATATTGTCATTTACTCACAAAGTGGGCAACGATCTGATGGCTAACAACCAGCCCCTTCACTCTAGCTTAAACTGAGCCGCTCTAGCCTCTGAAAGAAAATAGGCCTAATGTTGGCTGGTCTCTGAGGGTTAAATGTCTTTTCAGGACTTATTTAAAGCACCTGGAAATGTAGTTGTGTATGAAATGTGTAATAAAAACAAATTCACCTTGCCTCGCCTTTTTCGTTATATCTTCTTCTGCTCCCCGTTTCACTTGGGTGCTGTTAGCTGCCTCCTCTCCTCCAGCTTGACAAACATTAGCACCCTGCTCTCTTTCTGGTAAAGAGTTCACCGAGGTAGTTGTCTATCGTTGATTTTCCGTTGCTCCTGCTGCCAGCTATTGATTCTGGTCCACTCTCTTGTGCTTTTTTTTTTTTTGATGGCTTCAGACACTAACCTGAACTACTTCTTTCTCATTTTATTTTATTGGAAAAGCCAAAATTCACTTTGGCGCCTCCATTTTCTTGATGTTGCACCTGTTGTGGTTATGTCAGGTAACCATCTCAGCGGACCTGTGGTTTAGGATAGGGTCCAAAAAGTCTAAAACTTTGCTCTCTTTTGGTCTCTCCCAACTGCAGATTGAAATATCCAACTTTCACCAGCTTGTTCTCTGTCTGTTGTTTGGTGCTGAGCAGGCAGTACATTTTTTTTTCACCCTGCTGCAGCTGAAAAGGAGATTATACTTGCAATCTTTTTCACGCTGTCATGTTATTTTACACATTGTTATTAAAATATGGTTTGTAGCCACTTTGATTTATCTTGAGGTATTGACTGTTCTGAGCAGTGAATTTGGAGCTGCACCAATCCCCGAGTACTTTCAATACCAACTAACTCGTGGTGTCAAACTAGAGTTTATTTCCTGTTAAGTGATCTGAAATGTTGAAAAGGTTTCGGTTTAAAGGGATCAAGGACACTTTTTTTTGCCATCTTTATTTATTCAAGGAGAGACTGCTGATTTCTCATCATGCTCCCTCCCTACTTTTGCTTTCATGCATTTCAAGTGAGTCATACATCTTTCCAGTACAACAAAGTCCTCAGCTGCAGGCTGATCAGAGTTCCGGGGACGTTACTGTACTGGATCAAGCTTGACAGCAGCTTTTGTAAGAAGTAACTGTATTACCTATTTAACTCCCCACTGTTTTCTCCAAGAAGGATAAAATCCCAACAACTTCCTGATTTGGCAGCCACCTCCTAAGACAATAAGGTGGCTCCTAACTCACAGTTGGGAGTGTGAAACAAAGACAGCAAAATAATAGAGGAGAAAAGAAGAGGTTGTTATTGGACTTCCCTGCACATAACAAGTCTGCAGGATATTTTAGCGTTGCGTTGAGGGAGTAATTTCCCTTCTTTTGCTTATGCTGAGTCAGGCAGTTTATGGTTTCTGTGTTGTTGTTTTTTCAGAGAAGTTAGTTCTTGAGAGGCACATGTTGAAAACTGAATCCAGGTCACATGAGGGATGTGGATGTGTGGTACAAAATGTGAAGTTTCAGTTAAACAAGACCAGAGAGAATAGGAGGAAATGGTGCAGAAATAAGTTCGACACACGGTGGTTTGTCTCAAAGGTCCGACACATCAGACGCCGGTCTGTCTATCTGCTGCTCAGTCGATCAATTGTGTCTCGTCCCTTTCTTGTGAAACCGTCATCCTTTCTTTTCGCTGTTAATGCATTTACCATTACAAACACACACACACACACACACGCATAATTCTCCCTCTCTGGAGAAATATCACTGTATCGTGAAAGACACTACAAAGAAGTGTAGATGTCTGCGCGCGTCTGTGTGTGTATGTGCATGGCTGTGTCTATGGAAAAGCTGAGCTCGTCATCTGGTAAAGGAATAATCTGTCAAGAATTATACTCTCCCAGTTTTCTGTCCTCTCTCCCTTTCCGCCTCTCAGCAGTTTTATACCTTGACTTTCTGTTTGTCTGAGGTTTGTTTATATATGTGTAATTCTTTGTGCAGTTGCTTCCCGTTGCAGTCCAGATAATAATACATACTTCATTGCCACTTGAGCCTTTTGCTAGTCGTGTTTTTTTTCAAAATTATTTCTCCGAGCTGAGAAGAGACAGAGCTTTACAGTGAATATCTTATCTTGTTTTTCAGATTTCTAGATTTTCCAAACCATGCTTTGTGCCCAGAGAATTTGAAAACCTGAAGTTATTTCACTGGAGCTACTTAGTAGATAATTGGTAAGGGGCTGTTGCCATGTGTGAACATGAGCAGAACTCAGCATGAAGGAAGGAGGCTGAAAGCACGCTCAGTAATCTATTCTCTTGTTAAATAAAGGTTAACAAAAACTACCTTGCAATCAGACAGCTACTTAGACATAGCTTTAATGCAGGGTTACCAGCTAGCTTACAGCCATCACTAAAAATGTCTGAACATATTTAACCTGATGGATTCGGTAACTGTAGAGTTCAGCTGGCTGGGATTTATCCCCTCTGGATTTAACAATTGGATAGCGACCCCAGTCTGCTCAGATGTTTGTGGTAAAAATTTGTTGACAGTCTGGGTGTGGAAGGAGGGTATTCATGTCTGCTATGAAAGATGAAACATAAACATATGGACCTTGTAGAAGAAGTGGATAAAAGTATCGTCTTTTTCCTCCACAGAAATCACCAGAAATGCCTGCAGCCCATTACTTAACCACAAGGCTGCTGCTAATTGCTTCAGTGTGTGCTTGAGTTTGTGTGTATGTGCATGGGCATTTGTGCGTATGTGTGTGTGACATAAGAGACCAGCGGTTGGGAAAAAATGATCAACTGACGTGTCCTTCTGTATTTGATATGGCACAAATGCTTCAATAGGCTCAAACTATCTCTGTACTCCACTGACCCAAGACCACGAGGAAATACAAATGCAGTTTCCTTGACATCAGTGGGGAAGTTTGATGACCTCAGGAAAAAAGGCCGTCTGACTTCATCAGTCCAGAAAAAAAATGTCTGTAGTTTATCAAAGCAGAGAAAATATATCGTTTGTAAATTAATTCCTTTCCCAACTTAGTTCCTCAGTGAGTTACATCCATTTATTCATATAAGCAACTGTGGTATGTTCAGTTAGTAAATTTTGTAAGTGAGCGATATGTCAGTGCTTGCTTTTTAAAACATATTTTCCATCTATTTAACACATTTAAACATTTTAGACAGAGATTTAAAGTACAGTGTTGCATTTAGTAACAATGTCCTGCACTAAAATAACAATATGCACCCATGAGAACATGCTAAAACTACACCTGATATATGTTCACATTTTCTTTACACTTTTGTTTGTATTCAAAGCAGGGCTGTGTTTTTCAGGAATGTCTTGCTCACTTTCACACAGTTTATATGTACAGCCACATGTTGACCTGGTGGCCACTGAGCAACTCCAGTGAAGCAGCTGGGAGTTAATAGCCCAAGTGGTCAAGGGCACCTCAGTAATGGCATTGAGGTCAGGGTCATAGAGGGTTGAGTGCTCCTCTTTCACTTTACATATTTACAGATTTATCCTCTTGGTTTAGTGATCAAACCAACAACTTTCTGAACGTACGGCTCGGCACATGTAGGCCCACTCATTTGAAAATAAAGGTTGTTGTACATTACCCTTTATCAGAATAACATCCTCAATAAGTCGAAGTGACTAAAAGTTTGGTTTTGAATACCTTTTTAAAGAGCTCCTAGCATGCTGTAGACTCGACTCGACTTGACTCACTTTTGGTACCAGCCTATACTTGTCTGGATTTAGTTTTCCACTACTGATAGTGCTGTGGCGACCCCAACTTAAAATGTCATGATGATATCTTCAACACAAACATTAAAAAAATGGAGGATATTGAGAAGATGCTTTTATTGTTTCTTGCTAGCCTATGTGGCTTTTTGGCACAGCAAGGAGACTAAATTTGTTATGGAAAGTAGCAAGAAAAAGGACTGCTAAAAAAAGTTTGTTAAAATATATGTCATATTCTCCTCCGTGAAGAAGTGCCTCAAGTGTATCCAGACATGGCCACCAAAGAACATCAAATAAAGAACAGAGATGGGGTTTTTCAGAAAGAGAATTTGTGGCTGAAGTAAAATGGAGAGACTTCAGAGGTACAGTTCAGCAGCTTGGAAGCTCAAAGCTGAGAAAGTATCAGAGCCAGTAATGATATGTGGCAAGTGGCTAGGAATCAAGGAGGTGGAAAGTAGGCTGTGACCTAGGAGGCGTCAGATTTAAAATCGAGGGTTCTGTGTGTTCCATTAGAGGTCTTTGGGTTGGAAGATAGAGCAGTCTGGGTGCACTGTAGATTAATGTGAGAGAAGGGAATTGGGAGCACAGGACTATGGAAAGGAGAAGTTTTGTCTGTTCTATCAATTACATTTCTGGAATGTGTCTCAGGGGGCGTGGTTGTCTGGGCAGGAGGAGGGGCCAACCAAGGCCGAATGATAGAATAAACAGACCAAGAGTGGGAGGTTTTGGGGGAGAGATTGCTGATTTGGTGGCCTAAATAACAAGACTTAAAGAGAAACGGGGGAGAGAAAAAGCAAGGAGAAGATAAGGAGAGGGAAGAGAGCAAGAGGATGCAGGAAAAAAGAGGAGGGACATGGGGGATGAAAGAATAATAAGTAAGGGAGAGAGCTGAGGATGGGGGTAGTCCAAGAAAAGCAGGGGAAGATAGGAGGAGGATGAGGGATGTGGAGAAGGAGGAGAAGGAGGTGGGAACAAGACCAAAAGGCTCTTTAGGTTCTCCAGGATCCTGAGGTTTTATGTTTGTTCTCCCTCTAGTTTCAATGGTTGTTACATAACTGGAAAAGATTGCTGAATAGTAAGACTGTATATATTCTGTCTGCCAAAACCAACAGGCCACAGCCAGCCAACTCATCTACACAGAGAGAACATAGGCTTGGATGCAGTTTAAATATGGTTAATAAGTGATTCAACTGCTCATGCTGCGTGACTTTTCCATCTCATCATTCTTTGTTAAGAGGCTACAGCGGCTGAAATCTGGCTGTTCTTCTAAAAAATTTCATTAAACAGCCGTTCCACATCAGACCCAGTGGAAAAGTGTACAATATAATGGCAATATAAAGCTGCCTAAATTGAGCTGTGGCAGGTCACACTTCCCACAGAGAACACAATGAGTATTTATATGGAGTTCTATTGTTCAACAATTTAGCTTGCTTGCGTCTGGTAGACCTTAAATTGCAGTCTCTCAGCCAGTTGTTTGCAGACAGCTATAAACTTTGCCTTCAAGACTTCAGTCCTCAAATCACAGCAGTTGGCTTCATTTAATATTCTTTGGCTTTGCCCAATACATAGAGACACGGAGACAGGAAAAGATCGTATTTTTCTTCGGAAAAATCCAAACTCAGCCTTTGACTTTGCACCAGAAGTGCCATTCATGGCGGACGGATCATGTGACAGCAGTGGAGGTACCCCAAGTCACTCCTGCTCTCCAGCTACTGAGAGGTCAAGCTGATGCACATCTGGCATTTCCTGTTTCCTCTCCTCCATATGCCCCCGAGTGGTAGCCACACAAACACACACACACACACACACACACACACACACACACACACACACACACACACACACACACACACACACACACACACACACACACACACACACACACACACACACACACAATAAAGAACACTCACTCATGCACTTAGACATCTGTGCCCATGTGAAGGTATTTAATAACCAGAGTGAACTCACACACACCCACAATATGTGCAGCCCAACAGGTATTCCTGTTCCATACTCAAATGTTTCCATTGGACCGTAAAAACTTCCAGCTGGTATGGACTTGGTAGAAGGACAGAAAAATAGAAGAGGGAGTGGGAGGAGGGTGGCCCAAAAAAAGAGAAGATAGTGTGAAGAATGTAGGTGAGGACAGAGATGAAGAAAGAATGAGAGTAAGAGATAGAAGTAAAGAGATAGAAAAACAATGAGAGGCTGACAGAGAACAGGAGCGACAGTCTCAGAGACAGACAGTGGAGGAGAAAAAGAAGGAAGACGGAGAGAGGGGGAGAGGGGGAAGGGGAAGAGGGGGTGAGCATCTCTGCATCTCAGAGCTGACAAACACTTTCCACTCCTGTGGATGCTGTGCAGCATGCATTGCTTTAAGGCTGTGTGTGTGTGTGTGTGTGTGTGTGTGTGTGTGTGTGTGTGTGTGTGTGTGTGTGTGTGTGTGTGTGTGTGTGTGTGTGTGTGTGTGTGTGTGTGTGTGTGTGTGTGTGTGTGTGAGAGAGTGCACGTGGGTCTAAAGCCACGGGCAAGATGGGGGACAGAACGGTGCCGTATGGTTTTCATAAGTGTCTGAGGGTTTTCTATTCTCCTACAAACCCCCCTCCCTCCCTGACCCCCCCCACACACACACACACACACACACCACACACAACCCATCAGCCCCTCCAGTCTTCCCCACACTGACTCTCTTTACCAGCCCCCTCTTCCAAAAACACACAATTCTTTTTTCCTCTACGTAGACTCCCCCCTCTCCCCTCCTCCCCCATCTTTCTCTCTTTCTGAGGTTCAGTCAGAAAGCCAACTTTGCAGAGGCAAGAGAGCCGTGGCAGGATCACATACAGCACTGGGTTTCTGTCTCTGACATTTATCAAGTTCATATCAGGATTCGGCTTAACTTTTTTTTTTTGACTGAGCTGAAGGGCAAAATGTTTTGAGTCTGGGCTCTGCTGGTACCTCACTAGACTGTATTTTGGACTGTGCTGGACTCACCTGGACTTTCTGGGGGTTATTCCATTTGACTCCTTTGTATTCATTTCTATATTTTGCAGGCTCTGTTGCAATCTGGTTTACTGTGGCAGCAGTAATGGCAGTTTGAATGGAGTTGCATCTACTCTGCACTGTTGGGCTATTTCTCTAAGGGCTTGGGCAGTCCAAGGTAAATTAAGGTAAACAGATGTTAGCTCTGCATCAGATTACTTTATATAATAGGTGGTTTGATCAGGTTATTTAATTGAAAACACTAAAAGTCAAACCAATCTGGAAAGGCAAGTTTCTGTTTGTAAAACTAACAAAAGAGACTCACTTTGGTCAGATTTGTTTGGATAAGACGTCAGAAAAGTTATTTTCTATAACTAGGTTATTTATTTAGACAGGTTGGGATATTCATTTGAATGTTGGCTTAGATTAAACCTGATGTCTTGGTGGAGGATGCAAAAGATCACCAGGAGCAGCAGCAGCTGCAGCAGCATGGGGCTCCTGTGCGTCCTGTGGCTGCTGACAGTTTGCCTGGCTCCTGGAAGTCAAGGCCAAAAACCGAGGGAGACGGATGGGGAGCAGGCAGCAGGCAGGGCTCAGCTGGCAGAGAAAGACTCACTCTGCCACCAGCAAGGATGCTACGCTGTCTTCCTCCAGAAGAGAACCTTCAGGGAGGCTGGGCGGAGCTGCCGGGAGCGAGGTGGGACCCTGGCAACAATGCACACCCATGAAGCAGCGGGTGTGGTCCACGAGCTGCTGTCAGCCATTGAGACACAAGGCTCCAGGTTGAGGCTTCGCCTCTGGATCGGGCTGCACAGACCTCCACGCCAGTGTTCGTCCACCCGACCGCTCAGAGGATTCGTCTGGGTCACAGGCAAAGTCTCCTCTTTTTGACATTTGACCTTTCACTGTTAGCAATATTGACCTCCATCATCTTATCAGCCATTTTATTGTATTTTAGTGAGTGAGCTCAGATAAAACGGCCCTGAAACAGATAAAGTCGTACAATTACAATGAAGCACTGAAATTAACCTCCCAATAAAGTTTTAAAGCTCAGTGGATTCAAAGCTAAAGAGAAAAGTGCCACTTTTCTTCAATAGAAAATCTGCGAATCGGCATAACTGGTGCTTCATGTGTGCAAAAATGAATCAGTCAGTTAATTATCTACTCTAATTAATTGACTCTTGTAAGATTTCTAGCCAAAAATATAACAAACTAAATTAACCAGTGCTATAAAGGTTTTAGTTACATGTGGACCTATGACAGAGTAGACTTCTTTGTATTCAGTAAATTAAAATAAAGGCCCCACACAGTATACTGCCAGATAATATATGAAACCATTGTTCTGCTCCCCATCCATAATGTATCTGTCAGACTTCGGTAGCCGGGCCAGACTCTGGAGCCGACTGGATGGTTATAACATTAACTACATTTGTATCACAGAGACGGAGCTGGTGCGTCGGGGAAAGTTCAGTCCCTTTTTGACCTCATTGCTACCCCTCAGCCTGATTTAGTCGTTACACAAACCTCACCCACTAAAAAACAGATGTTTTTTTTGTTTTTTTTTATCACTGAAAGCATCTGGCTTGTTCCACAGTTAGAAAAGACCTTACATTTTAAAGAGTTATCTTGATTTAAAGGATTGGTTTACCAAATAACAAAACCAGATTTCTCTTTTACCCATAGGGCTAACCAGCCATGCAAATAGAATTGGTTTAATTTACAATGGTTTCACAAGTAACACTGATATTTCTGCCTTGACAGCAGTATAGTGGATGTCAATGAACATCTGTTTGTTTTGTCATTTAGGAGAAGCTACAATGGCCTTAAAGTAACGTAAAACCACTAAACACCCTCTCGATAGTCAGTGTTTATTTTGTCTGTTCTGGGCTACTGTAGAAACATGGTGGTGCAACATGGTGAGCTCCAAGGAAGAGGACCTGCGTCCTATGTAGATATGAAGGGCTCATTCTAAGCTAACATAACACAGAGTTTTTAGTTTGAGGTGATTATGCACTTACGAAAACGTAATAATGAATGATCTTCCAATTTCTTCCAAAAAGATCACACTGGTCCTTTAAACATATTGCGGCTGCTTGCTTTTTAACAAGCTGCTGAGGTAAACCTCCCCCTTATTTTCTTAGGGGAAATGACCCAACCCAGCCAATGGAAACAACACAGGGACATCAGGACACTGTTGCAACAAAAATAAATGTGGCATTTTAAAGCCCATCTGTGTCAGATTTTAAGATTTTCCACTTTGGTGACTCCTAGTGGCAATATTAAAAGAAGGCGCTGAGGCAAACAGCAACGCACACGGGTAAAATCCCAACCACCCGCAAATCAAATGAATGTGCTGACTACAGCGCTTTTCTACAAACTTTTTCGCCATCAGAAAAATAAACGTAAATAAGGATTGTCCACATGGCAGTACAAAAGTAAATGAGAGTTCAAATAAAAGTAGGAAACTAAAGAGATGGAATTTGTACTTCTCCTGACTTTGCCGTCGTCTTTGTTTTCTAACAGGAGACCAGGATGGCCAGTTCACCCACTGGCTCCGTGAGGACACCCCAGGGACTTGTGCTGCTCCTCGCTGTGTGGCCATGACTGTCCACACTTCTGAGAGTGGACGTGAGAGCAGCGACAATTTCCGGTGGGTTGACGGCTCTTGTGCGCTGCCTTTGGATGGATATGTTTGCCAGTACAGCTACAAAGGAATGTGTCCACCGCTGGAGGACGAGGGTAGAGGTCCGGCCGTTTACACCACGCCGTTTCACCTTGTCAGCACCCTGCTGACTCACGTGCCCTACGGGTCTGTCGCTGCTCTGCCGTGCCCTGTGGACAGCTCAGAGCCAGATGCTCCTGCTGAGCAGACTGTCCTGTGCATGGAGAGGGATGACGAGACGGTGGGCTGGTCCAGGGATGCCCCGCTCTGTTCCTCCAGTGCAGCACCACAGAACCAGGACTGGTGTGACGGGGATCACGGATGCGAGCAGTTATGCCAGAACACAGACACAGATTACTACTGCTACTGCTCTGAGGGCTTCACGATAGATGAGGACGGCTACAGCTGCAAGCCTGACCCCCTGATCCAAACCGACCCTCCAGAGCTGGCCTCCGACTCTGCCAGTCCCAATGACGAGACCCACATCAAAGAGGTCTGTGTGAAGATGGGGTGCGAGTACAACTGTGTGGAAACCGCTCGCGGCATCCGCTGCACATGCCCGCCAGGCTACCAGATGGGTCCGGATGGCCGCAGATGTTCCGATGTGGACGAATGTCAACAGCAACCGTGTCTACAACTCTGTGTCAACATCCCAGGTACCTTCCACTGCTCCTGCAATCAGGGGTATCAGCCGGACGACGAGGGAGAGTGCACGGATATCGATGAGTGCCTCGATGAGGGCACCTGTGGGGGCACCTGTGAGAACACGGTGGGGTCCTTCACTTGCCAGTGCAACCCTGGCTATTTGTTGGGCAGTGAAGGAGAGTGTGAAGATCTAGATGAGTGTGTGGGGGACTCCCCCTGCCAGCAGCAGTGTCTCAACTACATGGGAGGGTACCAGTGTTACTGCGACAACGGCTTTGACCTGCAGTCAGATGGACTTTCCTGCCATCCTTCGCCTGATGATGAAGAATATTCCACTCTAACCCCAGACCACAGTGACTCTGCTTACGTCCCTGACTTGGACCTCGACCACGACATCCCCTGGTCCACCTCCTTCACCCCTGACCCGAACTTTGAAGCTGACACTAACTTTGACGTCGACTGGCACACAAAGGCCAATGGAGGACTTTCCCCTGACATGGCTCACGGGTCAGATAATCACCTAAACCAATGGGACGCCCTGTCACCTCGGCGATACCAGACAGCCCCATCTCCAACGCAAAAAGACAGCACCGACAACGAAATCGATAACGAGGCTGAGGCTAAGGCAGGAGGTAGAGACGCCGGCGGCGGGGTAGGAGCCGAGACGGCAAAAGGCTCAGTCGCTGGAACTGGGGAGGCAGAGGACCCCGAGACGCCCAGTGCAGAGGACACCAGCGCGGACACGGCCGAGGCAGGCGCTGCAGGTAAACGGAAGCATGACAAGAGCTGGCTGCTCGTGGCCCTGCTGGTGCCTCTGTGCGTGTTCCTCGTGGTGATGCTGGCTCTGGGGATCGTCTACTGCACCAGCTGCGCCGTGGACAAGAGCCTCAGCTTTTCGGACTGCTATCACTGGATGCTCCCTACAACGCCACCCGACAGGAGGGACGGCAAAACCCAAGCATGAACCCTAAAACGAACAAACACACAACAGATGTGTTCAACGCGCAGACGTCTGTTAAACGTTTCTGTTGTGGACTGACAGGAAAACGTAATACTTTCTGTTGCACGGCCTTTTGTAAATAATTCACTCGCTCATCATGTTTTTTTTTGTTTTTTTTTTTAAATTCAATAAAAACCTTTAAACTGATAAAAAAAAAAATAGCGTGTTGGTTTGTAAGCCTGTATTGGTTATAACAGAAAATAATGCCCAACCAAATGACAGTGTGGAAAGAATGTGCGGTTATGATTTTATGACTCCGTGCTGTGTAAGAACAAATTAGAGACTTTAGTGAGTTTCCTAAACCAGATTTTCACATGCAGGAAGTGGAGTGAAGAGGACGGGAATGAGTAGGGGGACACAGGAGAGGCTGGTTGGGCAGGAGAGAGAGAGAGAGAGTAATGATCACAACGGGCCCACCACATTTACAAGAGTTTCATGTCGTCATGATTGCCGGTCTGCATGGTAACATAATTGTGATTGGCCCGGGTCCACCTATTTTTCGTAAGGCCTTCCCCCTCCCCCCCCTCGTGCCAAGCGCCGCCACCACATGACAAGACGACAAATGACGGAATAAGGTAACTGCACCAATTTTTTTTTTTTACATTTTCCTACAAGCCTTCGTCTCTTTTTTAAAAAACTTTTTTTTATAACTTTGGAGTTGCAAGTAACCGAGTCAAATAGGCCCAAGTGACCGGATGAAGTAATGTTATTATGTAGTTATGCAACATTTCGAAGACAAATAAAAGCTGAGCTATCATATGCATGATTCAAAACCGTATGTATGAAATGTTGGGAGAGTGGTACATATTGCCTTCACGGGTCGAGATGTAAATATTATATTCTAACATATTAGGGTGGACATCCGGTACATTCCCTGTGATTTAGGTGAGTTTTCCGCTTTTGGAGCCAACTTGACCCGTTTAATTGGAGGTGAGCGCAAATGTCGAATAGCTACATAAGTAGCCCGTTGCTTATTATTAAACTGCTCGTCCTCAAGTAAGTCCATGAATCGGATAGCAAACTCGGTGTTTGGTGGAAAAAAATATGCTAGATTTGTATTTCACGATAGAAGTTGACGCTTTTTTTTTTTTTTTTTTTTTTTTTAATGGGAGTATATGGAGCTAGGTCCCTTTTCGGAGCTGTTTCGGCCTCGGCGCCGACCCCTAGCGGCCCCTGGTGCTATTGCAGTATATAGCACTTCCGCATTGGCTTAAATTTTTAGACCCGGAAGTCATGTCCCACTTCAGACATGTTTCGAAGTCGTTTCCTGTCAACCTGTATTCGAGAATGGAAAAGGAAACCGACGAGGATGGGATTCGAACCCACGCGTGCAGAGCACAATGGATTAGCAGTCCATCGCCTTAACCACTCGGCCACCTCGTCATGTGCTCCGTATGTCCATATATTTTAGTAAATATACATGTACGTGTCTGTATATATCCTGTGTTTTTTTTTTGTTTTTTTTTTGCAGTCTACTGTGGGGTCATGTTTGAACCACAGGAAGTGTTCTTCGTGCTTAATCTGGTCGAGAAATTACAAGGTGAAGTGTGTAGAACCCCCCCACACACACACACACACTACAGCTACTTAGTGATTGGTTAAAATGTCTGCCAAGCGGAGTACACGGCCTGTGATTGGTTAAGGGGCGGGACTTGCGCTTGAATGAATGCAGGAAGTGTACAGCGTGAGACTGCAATTTGACGTTCGCCGGAGCTGTTAACGAAATTGAAGGTAACGAGCTGTGAAGTTTTAATTTCACCTCTGCGCCTGTCGATCGGCGATTAAAGACTAGCTAATAATGCTCTTAATGGGACTTCAAACTTTAATGTTTTGCTTCCAGAAGTTGTGGCAGCCGCCTTAGCGTGCACGCTACAAGCTAACAGTGTTAGCTTTAGCCTTCAGACACTTGAACATGCAGTTTGAGTGCATCCCTGCTGCTGGTCGTCTTCTGGTGTCCTGGGAGGATCAACTACCGGATCACTGAACTCTTGAATAAACCTTGCTTTTACTTTCTTTTTTTTTTGTATGTGCCTCAGGGTCAGCTTGAACTTTTAATGGCTATCGTTGTACTGCAACATTTCACTACACTGTTAACCCTTTGCTTCTCAAGTATCTTAATGATATCCGACATATAACAAAAAGCAGCACCCATTAATGAGTCCGTATTCGTCTTATGAGGTTTATTAGTGTTACTCGTTTGACAGAAATTTAATTGTCAACAGTTTTGACATTAGGAGATGAAGATCTGCTCCTCGTCTTTGTTGTCTATCATTTAAAGATGTGGATCTTTTGTGGGTCTGTATCACTGCTATAAATGAGCATCTGTGTGTTTGGACAGTGCACAAGCTGTTGCTTTCTGCTTAACCTGCTGAAGACAGACAGGTGTGCAAATACTTCCCAGAGCCCACGGTTTAAAAACAAAACAAAAAAGTGCAGTGATGTTTGTTCTAACTTGCAGTTTCCCCTTTTTTTGTATGTCTTTGTCCTGCACTGTACTCATCCCATGTTTTTTTTTTTTTTTTTCTGTAACTCTCCCTTCTCCCTTTGTTTCGTTGTCTCCCACCTATCTCTCATCCCACGTTTCTCTTTGATCTCTCCCCACTTTACTTCCCCTCTGTTCATTCAGTACCTTTTCACCCGTGTTAAATCTCAGACTCAAGATGGTGGACTCCCAGTACTACCTCCCCAATGACATCGGTATCTCTGCACTCGACTGCGGCGAGGCCTTTCGTTTGCTCTCGCCTCAGGAGAAGATGTATGCCCACTATCTGTCCCGCGCCGCTTGGTACGTTTGCAACCGTCAGGAAGTAGCGAGTGCAAGTCCGACATGATTGAATTCGAGAAATCGGTAGAGCTCTTAAATTGGACCCCCACTGTGAAAATATCATGTTTCACCTGTTTTACTTCCATTTATCGAAGAGCTGCAGCCCCGCTAAACAAAAACACATTTGCACCGATATCTGTCTCAGGTATGGTGGCCTGGCAGTGCTGCTGCAGACATCGCCAGAGTCTGCAAACATCTTTGTCTTGCTGCAGAAAATCTTCAGGAAGCAGACGCCTGCACAGCTGGAACAGGTCGCCACGGCAGCTGGACTCAGCTCTGAGGAGTACCAGGTACACTGTCTTGCAGTCCTTTGCTGTGTCTGTTGACGACACAAGTTTTCTTCCACAAACATATGTTAAGGTGTTCATTATCTCTCTTGTGTGTGATATCTAGGCCTTCTTGGTGTATGCAGCAGGTCTGTATGCAAACATGGGAAACTACAAGTCGTTTGGAGACACCAAGTTCATCCCAAACCTTCCTAAGGTAAAATGACTGTTGTTTTCAGGTGTGAATCCTGTTAAGCAACTTTTTTTATTTTTTTAAGTTAGTTTTTCAAGGACGAGGACATCATCTATAAAAAAATCGAATCTGATACAACAGCACCATGAAGCTGGATCGATGCTTTTCTGAGACATTGTCAACAAAATGTAACATTATCAACTTGGCACATCTTGATATCAATAGAACGAGTGTACCACATAAACTTAATATTGTTTTCTACGGTGCATATCACCTATTATTCTGCTACTGTGACGTATACCGAGCTGCCTGTATCTGTGCTGTGTTCACCCAGGACAAGCTGAAAGCTCTGGTGACGGCCAGTCAGGCGTTTCAGGAGCAGCCCACTGAGATGGAGGCTCTGTGGGACAGCTGCTCGTGTCTCCTCTACTCGCTGGAAGACAGACAGAAACAGTTGGGGCTGGGGGACAAGGTGGGGGATCTTGTATCATTTTAATGCAGAGTTCAAGCCAACAGCTTTGATGAAACTATTTTCTCCAGTGATATTTAAGGAAATGTGTTTTACGGACTCTGGCATGTTTTATTCTGCATCATTAGCACTGGTTCGGGGCTGAGGCTGAGAAATGTGGTTCTGTCTGTTAGACAAGTTTCGTTCTGATTTGTTCCTCCGCTCCTTTTTTTTTTTTAGGAAGTCACAACTGGTGCACTGTTCTCCTTATTGGAGGATGCATGACTCATGAAGTGTTTTTGTTTTCTTCAGGGAATTACCACCTATTTCTCAGGAAACTGCTGTCTGGAGGATGCTGAGATGGCTCAGAAGTTCCTCGATTCCAAAGTAAGCAAACTCACACCTAAAATAAATATTCTTATTTCTATTATCCAGGTCCTTTTCTCCTGTAATCGCGAACCCCTTTTTTTTTTAAAATTTTTTTATAAACCTACCATTCTCTCTTTGGGACATGTTGGTCTCTTCATCGGGATAATACATTTATCGAATTAGTCTTTTACCTCTGCCCTCTGTTTTGGTGACAGAGTGAGCCATCAGCTCATGTTCTTGTGGTTTGTTTCCAGAAACTGTCTGCTTACAACACCCGTCTGTTCAAGAGGGACAATGGAGGAAAAGCCTGCTACGAGGTGCGCTTGGCTTCAGCTGTGCAGAAAGGTCAGAACTACAGTGGCAGATAACGCAGACAAAAAACATCACTACTCACGCAGACGTGATCATTACTGACAAATGGACGTAGAGGGATTTGTTTGCGTGTGCAACTAGTGATTTTCACGATGATTTGAGCAACAAAAAAAACACTGTTTTTTCTTCACAGACTGTGCAGTGGACGGGGAGAGTGAGTCCTGCTGCGGCAGCTTCAGCTTCGAAGACAAAGAGTTCACTGTGAAGAGGGGAGACTATGGTCCTCTCATGGAGAAAGTCTGCGATAACCTTCGACAAGCACAGGTGAGACAACAAAGAACACGGAGAGGTGTAGAGTCGGAGCTCAGTCTCTGTTGTTTGGAAGAAAAATGGAAACAAAATCATAGTAACATAGTAAACTGACGGCAATTTAACTGTGACAATTTTACTGCAAATCTTAATATCGGTAAGATAAAGGACAAACAATGTCAAAATTGCATTGTGAAATTAATGCAGAGGTCGGAACACAAAACCAGAGCCCACCGTCTTTAGGAGGAGTCTTTGCGTCTATGACTTGGCTGGCATCGACAAGTCATTTTCCTGCCACAGTTCTACTCTTGAAATTCTTGTTTTGTTGACAAACATTTTGACAGGCCTACGGTGCCAACGAGAACCAGAAGAAGATGCTTGAAGAGTACAGACGCAGCTTCACCTTCGGCTCAGTCGAAGCCCACAAAGAGGGCTCTCGATTCTGGATCAAAGACAAGGGACCAATCGTTGAGAGGTGAGCCGGCTGCAGCGCAACAGCATCTACTGAACACGTTGTCTGTCCACAATGAAGGTCGATCTATCATCCGGTATCAGCTAAAGTACAAACATATTTGTACTCAAGACTTGACGTGATCTCCCTACATGTGGTATCAATTTGTGCCTTCATTGAATGTGATATTTATGACACACAGAACATGTCTTTTGCTGTGCGTGCAATGGAACGAAATCATTATTTCCAACAGCTCCTCAGCTGTAATTCATTTATGTCTTGTTTTTATTTTTGCAAAATGACACTAACTATTTATGGTCATAAACATCACTCAGACAGTGACTCCTTTTAGCCAACATGTTTATTAATGTTTATTATTGCTGTTTTTCTGCACAAAACGAATAACTAACTAACAAATATACAGGTATTGAATCATCTTTTATCTTATCTTTGGATTTTGACCAGATTATTGAGGAACCTTCACTTCCTCATAGATGTGATTGAATTCTTTGATACAGTTCTCTTCCTTTATGAAATCCATTCTGACCTTTGCACAGGGTGTTGAACGCTCTTCTCTTTTATTAACCTCTGAAACCTCCCTCTCTCTCAGTTATATAGGTTTCATAGAGAGCTACAGAGACCCGTTTGGCTCCAGAGGAGAGTTTGAAGGTAACTGCCGAGCTCATCAAGAACAGCGATACTAACGTGTTTATTGGCCCGCAAGCTGTGATGCCTCGGGCCTCTTCAAGTTTTATAGCTGCAGTTCAGAGCTCAAGACTTGGCCGAGCTCCTTACAACGGTTACTTAATTTGCTATTTTCAGCCTTCTACTCCATTAGACAATTTTGGGAATAGTGTTTCATTCTAGCAATGATTATATTGGCCTTAAAGGGACACGTACTGCACTTACGCTTATTAAGTTAGGACTTGGCCATCAATCCAGAATAAAGGTCAACACGTTTCCTTGAACAGTTTGCTTACTTCCAAAGAGGGGATTCATGTTAATGGGTTTATACAGCGTTGTGCAAATGTTTTTGCCACTTCAGGTGTTTCGATTTTTATCCATTGTAAAATACCATCAAAAAAGTAATCGGTCCTTCGTATATTCTGTTTTTGGGTTGTTTGTCTCTTCGTTTTGTCTCTAAAAGTATACATGCAATATCTTTTATTAAATTCCTTCAGACTTCACTACACATGTTGTATAACTCTGGGCAGTCTTGGAGGTAAACTGCAATGTGATGCGGGGAATCCACTTTTCCGTTTACTGCAGTTTGAATGAATTTACCTGATAAATTACAACTTAACATGGCATTTAAAAAAAAAAGCATCCCCACTTTAGTTTTAGAGTTTAAACTTTAACCCAATACTTTATTACGCATTCATGTCACAAGAAGGTTTTTATTACTGTTTTAATGATTACTGTAATTTCCGGACTATTGAGCGCACCTGAATATAAGCCGCACCCACTGAATTTAATTTATTTTTTTTAAATTTTGAACATAAATAAGCCGCACATGTCTATAAGCCGCAGGTGCCTACCGGTACGTTGAAACAAATTAACTTTACACAGACTTTAACGAAACACAGCTTGTAACAAAAATAAAAATTTCAGCGTGACGGATGATTCGCCTTTCCTGTTGACAGTGAGAGGCAGGTCAAACGTCAGAGGAACCTCACCCATATTTAGGATGTCGTGCGGGCCAATGGTATGCTCCGCTATCTTCGCATCAGTGAATTTGCGGAAGTTTGAAACTTTTTCCTCGTAGTCGGGAGGGAGCTGCTGACACAGACTCGTCCGTACCCTGATGGACAGGCCTTCACGTCTCATAAATCTGAGACACCACGACGGTCCACCTCTAAAATCCTCAAACTTCATTGCGGTGGCGATTGTTTTTGCTTTCAGTCGGACCTGCACAGTTGAAACACCTCGGCCGTCTGCTCTCTCTGTGTTGAGTCGGCTCTATTTCCTTTTCCAACAGCCAGATCTAATCGCCTTCAACTTGAACGCTGCATCGTATGCATTTCTTCGTGTCTTTGCCATGATGAGGGTGACAAAATGACTACCGTAATCAGAATGATGGGAAGTTTGAGCGCGCTCGATTTAATCTAAACAGTAAAGTAAAAAGTTGCATTGTTTCACCTTAACCCGTTCGGCAATTTCATTGGTCTAATGAAAGCTTCATGCCGCCAAAAAAAAACTGAGCACCGTCACAGAATGTGTTTTTTTGCTCAGTTTTTTGGCGGCATGAAGCTTGTGAAAGCGGGAAAAATCCATAAATTAGCCGCGTCATTGTTTAAGCCGCGAGGTTCAAAGCGTGGGAAAAAAGTAGCGGCTTATAGTCCGGAAATTACGGTAGTAAGAAATTGTCTTGAGTGGGTTTTTTTTTCTTATTTAATCAATTTAATTCCCGTCTTTGTTCTGTGTAGGTTTCGTTGCGGTTGTGAACAAAGCGATGAGCGAGCGTTTCACCAAGCTGGTGGGTTCAGCAGAAGTCTTGCTTCCTGAGTTGCCGTGGCCCGAGGAGTTTGAGAAGGACACGTTCCTTAAACCCGACTTCACCTCACTGGACGTTCTCACCTTTGGCGGGAGTGGAATACCAGCCGGCATCAACATCCCCAACTGTATGTCCACAAGTTTAAACACTTCAGCTGGTTTAAGTTTCGATGTTGTTGTTTTTTTGTGCGTGTACAGCATTACACCTTAAAAACACTGTTTGTGTTTTCTTTTTCTCCTTAGATGATGACATCAGACAGTCAGAGGGCTTTAAAAACGTGTCGCTAGGCAACGTGCTGGCTGTAGCCTATGCTACACAAAAAGAAAAACTTACTTTCCTGGAGGAGGAGGACAAGGTAACATATGCAGCTTCCTGATTCTCTTACACACTCTTGCCTCTTTCAAGCTCCGATATTCATACATTCTGCTGTGTTTTTAAAAAAAAAAAATTTACCTTTGCTCCAGGATTCGTTTATCAAGTGGAAGGGCCCGTCGTTCGAGGTGCAGGTCGGGCTTCATGAGCTGCTGGGCCATGGAAGTGGCAAGCTGTTTGTTCAGGTCAGTCAAACATACTGCTGCTCATATCAGCTCGTTTTCTGCCTTTGGCGTGTTAATGATAGAAAGGCACAAGTTGAGTTCTCCTTGTTAAATCTTAATCTAGTCTGTTTTGGCTTTGTTTTTGAATTTACTTTGTGCCCTCCATCTGCATTCATAGGACGACAAGGGCAAGTTCAACTTCGACCAGAGTAAAGTGATCAACCCAGAGACTGGAGAACCGGTGAGTTTGATTGGTCGTGGCCTTGTTGTCTGGTCTTAGCTCTGCGTTCAGCTGCGTGGTGAAACAAAAACTAACGGCGCGAGTGCCTCTTCCAGGTGTCCAGTTGGTATCGGGGCAGCGAGACGTGGGACAGTAAATTCTCCACGATTGCCTCCTCTTATGAAGAATGCCGCGCTGAGTGTGTTGGACTTTATCTGTGTTTCAAGAAGGAAGTGCTCAGGTACGACACGCTTTGAAAATTTTACCTAAATGTACATTGGGTGCATTTAACTTAACGTCCTAAACATCAGTCATTGGGGAGGAAGTTAGATGGAGCTGAAAAGGAAAAGATGTTAATACTAAATCTTACTCGGGGATGCATCTCCAGGATTTGGTATAATCCAGAAATGTTATTGTTGCACTGAAATCCTTTTTGAAGTATGTCAACTATTGAGAAGAAAAAAAAAATGGAAAGAAAAGCCAAAAGAAATATTGCATGTTTCATTTAGTTTCTTTGGGAGTCAAAGGGGCAATTATTTCTTCATTACACTGTTAAACAGGTTGTCCTATGGAATGTAGGCTCTTTTAAAAAGAAAATGAATGGAATGCAGTTTCTGTTCCGGTCCGTGTGCAGTGACCGAAGGATGTCAGCCTGCTTACTGTAAGTGTGTGTGTGTGCGTGTGCGCGTGTCCCAGTATTTTTGGCCACGAGGGACAGGATGCCGAGGATGTGGTGTACGTCAACTGGCTGAGCATGGTCAGAGCTGGACTGCTCGGCCTGGAGTTCTACACACCTGAGAGCAAGAGCTGGAGACAGGTAATCTGTCTGCTCACTGAGGACCATGTGGTCTCTTTCACTCCTTTACTTGGAAACATTTCATTTATATAGAACCCCAGACGTACACGGTGTTGGGCGAACAGTGTTTATAAGACGAGTCCAGATACGGCCCATTAGGCATGTGTCCCGTACAACCTGACGGGCTCGGTTCGACGTGTCTGTGTCGTTTCATAGTGCAGCTTATAGTAAGTCCGTCTGTGTTTACACGAGTGTCGGGAGATGTGTACAGTTTTGTCTGGTGTATGTCCGTTCGGTCTCAGGCTCACATGCAGGCCCGCTTCGTGATCCTGCGTGTTCTGCTGGAGGCCGAGGAGGGCCTGGTGGGCCTGGAGGAGGTGACGGGACAGGATGGCAAGCCTGACGCACGAATCACGCTGGACAGAAGCAAGATCCACACTGTGGGCAAGAACGCCATCCATAGGTTCCTCTGTAAACTGCAGGTACGGGATACACCACGGAGATGAGCTGATTAAGCCATAAATCAATGTATAGAAAAGGAATCTGCAACAATTTTGATTGGCAGTTAATCGTTTTAGTAAATTTTAAGGAAAACTTCAGTTCAAGCCTCAAAAATCTCAACACCCCTGACCATTATCTTGTTTTGTTGGAACTAAAATCTTAAAGTATTTAAAAGTAGTCAACGCTGGCTTTGGTAAATTGTGATGAACATTGTTTGCAATTTTCTGAAGTCAGCGGCAACTTGATCAATTCTAAAAATGATTATTAATTGCATCCCAGCTTCTTCCCAGGTTGCCGTGTCGTCTTCGCTGCCATTACTGTTTTGTGTGGAAACGCTCCAGTTATGATTACTTGATGCTTCTGCACTGCTCTGTCGTCAAAAATAATAAACACATTAGAACAGTTGAAGAATAACTCCGGAGGAAAACAATCTGGAGAACTTAATCAGAACCTGCCACTGCTGACTCATCGAAGCCGCCATCGAGTAACATTCGGACTAATGTCACAGGAATGCTACCGTCAATCCCCGCTTTCGTGTAAAAACCCCGTTGATGTGCCCCACATCTACACCCAGCATGTTGCTCACCCGATGCCTCCCATTTGTAGGTCTTTAAGGCGACAGCAGATGTGGAAGGAGGCCGGGCTCTCTACGACGGCTACTCCACCGTCACCAGCAGCGGCGCTCACAACTTCCTGCGTCTGCGGGAGACGGTGCTGCTGAGGAAGGAAGCCCGCAAGATGTTTGTTCAGGCCAACACCAAAGTCAACGGTATGTAGCTGCACCTGCACCTGACAAGGGGTGTTCAGCGACGGCCAGTCCCGTCAGCGCTTATTCCGCCAACGTAACTGTGGTTCACGCCGCCGGCCGCTCAGCCGCTAATTGACCCGGAGTCGCAGGAGAGAGAGGTGAGGGAGTGGAGATATCGGGCAGAAATAGAGCGCCGAGCGTTCTCAAGGCACCGGGAGGAGAAACTGTAGTCGGAGCCGCTGACTTGGCAACAGTCAGCGGCAACAGCAGTGAGTGTGACACGCAGCTCGCGGAGGCAATTTGGTCCCGTCACACCGTTAGGACTCGGAGAAGAAGAAGAAGTGTGCCGAGTCAAATCTCGGCACACGGAAATTGGTTGGGCACATCTGTTCAGACAGGAAATGCTGATGGCTAATTCACCACACTGTTAATTCTACCTACTTGGAGCAGTAATCCTTCAAATGGAAGTAAGGAGAATAATAATAATAATAATAATGATAATGGAAGTATTATGAATACATTAATAGGAAAGGTTTCATGTTGCACAATCTATATATATTTCTATGCCCCTGTGGCGGTGACTGCAGCGGCCGGAGGGATTGTCGCGACCATAATATTTCAGCCTTGAGGCATGAACTGATTCGATTTCGGGGGTCAAAGGTCACTGTGACCTCACAAAACGCATTTGTGGCCATAACTCAAGAATTCATTGACTAATTGTGACAAGATTTCACACAAACGTCTAATGGGATAAAACGATGACATGATGGCATTTTATATCCAAAAGGTCAAAGCTGTGACGTCACAACGCCATGCATGAACACGGTTCTTGCCATTATTCAACACCATAACACAGGAACAGGAGGGGAGCGCGAGACCATATTTCTGATTCTGAGTTGATGACACTAATCTTTGGTGTCCGCCTTGACACTGGAGATTGTACAGATCTTCTGTTCTGTCGGGTTGAAGATGTATGTGATGCATTCGCGTTAAAATGTGTTGCTTCTTTGAGGCAACATCCGCATTTCAAGCATTGTCTACTTTCACAACTTTATGTTGTATCAGAATCAGCTTTATTGGCCGAATTCCTTTCAAAGTCTTCACTGTGTTTATTACAAGTCCGGACAGACACGGATGTAACCTGCAACTTGACAGGGTGGTGGACGTATGCAACCGTGATACAGTAATTCTAGTTTATTGTTTGATGGGGGTGGCCAACGGTGCGAGACTTTTAAAAGACTCCGCTTCAGCAGATTTTATTTGTACAAAACATTCCTTGTCTCATTAGCATCTCACGAATGAAGAGGAGGAACGCTCACCTCTGAATAACCCCCGTTTTTCTAAACATTTGACTTGAAAGATTTCGAGAATAACGTCTCACAAACGTTGCTTAAAGAACGCAGGCATAGTATTTCATCAGTACTTGAAAAGTAGTGTCAGCTGACGAAGAAATAGCATTAACAATATTCTACTGTTAAAAAAAAATCTTGTACTGTGTATATGTACAAGTTCGTTATGAAGTCTGTCTGACTGTGGTTTTCAGGGGACAGCGTAGAGCTGGTGGAATATGAAGGCAGCGCGGCAGGCTTGATTCGCTCCTTCACCGAGCGCTTCCAAGACGACGCTGAGCAGCTGGAGGCCGACCTCCTGGAGCTGAGCAAAAGAGACGCCCCCTGCTGGTGCTGATGGATGGATGAGCTGCTGGCTTTTAAAAATACCAAACTGATACCTGAATTTTTGTTTTTATTTTTTTTGGACTGTATGTGAAAGCAAATTGATTCTTAATAAACACAAAAAGTGGTACAAATACTTCTTATGAGACTAAATTTAAATTTCATACTTCAAATGAAGCTATAAGATTACAACTGATCTGTCACAGGTGACAGACACCGTTTCAGCGTCGGGTCTGTTTGTGTAAACTGGCTCAGATCCAAATAGATGAGCTGCTCACTAATACAACACTCTTGTAGATGCCTTTAGGAAATGTATTTTTCTAATAAGAAGTAGTGAGAACTGTCAATGCAACCTGACAATTGAAATGGTTCCTGGGTTTAAACGACAACAAAAAAAAATTGCTTCACAAAATGATCAATGATGTTTGTCTACTTAAAATGATGTCGATGAATCAATTTTACAGTTACCTACGGCAACAATGAGTCCACCTTTACAACTTTTAAAATACAGCGTTTGTGTTGATGATTTGACTGTTAACTAGCTGCAATGACTGCGAGGCAAAATAACACCTTATGCTATTTTTTTTTTGTCAGATTTGGTACAAAGAAATCATGGGAGTTGCTTCTATTGCTGTGTCTGGAAGGTCTATTAAACTCTTTACGTATGAAATGTGTTGAATCTACACAAATAAAAGTTTGTGTAATAACATCTTAGTGCTATTTTTCTCTTGTTTCATTTTTAGGAAATTCACTCAATGTAATAATGGCTTTCAGTCCATTTTGATAACATTACACAACCCTGATGAGTCACTTTGGATCTTGAATCAAAGTGGCGCATGTTTAGTTCAAAGTATGTGTGTCAGCATACAGATAAGACTTGTTAAATTCAAACTGAAACCTCAGCTTCTACTCTGGTAAAATATGTATATCAGTATATTGTGTGTATACCTATGGTGGTTTCCCATGCTGCTCTTGATTTAAAAAAAAAAAAAAAAAAGTAAGGTTTTGATTGTAATAACCTTTTGTAGTCAACTCGGCAACAATTCCTGTTTGTAACTGTATACATTTGTACCTTTGATGCCAAAAATAATCTTAATTTACGGTTAATTCTAATCAACTACTTAACAAAAAAAGGTTTAAAGTTTTTGCAACTTCATTTTCTGAAAACACTGGCTTGCTGTTAGGAAAGAAATCTTTCCCGAAAAAAATTGAATACACTTCAACGTTTTTTGTTTTGTTTTGTTTTTTTAAACCAATTTAATTCAAAAATTTAAGAAAATCTAAAAACAATTCAGGTTTTTATGGCTGCCAACATATTTCGCCAAGTAATTCCACGCGGTGCTTCATGACATCACACAATGTAATGCAGGTACAGTCTGAGGCGTTTGTTCGCTAGAAGCTTGTTCCTCTGGCTTGTTTGTCTGGTAACTGAGGTGGAGTCTCTGCTGCTTCCTCCAGACTGCTGCTGCAGGAGCTGCAGCTCTCCGTGTCCTTTAGTGGTGCGGCATTCATCTGTAAAACCAAAGCCTTCTCCTCCTCTTCCCTTTTCTTGCGCAGGTCTTCTTTTGTCTCGCCATCTTCATCCTTATTTTGATCTGCACCTGCTCCCTCTTCCTCCTCCCCCTCCTCCCGCTCCGATTGTTGCCGATCCGGCCTTGAAGGAGTCGCCGGTGTCGAATGGGTCTGTTCTGTGAGCGGAGAGAAGGACGGAGAGATGAAGGGCGACAGAGAGAAGGGCACCTTCGGGGAAGGGGACGGGGACTGGTAAGGAGAGCAAGAGGGGGAGATACAGAGACAATCCTGTGGAGAGAGAGAAAAGGGAACCTTGGGAGATAAAGATGGGGATTGATAAGGCGAGAGGGAGGGAGAGCCTCTGGGAGAGTCGCGAGGAGAGAGGGACGGGGACACTTTGGGGAAAAGGGGAGGTGCAAGTGGGGACATGTAAGGAGAGAGTGATGGCAAAAGGATCACTGGAGATGGATCCATGTAATCCGTGTCATTCGAAAGATGCTCCATCTCTGTCGGCAGCAGTGGTTTGACTCCGGCTTTGCTTTGACCTGCTTCGGTCTGTGTTTGGCTCTGATCCTGCGTCCCAGGCTGGAAGTGAGGAGTTGCTAATGGAGGCTGAACTTGGGCCTCACTGGGAGGGTTTTGTGCGACAGATTGAGGCTGGGTGTCTTCAACAGCCGGGTCAACCCGAGTGGCTTGAAATGGACTTCCACTCTGTTGGACAGCTCCTTGCCCCTCTTTCTTGGCTTTACATCTCCCCTTGGTTTTTGGCATTATGGGCGGCGGAGGCGGAGGAGCCAGCGGAGGTGACAGCAGAGTGGACGTCTCGGTGGAAATCCGAACCTTGAGGCTGCGTTTGAACATGCGCCGTCTGGAAATGGCGCTCTGAGACTCCAGGAAAAGCGGGTTGATGAAACAGAGAGCGCCCAGGCCGGAGCCGTAATCCAGCTCCCTGGGGCTGCGCGTTGTGATCGGACAAAACTCGTGGAACAACGCGGTGTTGGGACCCGGTTGTTTGGTGGACGCGTCTGATTCAGGTGCTTTGTTGGGCTGGTTGTCTGGGTCGGGCTGCGCCGCCGAGTCCAGCTGAGCTGCAGCGGGCGAGGCTGACGTCACGGCGTCTGGCTTCTTCTCCTCATCTTTCCGGGGCTTAGGTGCCTCCCGCGGCCCACGAACATTCAGGTGGGAACTCCAGAATTCTGTGAAACAACATAAAGATGCTTAACATAATAATATTGTCCCTTTATTATAATCAAAAGTTGCTTTAGGGACACCATAGTTCTGTATAAAATGTACAAAACGAATCATATTGCCAACACTGTGAAACTTTGATTTTTTTTTTTTTTTTTCCTTAAATGCAAATTATTATCTTAGCAAAAACTTTGCTTGTTGATACAGCTGCCACAGTTTAAAGGAGTTTCTTTATACATTTTGTTGTAATTGGTTTGGATGATTTCACACGTAAAAGAAATAAGTAATCAGTGGATAAAAGAAAGAAGAAAAAAAAAAACGCCTACGGTGTTTATGTTTGTTAGCTAGCAGCTGCGTGGGATAATTACTGTGCAGTGTGTGCGCGCCTTGTTTAAATAAATCCCTTAAGGCCGAGGTATTTGAAGTTAAGGTTGCCAAATCTGCTGTGGGGAAACGAGCAATTCACCGACCTATTCCCATATGCGAGATGGACTCGAGCTCTTTGTGTGACGCTGCCTTTGCAATGGCTTCAGGAAGCTCCAGAGGAAACGGTAACACATCTCTAAAACACACACACACACACACAATATACGATAACAACACCAACGTTAGTTCTTGCAGATCAATAGATATTGAAAAGATGAAAGACTGATGATAACGTTGCAGGAAGTGAAAGAAGTCAAAGGAACAAAACTGAGGAAAGTGAGAATGAGGGTGACAAACTTTTTTACCTGCTGACGCAGTAAAAGGAAATCAGTCGTGGGAGGTCTGGAAAGCTGATGGCTGAAGTCTCTAGAGACAGAGCTGGGGATGAAGAAAATTCATAGGGATGTTTGAAGAGAGGGAGGTAGTCGGTATCAACAAGAGGGGTTGTCCTCCCTCTGAGGTCTTATTTATTGGAATATGGGGTGTAGGAGAATCATAATACATTAAAGTAAGAAAGTTCAGTTTTCTTTCGAGCTGACAGTTAGATGTAACAGTGTAGTCAAGAGTTATTGTAGTTTGAGCCATACGTTTTTCAGTAAAGTTTCACGTCTTTTCAAAGCTGCTGAACTGTCCGTGTACAATTTAATCCAATGTGGATTAATAGATTCATCTAATAGTAATGACTTCATCTAATTAATAGATCAAGCAGATTAACAGACATACAGTGCACAATCAACTTTTGATTTCTTACTAGACTGCTACGACTAAAAAGGCAGATTGATCACATATTCAAACTTATGAGTGTCCAGGTCCTACTTTTATTGGCACGTTCCTCTCTGAGACCAAACTGCTGAACGAAGGACGGCACGCTGTCGTCCGCCAACCGGATGCAGAGCACATTTCTCTGGGATGTGCGAGACTTTCGCACCAGGAACGTCTGTAGGACGACACACCTGGTTAACAGAGTGCAAGTGGGGAGGGGGTGAAATTAATACGCGCAGTTTCGGGCAGAATGTGCTGTGTTTTTGTGTCTCGGACCCCCCGCGGTTCCCTCTGCAGTATGTGCAGCGCGTTGGCAGGATTGATTGACAGCTGAAGCCAGACAGGGACCGTAAGGAGGAGACGGTCCAATATGCTGATGCTTCTCAGGGATCCCCGGGTCCTTTGATGCCCCAACAATTTGCGCTCTGATGGCTGGACGGGCTCTGGGAAATCATACAGAGGTTCTTCTTGCTGTGCCATCTAAACACATACACAAATAATCACATGGATATTAATTGCACTGTACTTGGTGGGTATCGCACGCACACACACACACGCACATAGAGGACACACCCCTGGATAATAAATCTACCCGGATTGGGACAGCAAGTCTCGACTTGGTAAAGTGCAGCAGCTCAGACGGAGCTTAAATGAAATAAGCAACCTTTGGGAAACACATCTTTAAGTGACAGACGCACCGAGAGAACAACAACCTTAAATCTTAAAAGTGAAGACAAATGTCACCGATACAGTTTTATTTCATTTCTTATTCTGTACATATGACAGACTGAACCTACATGTCAAAGTTTGTCTGGATCTGCAGCGTGCATTCCTGTAAAACGTGCACACTTCCTCCTCAAACTACGTTGCACAAAGTCCTGCCGGTCTAACTTTTTCCCATCGTATCTGTATGTTCGGCCGCAATTTTCATTTCGACATTACCGGATTCGTTTTCGTGGCTTCCTCTCTGCCCCCGATCCTTTATTTATTTTTTTTCCTTTCTATTATTCCCTCCGCATACACTTCATGATGGCACGCTCCTTGTTCTTCCACCAACTTTTTACTACGATTAAAAAAAAAAAAAAAAAAAAAAATCAACTTGTCTTCCTCTCTCCGACCTGTCATGACGCGCGCTCCCCCCCCCCCCCCCAAAAAAAAAAAACCTAGAGACAAGTTTAGCTCCTCCCCTCCCACCTGATCTCACCTGGAAACGCGTCATCGTTCCCGCACGTCGGAGCGCCTCGATCACGTGTCCACAGATTATTGCTGTTAATATGTTCAGCCATTAACGAGAACAAGAAGCAAATTTAATCCAAGTTTATTGTGGATTTTTTTTACATTTATTTATTTATTTTTTTAAATATAAATGTTACATTCAAGCTATAAACTCCACCTGCGGTGGGGGTGATTTTTGTGAACGTGGTGAAAGCGCGCCACCACCGCCCTCCCCCCTTCCCCCTCCTCCACCCTCCCCCTTCCCCTTCACTTCCGCCACCAAACCGGATGTGAGGTTTGAAATGCAACAGCTCCAGGACCGCGTTGGGTAAGGCGTCTTGTGCGCTAAATGCTGGCAATAATTTAAAACAAAAAAAAACAAACAAAAAACAAAAAAAGCTCCCGCTGCTTTTTCGTACTACATTTAAAAAAAAAAAAACTAAAAAAAAAAAACCCCGCGATATTATTAGGTAACGTGCTTTTGTAATAGTTCGTAGCGGTGAAAGCTTCAGATGGAGGAAAGCGTTTTCAAAAAAAAAAAAAAAAAAACAACCTCTACGTTAGCCTCGGTTAGCTTAGCACACGCTAGCTAACGCTACATCGTTACGGCCAGTAGCGTCAGGAGTTTATAGCTAACTGTATATTTGCCGAGAAACAGCGCATGGCCCTTTATTTTTATTATTATGTGGGTTTTGTTCTGGCGGACTGCCTCCAAACTTCATCGGATCAATTTTTCCGCCGCGAAAGTTAGCAGGTTTTTTTTTTTTTTATTAGCTTAGCTTAGCTTAGCCAATAATTTTTTTTTTTTTAAACCCTGCTAACGTCAGGACGCTGATCGTTAAATGACCATTTAATAACCCCGCTTTTTTTTTTTTTTAAACGAGTACGTCCTTCTGGTAACATCGAAAGACGAAATCAAATGACGACGCGCTTTAGTTAATTCTTGAGGTTTCTGTCTGGATGCACTTTTATTAGCCAGCTAGCGTCACCCAAGTATCAAACTTAAACCAAATGTCCTCCTGCATCGTCTTCACTCTTTCTTTCTTTCTTCTTCTTTTTGTTTTTGTTCTCCAGATGCCTGGCTGATACAGAGATGAGCGGTGACAACGTGAAGTTGTTTGTGGGGAACCTGCCTTTAGATGCAACTCATGACGAACTGACGAAGCTCTTTTCTCCGTACGGAGAGATCAACACCTGCTCCCTGCTCAGACAGTACGCCTTCGTTACCCTGAAGGGAGAGGGCGCAGCTGACAGGTACATTAAAGTCCACCCGACCTACACTGGAGACCACGTGCCACCAATGGACCTGTGCTTCAGAAATATTCTGGCAGATAAAGCTCGATCGGGCACACAAACATCTATTTATGTCCCAGGTTTAGACGGGTGACGTTTGGCCAGGTCCGTATAGAGTCAGATCAATCTCACACGAATGAATGCACACAGTGATTCCCTGATTTTTTTTTTTGGGGGGGGGGGGGGGTGTATATATTTGCGGCATTAGTTTTACAGCACACTGCGAGAGACAAAAACTGAACCGAGCTGTGAGCGCTGTCTCTTGTCTCTTGCACGACGAGAGAGAGAGAGAGAGGCAAATGACTTTGGAAAAAGTTTGACCGTCAATAAAAAAAAAAGGAGAGAAGATCATAAACGTCCAAACTTGTGTAATAGATCTGACGGGCTTCTTGGTTTAATGCTGCAGTGTCTTAAAAAAAAACTTTACATGCATGAAGCGACTGGAAGAGGACCGCTGAGCTATCGCTAACACAGCTGTGAGCTGATCAGTTCAAAAGAGTTGGTTCTTTGGCCTGTTTACAGTTTGATGTTGTGAAATATGAAAGTCATGAGTTAAAGCAGCATTTGACTGGTATTTACAGAATTTTTTTTATTTTTTAATATTTCTAACCTCAGCTAATGTTGTTCGTGTCATCGGTTGAACATCAGATGATTAAAACGATAATCCTTCGTCTTTGACCACAGGGCCATACGGCATCTCGATGGCAAAGAGTACAGAGGCAGGCCCCTGGTGGTCGAGGAGTCACGCGCACGCCCCCCCAACTCCACTAAAGTGTTTGTGGGTAACCTCAGTGCAACGTGTTCAGCAGACGATCTACACGGACTGTTCTCAACCTTTGGAAGAGTTTTAGACTGCGATAAAGTCAAAGGTAAAAAAAAACAACAACAACCTATCGCCAACAGAATCGGCACGAAACAAATATATACAGGGGTGTTATTTGTTAGCTTTTGTAGAAATTTGCACCTGTACTGAACTGGTAATTGAAATGTGTGCATAAGAACATTGCCCTGTAACAATAGTATTGTCAGATTATAATGTAAAAATACAAAAAAGCAACATTGGAATTATGGGATAAACGTGTTGTATTTTGAAGTCGGTCTCATGCTAACACTGGTCTCCCTGCTTGTGAACTACACAGCCAGGTTATGCTCAAATGTTGGCTATGCGTTTGTGCATATGGAGAGGAAGGAGGAAGCCCTGGTAGCTATTGAGGCGCTCAACGGGACCATGTTCAAGGGGCGTCAGTTGGCTGTAGAGCTGTCCAAAGCCCAACCACTCATCAACCAGATTGTTTCAGCCGGAAATTCAAATAACCCCGGAGGTGATGTAACAGCAGATGACGAAGACTCCCATTTGTGTTTCGGGAACAATAAGATGCCACATCCCGTGTCCATGTTCTCATCGTGTTTTCGGCTCCCCTTTGCTCGCAGGCGGCAGAGAGGGCCTCCTCCCCCGACCTCCTCCGTCACTAGAACATCACCAGAGTCAGGCAGCTGTGCTGGCTGCAGCTGCAGCTGCTGCTGCTGGACTACCCATACAAGTAAGTTCATGTCCGCCGCTTACTCCCGACCTTTGAAAACTCAAGACAATTGTTGATATAACTTGACAGATCACGGGGTTACGTCAGAATAGCCAGGAGACAAATCGGTTCCTCTGTGAACTTCCTTTCACACTTTCCAGCTCATATTGTTGTTTTACAGCGTTTAGATCATTTTGATTTGAATGCACTGCGTTTGCGTCTCTCATCTTTTCCTGCAGGTTCAACAAAGTGTCCATAACTCTTTCTACAACACCACATCCTTCGACCCCACTTACGCCGCTCTCAAGGGCATCACGAGCGCTAAAGGTGCAGACGGGGTCATATACGGGGCTCTTGCCAGCCAAGTCTATGGATCCGTTGCTGACCAGGTGTACCACGATATGGCCAATCACAACACTGTATCAAGTGCCACGGTTGAAGAGGCCGAGCCAACACCAGATCCAACAACACTTTTTGAGGCAGCGAGAGCCAAGTTCTTTCAGGAGGGACAGAAGGTCGGCTAGCATTTCAGTAAAACTGTAGAACGTGCTTCTCTGTGTACCTCTGTGCCACTTTTGTATGTTAACGGACATGTTTTGGATTAAAGGTTCTGGCAGAGCAGCAGGCCGGGAAAAAGGCGGCATCTTCAGACAATGAGCGGGACCGCAGCCCAATAAGAGGAAATCGAGCCCCGCTCCTCCCCGACCCTGTTCCAGGTTCCTTCGCTCAGATACGACCCAAACGACGCGCCCTGCTGCCAACACCACCTGGAGTACCTGAAGAACCTGCCCCTGCCACCGCAACTCCTGAAGGGTCAGATCCTGTTGCTAGGTACACACATCACATTGTAATATAGGATGGAGCCAAAAGGGAGGGGGGAGGGGAAGGATGTTAATGCCGTTTACACACATATTTGTAGAGGAAATGGTTCATTTTTTTATTTATTTTTTCAAATAGTCACCGAATTTTTGTAAAAAAAAACAACAACAATGATATTTGCACTCGTTTGTACCGACGCCTGCTAGTAACAGGTTACCACCTCTAAAAGGTGGCGGCAGTGCACCTAAAAGCTGTTTGCCAAAAGCCGTTGGGCATTAAAAGGGGAAGCAAACGGAGATTATTACCAGGGTTCGGTAAAACGTGTGCGCCCCTGTGAGGTCAGATGCGGTATAAACTCTGCCAGGAAAAAGCGAATACGTCATCCGTCTACCACAAGCACACGCAGCCATTTTTGAGCGAAGCGCCACGCGAGTGGTTGATCAACAGATAAAACGCTACATGTACAGCTCCGTCACTCGGCAAAGTAAGTTTGATGTCGAGCGTAAAGCGCAAACAGCGGCGATCTCGGAGATTAAGCGGAAGAGATGCTTCTCGTCAGCTTTGTCTGAAGCGTGAAAAGGTCTCTCGCCCTCCCTTTGTGCACATCCTTGAATTATATTAATCAAGACGACACCAGTGATAGTCGATCTATATAGCCTTACTAAAATCAGTGATTACAAAGTGCCATGCAGAAACAATAATAATAATGTTAATAATGGACGAGTGGATGTCCACTCGTCCATTATTTCACACGAGGTGTCCTTTTTAGGCTAATTCTGGTGTCTCTACTCTTTCCTCCCGCTTCCCTCCCGACCTCTCCCTCGACCGTAACCTGCGCTCCAGGTCTTACACAGAGTACTACCAGCAAATGCATCAATACCAACAGTATCAACAATACCAACAACAGTACCAGTACCTCCAGTACGCCTACACCAATCCCCCGCCGCCTCCCCCGCCTCCGCCGGCCGCCGCACAGGCACAGGCCTCCACCACGGCCCCTCCGCCCCCGGGGACATACACGGCGCCCCCGACGTACGCCGGCTCGGAGGGCTACGGACCCCCGGGGACCTACGACACCTCGGGAAGTTACGACGCCTCGTCGGGGAGCTACGGCGCCTCATCCGGGAACTACAACGCCTCGGCGGGGAGCTACGACACCTCGGCGCGCTATGACACGTCTGGAGGCTACGGGGCATCAGGAGCATATGATTCATCCGGCGCTTACGCAGCAGCGGGAAGCTACTCCGCATCCACACCGTATGAGCAGACACCCGCACACGGGCAACCCATGCCCCAGCGCCATGATTACCCTTACCACACGCCAGAACCCCCTTATCGATAGTCCCACCCACCCTTACACCTTCCTTACACACTGCAGGTGTGTGTGTGTGTTGTGTGTGTGTGTGTGTGTGTGTGTGTGTGTGTGTGTGTGTGTGTGTGTGTGTGTGTGTGTGTGTGTGTGCGCGCGCGCATGTGTATTTACATAAGGGACAGTTTAAAGAGGAAAATCAGTGAGGGAGCAAAGTTGTGATTCGAGTGCGCTTTAAATCCGAAGCATTTTCCCTTTTCTTCACCTTGGCCGAGCCGGTCTCGAACTCGTGCGCGCCCGTCAGCGGACGGCTGCTGACATTTAGCGGGGGACCACACGAGTCGGCGAGTTCTTTAGACACGCGGGAGATAAGGGAGGCGGCCAACACCGGAACACAGTCCAGCGCTCACGTCATCCGTCGGATGTTACGGGGGTACAGCCGGTTGCCGAGCGAACGACAGAAGAAGCCGAATATGTCGGCCGGGACGAGGTTCGAGTCAGAAGCAGGGCCGGATCTCTCCGGAGGAGCTTTTTGTTTGTCGTCTCAAGGCCTCTCCCCACCCTCCACATAAAAATATGCGAGCGGCCCCGTTTCCTACGCTGCACGGTGAAACGTGCAATCCAATATTACTCTCGGTAAATCTTTAATTGCATCATCGCACATTTCAGGTCAGCCATAAAATGAAAAACGCGGCTCGGTAAACCGCAAATACACACGTTTTATGCAAGCGGACAGATTAACTGGCATCCTGGCAAATGACGCGATCGCCTTTTTATTTTATTTTTTATTTTTTGTCACATTCCTGATGATTTCATGACGGCCAATTTCAAATCCGTACAAAGTGTCGACGTAATGATCACGTTAAGGGGCTGCGCTTTGTGGCACTCTTGAGCGGCGACGCATTACCTTGACAGATGTTTCTGTTTTGTTCACTAATTTATATTTGAATCGGGGGTAGGCTCAGGAGCGGAAACCTCCGTGTAACGGTTCACAGTATAACAACAACAACAAAAACAACAATATCTTCCAGGAAGATCATAAACTCGATTTGACGCCGCTCAAAAACAACAACAACAAAACACTGAACATTTTATAATTCGAAGGAAGAAGACTTGAATGCGCGGTTGCAGCTTTAGCCAGGTGCCTCTCGTAGGCATGCGTATCCAAGGTTACGCGCTTTGCGGAGGCTTAGGAATGCCTTTTGTGGAGTATGTGGGCCTTCATTTAATGTCGGTCATGGCGTTTTAATTCAGTCATAGCGACCCCACCCGCTCCCCCTCTTTTTGTGTGTGTGTGTGTGTGTGTAACAGCCTGTTCATCCACACATTTAAACTGCTCGAATTTCTACACGTCGTCACCGGCGCTTCGACGAGGAGAGAGAGAGAGAGCAGCCGGAGGGAAGAGACGGTTCGAGCACGGCGCGTCGCCGAGGAACCGCCGCGTGACGGCGACCGAGAGCGCGTCCGTCAAATCGTCCCGCTCGGGGCGGGGGGGGGGGGGGGGTCCGCGGCGCAGCACGCTCAACTCGCCGGCAACCGCGGGGTTTTTGCTTTCGGGCCCCGCCGGCAAGGAGCGTCTTCTCGCGCCGACGTCGCTTTGATGAACGGCGCGGTAAAAACGCGGGGCCGACGCTTTCCGTCGACGAAAACGGAAGCACACGATCGGACCGCTCCCCCCCGTCACCCCCGTCCCCCCGGAGAGGTTTCTCACGATTGACCTCGCTTTCTGTTTATCTTAGAGGTAAACGCAAACAGATTAAGATGGAAAAAAACAAAAAGAAGAAAGTGTCCCATCTCAGGAGATTAATATATCCTGTCAAGAGTTCGGTTTGCCGCTAAAACGACAGAACGGAATCTTTCTGTACATTTTTTAATTTTTTTTAAAATTTTATTAGATTTTTTTTTTTTTTTAAGTCATTCGCAGTTCTTTCCTTCTCTTTTAGGTTCGCGTTGAATTGTTACGAGACCGAAAAGCCGAATGCGTCGACAAGCTTTCTTTTAATTTAAGCAGCAATACTCAGTTGAAGCCGGTTGTTTGATAGGAGGATGTTTCTGATTTGTACATATGTGAATTTATAAGAGCCAGGACGAATGTCGGCAAACGATGCGTGGCCAATGATGTTAATAGAATTTGAGCATCATAGATAAATTTCCAATATTTTTTTGTTGTTGTTTTTTTTTTTTTGGACATCTTTCACGTGTGTTTGTTTGCGTCTCGTGCGCTGCTGTTGTCATGGTAAGCATTTAGAGGGAAAGTTGATCTAGTTGTCATAGCAGAACATTTTCAATTTGGTACTCGAGTAAATACTTGAAATCTTATTTGCAACCGAAAAAGAAATGCTAACCGACATTTGGAAAGTTTTCTTTTTTTTTCTTTTTTGACTGTTAATAATACGACGCGATTGTATTTTTTTTTTCCCCCCCTGAACAGTTGAACACCCGATGAAGTAGCGCAGTTGAGCTGTTGTACCAAAACTCTTGAAGAAGAGGCAACCATTTTGTCTGGCTGGAAACGAGTTCCCATCGTGCTTGGAGAGGCGTCGCGAGCGGCGTTCGGTGGCTTCGGGCATTTATAAATCAGACGTTGGAACATGATTTGAAGTACGGTTTATATATCAAAGTGCGAAAAAGAAAGTTCGAGCTTTCTTTTTTTTTTTTTTAATTTAGAAGTAAACGCGGTGCAGTGGTGTGTGGCTGATGTGCGCAGCGTCAGGATTATTGACCGAGGAGATGTGAGACGCCGGTGTCGGCGTGACAAGGAGGTTGTTTGGGATTTGTGGAAGGCTGCTGATTTGACCCCGGGCTGCGGGGGAGAAAAGGCCGATGGCCCTGATTACGGACGCATGGCTAGGATTACTGGCTTCCTCCACATTCACATCACACGTAGACAACTGTTGAACTCCACATTTGCATTCAGATGTATTTCAACTGGGTTCATTGCATTTCCCTCATGTAAAAGCAGAACACATGCGCAAATGATACTAATGCACACCTGATTCCACTTTTCTTTTTTTTCTTTTTTTTTTCTTTTTTTTTTTTTCTTTTTTTTTATAAATCTCATAACTTGCAGTAGTTGCTCTGAAGTGATTGTACCACACTTTAGTTACTCATCTCATTTCTTATTCGGCACTGACCCGTGTCCGTGTTAGGTTGAAGTGACACATAGCCTTCTCTACATTTCCACATTATTCCACCTTCTCCATGTGAACTGTTAGTTGCATGCCTTGTTGTTGCTGCTGCTCCAGCCACCTTCTTCCTCTTGCTGATTATTGCAGCTAGAGTGGGAGGGAGCCAAACTGAGCCCTTGCCCTGGACGTACGCCACACGCAGCTGTAGCGTGGGATGGGGAAAACAGCAGCTTTAGGCCTGAAACTGCTGTGGACGATGGGGTGTCCCCCCGCTAAGGTAAACACTCAGACCACACACTCCTGCCCCTCCCCGAGACACGCGTACACACTCACAAACACACACACTTACAGTACAGATGCTCCCATGTCCATACTTCGTATTCCTTACCTGTTGTCAGGGATTTTGATTTTGTCAGGATTTCAGATTTTTGGAAATGCGTCTCCCATCCTTTTCAATGGGAGGTCACCTTTTTTTTTTTTTTTTTTTTCCCCCCTTCTTTTGATTTTTTTTTTTTTTTTTCCCTCCCCCGTTCATTATCCCTACAATTTTCCCACCCCAAATGTACACTGCTCATACATTCCTGCTCCCAACGTGACCGCTCACACGCAATCTTTTGAGGACGTCTATATGCCACCGTTAAGTCTAAATCTGAACACTTTCCGCAGCAGACATGTTGCTGTTAGTACGCCTGTATCTGACAGCCTGTCACCGAAGAGTACCAGGCAATCACAGCCAGAGCCGGATTTGGGACATTTTAGGTAGGGTGGGTTGTTTTAGTTTTAAACGCGCCCCTGCGGCCACTTGGGGGTTAAGTGCCTTGCTTAAGAGCACACTGGTAGGCCCTCCATTTCAGAGTTGAATAACCTGGCTCAGGATCGGTTGCTGGTTCAACGCTCGACTCCCCTTCTCCCCCTAAAATGATTTTTGATGCCACAATTCAACTTGTATGAATGACAATGAACACAAATACTACCATGTTGTTTTAAATTACATTTTGTCCTATGTTCTTTGAAATGTTTAAATTCAATAAAAAAAAAAAAATTAAAAAAAACTGAACTTTTTCCTTCTCTGTGTGAATATTTGAAGACGCACCGCGTAGGCGCTTTCTAATTACCGTGGAAGTTAAAAAAACATAACGGAGGACTCACAAAAATAACGCGTCGGATGACGTTTTATTCAATTTTCTTCCAAAAACATCGATCTATGCTTTTCAAATCAAAACCAAGAAATTGATAACAATCCAAACCTGATGATAAGTCAGTTGCTTTAATATACAAAAAAAGAAAGTGAGAAGAAATCGAAGGTGAAGGACCTCACTCCCTGCTAACGAGACGTTTTCATGGACACTGCTGAGTTTCATGCCCTCAACAACAATGAACAGTTTACAGATGGACACTAGAGTACTGAATGAGTGTAGTCAATGCAGTAGACACAAATATACTGAGGTAATATGATGAGTAGGCCTATGATCGTAAATGGACAAAGGGCAGAGCATAAAACTGCAGACGCATGCGCCATTCGCTGGCATAATGACATGGAAATGCAGCAGTTTCTACTCTAACATAAGTCTGGTTTCCAGCAGCCAGTTTAGTCATTGAAGGGTTTTTTTGTTGTTGTTGTTTTGTTTTTTTAAGAATCCCGGTGGAGTTATCTGCAGTCAGTAGATAATTAAGTCTACCATTCTGGAAAATACTACAAACAACCTGCTGTTGAAAGTACACCTTGATGTAAGTCCCGCCTCTTATGTCCCCTTTGTAAAGTTAAAGGGTGCAGGTAGATATATTGTATATGCTGACGCTGCAGATTCTTTTTTTTTGTTTTTTTTTTTGGTTAACTTGAGAAGCAACGGACTCGTTTTTCGGTACGAGAAACTCGTTTCGGGGCGCTTTTAGGAAATCCGACCCCCGGATAAAATACTCCCAACTTCTGGTTCCCTTCATAGGGTTCATGCCGTGTCCCTTAATTCGCCTCAGCAGGGTAGAGGGGAAAGTAAGGGAGAGTATATTCTTGATAATTATACTATTGCCACAAAAAAAAAAAAAAAAAAACATGGGGGGTGCTAAGAATTGGTTAATTTGACCCATCTGCACTTACACAGTGGCGTTGGAAACGGTGCCATTGACTTCACCCCCACCCCCACCCACCCACCCACCCACCCCTTGTCCAGGTCTGTACACTTTCTGGCCTGGTTGGCCGAAATGGACTCAAACCGGAGTTGAAGCCTTCTGGTATGTTTAAGCCTGGTTTCAGGAAACCAGTCTGCGCTTTAGAGGATGACGGGGAAACTCATAAAGTGTAGTTGATGGCAACAGACGGGACAAGACTGCGCAAACACATTAAAAACACCACACAATGTGGACCAGACCAAACACATATTACAGTACTTAGAACTTTTAATCACAACCTCCCATGATGCTGCTGGCATAGTATGAAAAAGGAGCGAGCATTCAAACACACGTATTGAAAATAGCAACGCTTTAATAAAGAGCGATTTTACAAGACTGCAATGTCTAGCTAGCTAGGTGATAACTGGCATTGACATCCATGTTGTTTTACAGAGATGCAGTTGTGGTAACTGAGTTTGAAGTTTGATGGGTGTACTTGCAAGAGTTGCATTTCTGCATGCGAGGCAGCCTTCAAACAGTTACAGACCCTACATTGTAAAACAGTTGATTATGAATGTCAATGAACGTTCATGTCAAGAGGTAAGTAAAAAATCTCATGGAGAAATTTCCTTAACGTTTTCCAAACACACCGGTAAGTGAGAGTTCACACAATGGTCATGCTTTTACCGGGCACACAAGCCAATAAAAAGACGACACTTAATCATGCAAAAAAAAAAAGACAGTTTCTTTGTCTCTTCAAATAAAAAGAACGAAAGATCCTTTGAGCTCTGATATCATCCATCCGTAGTGACCTTGAATAAGAAGAAGCTGCGCTTTGATGATGACTTTGGTGCAAAAAAATGTTCCTGTTATGAAGAGGACAGACCCTGTCCTGTCCACTTCCTTGATGAAGACACTCTTGGTATAGACCAGTTGTGATAGTTTACCCTTGACCCACCCCACCCTCACGTCCCCGGCCCCTTCCTCCTCGAGATGGACACAAACATCACGAACATCAACCCTAACCCGCCCACCCGTCCCTGGATGATGACACCTTCAAAGTACAACCATTCAAACACAGATACAGCAATAAATTGTCCCACGTACAGTACGTCATCCAATGGGGCTTCAATCACTTTACAGAGAGAGCACGTCTAAAAACACATGAACGGCATTACCTATATACAGAGGACACAGTAACAGTCAGAGGTTGGCCCAGGATGGTTCAAGCTGTGTTGTGGGAGTGAAGTGCACAATGAAATTCAGCTGACGGAGAAAGACAAACCACCGGAACAAGGAATAATGGAGGAGATTGGAACGAAGGAGATACCCAAATGTTCAGCTGACCTCTTATTTAGACGTTCGAGGTCCGAAGGTGAAACCTCAGAGAATGTCTGCCTGCTGGGTGATGATTTCTAACACAGGTCTCTGACCTGTCGAGTCGTAGCTGCGGGGGAGATCGGTAGCCAGCGGTCACACTTCAATCCGGAATCACAACAATACGCCGACCTACAGTTGTGATTCCCTGATGGGTTTTTGTTAGAAATCACCAGCCCGTGCAGCTCCAGCTGTCTGGAGAGGTTTGCCCTCGGACTCACTTTTTTTTGAGATTCCAGATCTGGTGACTCGGGGCTTTTTTTTTTTTTTGTGTGTTTTTTTTTTGCGTTTTTTTTTTGTTTTTTTTTTGCGTTTTTCAGCAGATGAGTGGTCCTAGAGCCACCTTAAATTGATGTTGTGTTGTACAGACTGAGACACGGTCACAAGAACACTCACTGCTAAGTTAGTACACGCTACCGGCTCCCTAGAGACCTTTCGTCTCTAACCGAGGAACATGACCCTGTTTATCTCTATGGGAAGGCATGTGCACACAAACACACATACAGTACATGTACATAGAACAACACAATCAATAGAAAACGACTTCATCCCCAATCGATTATTGCCCCTTTCGACTGTACATCCCAGCATTGATTTTAGGTTTTTGTGCAGCAGAGCATTGTCCCCTCTTCGAAGGTTTGTGCTATATATATATATCATCTGACTGTGGGTCTAACTTGACCTTGGATCTGCTAGAAAATCCACATTAACATTTAATGTCTCATTAAAGCCTCCCCGTCTCTGGCTGTCCGAATCAATCAGTACGCCCTTGCTGCAGGCATTATTCGGGTCGTGATCAACAGACATTACCCTCCGTTGCTCTCTGACGATGTGGCGATCTCATTTGACTCCTCTGACCGACCTTTAGCTGTCCTGTCCGTAAATGTTAACACTACATTAGCAAACTATTCCGTGTTAGCAGTGTCTCCAATCCTCCGGGTGGAGGCGAGACGTCTGCTGCCGTAATTGCCCCCATTTAGGTTTCCTGAAGTGAAAAGGAATCGACAGGGGACTAATTTAGGATGGGACAAAAATGCCCAGGACAGGGAGAGAGGGTATCATACAGTTGGGAGTTAGACCATTTCTAATTGGCTAGACTGAGAATCGCCTTCTTACTAATATCCACCCACCTCTCTGTCTGGCTCTCAGTGCATTTTTCACTCCTTTTAGAGCAGGTGTAACAGAACGGGTTATATAAAACCAACGAAAACGAACAGCGTTGTGTACAGAAACCTGGTGTGGACACACAAAGAAGTACATCACTAGAGCAGAAAAAGCTTCTAAATGGGCTACAAATGAATGGAAAAAGACAGTAATGAGGTTGCATGATATTGCACAGCAGTAAAGGAGGAACCAAAAAAAACAAACAAACAAACAAACAAAAAAAGGGAACGAAGATGCACGGTGTGTACAGCACGTCCCCAAGTAGCAAAGTTAGTGTGAGAGGTTTGTTTACATCCAAATGCGATATGCCTGGGTCTGGCTCAGTGCTTTCATCAGTTAGTTCCAGTGCAATAACACATTGGTACCTGGCAACACAGTAATGACATCAGGTACCAGAAGAGAAACACACACACACACACACACACACACACACACACAGTGCATACCCTACACAGCTACGTCCGTCCACGAGCACACGGGCGTGCTCACAAATCATCGCTTTACGCCGGATTCTTGATGTGAAGTTGGCAATCAAGAACAAATGGAGCTCATAAAAGGACTCAAACGTTTATGTCGATGCAGCACGCTGAAATGTAGAAAAAAGGGACACGCGCGCGCGCGCGCGCACACACACACACACACACACACACACACACACACACACACACACACACATTCAAATCAATAACTTCTGACATCAGGTGATGGATGACACGCAACCGGGACCCAATCTGAACAAGATGCTAAAATCACCTACACACAAATACACCCTTGGCAAAGTTCACATTGAGTAAAGTGCCAGCAAACGATCCAATCAGAGAAAGAGACGTGTGTCCTCCGAGTTTGTTTCAGTTGTGGGATGGAGAGGGACGTGGGTAAGCCTTTGTACAAGAAATTATCGGGATGAGGGGGGTCGGGAAGTGGCAATAGAGCTTCTGCACTTCCATAGAGCTGTCAGTCTTCGTAGCGTCATCACAGGTCGTAATTGCCATCTGAACCGGCAAAACTAACAAGAGGATGAGTGGGATTGATGCTGAGCTTCTGGTGCCCCGGCACTATAGATTCAAAGACGGAGAGATCAGTAGCCACGTGGAGAGAGGAGAGGAGATTAGAGGGTCAGGTGACACGGAAACTGACATCAGCATTTCATCTTTTTATCCATCCTCTGGTCCTCTCTCCGTCTTCCTCTCCCCTCCCTTTTCCTTTCTGCCCTCTTCTCTCCCGCACTGGATTTGGTTCTGGATTTGTGTTCGCCCGTCGACTCTTTCTCTCCATCTCTTCCCTCTCGCCTTCAGCTTTGCTGCCATGGTTACAACATCCTCCCTACATGAAGTGCATCTGCAGAGGACGGGGGGAAGAATTGAGAGTAATTTAGCTCAACAAAACACCTCATCAAGTGTTCAGGCATCTATTGACAAGAATATTACCTGCCGCAGTGCCAGGAAAACAGCTTCTCAGGGGCACGAGTGTTCAGTAAGCAATTATATTACTCGGTTATGTTTTGAGTAATCGCTCAAAACATACTTGATTGTTTGTACTCCGGAGACTCTGAGAGCTGATCGTTACTTGCTGTGAAAAACATGTTTTTCACACTTCCTGGTCAATTTAAAAATGATCTGACAACATGATTCATCCTGCCTCTTTATGGATCCGCTGCTGCTACACAACTAATCAATCCTTGAAAAATAGCTATGAATGAGTGCATCAATTATTCCAGGAGACTTGCAGATATGAGGCATAGATTCAGTATTTGTGCCAAAGGAATACTCCCCCCCCCCCTTTGTTTGTTGTTCTGCTGTTCTAACTTCAGTTTAGGATGTGCAGTGCATCCCATTTACTTTATGGTGAAATAATTTAAAGAACTCCACCCTGCCACCCTTCTGTCGATTTCTGTTTCAGTAAGTGTGGCGTGTTCCATAACTCCCGCCCGCTGGTGATAACTATCGCTTCTTCGTCCCCTAAAGCTCTCATACGTAACATAAAAGCAAGAGCTGCACGATAAACGGTCAAGTCGCAGTTTGGATCGTTTCCTGTTCACGCCGTCTTTATTGCCCACCAAACACGTTTCAATTTATTGGGGTATAAACTTAAATTTCCTTTGCGATAGCTTAAAGTTTTTTGTTTTTTTTTATTGTGCGAACCCTTCATGTTTGCATTCAAAAGTAAAGTATTAGGTCCCACCGACACGAGAGAGTTGGACATTGTGGAAATGTGCTGAAATGTCTAGGTTAGCATTAAGAGTGGAAACTATGTTATATCCTGTTTTGTTTAGTCCTTTGACAAAGCAACACCCGGAGATGCCAAATTGTGGAATTACAGAGGCGTTATGGGCCAAACTATTTCTTGACTTGTTAGCAGAGCAAGCATTGCTATTTCCCTCTATTTCTAGTCTTTATGCGGAGCTAAGCTAACCAGCTGTTGGGTATAGCCTTCCAGACATACCAGTATATCCCACAACTGTTCCTTTAACTACGCTGTGTGGCATAATGCACTAATATGTCTCTATATGTGTGTGTGTGTGTGTGTGTGTGTGTGTGTGTGTGTGTGTGTGTGTGTGTGTGTGTGTGTGTGTGTGTGTGTGTGTGTGTGTGTGTTACCTGTGTTCCTGGCATGGGTCCAAAAGGATTGGTGGGTCTCAGGACAGGCTGGTTGTACATGACAGGCTGCGGGGGCATCATGGCAACACCCCCCATTTGATGACTCATCTGAGGAGGGAGCTGGTCGGAGCACAGGTGAGTGCAGGCGGAGGTTTGCACGGGGCAATGTGGATGGAGACAAATCATTTAGTATTCGGAGCAAGAATGAAAGATTTCTGAACGTAGGAGTGAGACGAGACAGGAAGTCGTTCTTTACCATTCCATACACAGGCACTTGGGGTGTCGTCATAGGAAAAGCCACTGGTGCTGGAGCCTGTACGGGAAAAACAGGGAGGAGCACAATACACCACTTTCTAATACCGGCCTAAAAGTCAATTAAAAAGGAATCATGAAGCTGTCAACCTCATGTCTGACCTTTCAAAGATGTACCCAAAGGAAATGTGTTTTTTTTTTTTTACTTTCTTCAACATTTGCATTTGTTTGCCTCTGGCAAGATATCTAATCCCGAACAACAAAAAGAGGTGCGACAAAGCCCGTAATAACCACGAGGGATAAATGCCTGGGCGCCACAATAAGCACAAGAATTCCCCTCTCCTCTGATAATTCATGTAGCATCAGCACTACAAACAGCCTGATGATAAAGTGTCACAGGTATAGATGTTAAAAAAAAAAAAAAGCAAATCACTTTGAGGATGTCAGGATGAAGGGAAGGTGAGTTAAAGAAACTTACATAGCCAGTATAGATCATCCCATTCTGTGGAGAGTTAAAGAAAAGAGAGAAAAGGAAGAGTTCAATTAAAGCCATGCTACTTCTTTTTCTTCTAATAAAGAGAAGATCAACCAGACCTTTGTGCAGCCCTAATGTTAAAATCACTTCTACTTTCTATTCAAGTCGAGCCGCCGGCTTTCCAAACCATTTGCTGACAAAATGAGCAGTTTGAGTTAAGAGGTCAATCAGTGCAAAATTAAAAAGATGAAACCAGATTGAACGGCAGAGACGTGCGAATAATTAGAGTGGCGCGCAAAGGGCATAGATACTTTGGGAGCTCCTTCAAAAGCCCCGAATACAGAAGTTAAGTTACAGTTAGCCAAAAGGTGTGTTTGATTAATTTCAGGGCGAATTAAGAGATTAGGAGAACCTGACTGCACGGACAGAATGATGGATGGCAGCAAGTTACTGTATAATATAATACTTCTTCAGGGGATTTCTGCCAGAGTAGTACTTCACTGACAAGACCTTAATGTCAGGGGGATTTGTTTTTGTTTTTAATGTTATTCCTATCAGGATGCTACTGGTGTGTACTTTACAGCATCATGTAATGGCATTAACTGCAAAGGAAGCTAAATCTTTCTCCTGATGTTACATTTAACTGAAGAGTCAGTTAAAGTTTTCTTATATTTATAAAATCATGACTATACTAACACAGATGAAAAGTGCGTACACAGCTTTCAGCTGGCTTCGAGATGAGCTCAAACGTCGGTTCATCAATTATCTTTTCGACAAAACACACAGCCAGAAACTAAAAGGTAGCAATACCTAAAAGGTTCAAACACTGAGGACCACATTGCTCCCAGTAGGGAATCGTATTTAGAACAGCTGAGCCTTAAACAACGACACAGGCGTTCTCAGTAACTCTGTCCATTCATGGTGCGTTCATGAGCCACTGGGAGGTGGGAAAGTTCCGACGTCCAAGTAGGAAAATCCGCCTAAATACACGTAGAACAATGAATATCCCAGTAGGAAGGTTTGTTTGGGAGGTTTTTGTGAGCTTCGAGAAGTAGGTTTGACGTCACTTGACATGGCAGTGCTGTGATGAAACAATGAAATGTACCTGCGGAAATAGCTTTACTTGCTTAGCCTAGCCTACCTAGTTTGCTGGCTGTGTTAAATGTTAATGTGGAAATGTAGTGTACAAATAATATTGACCTCCCGAGCTCTCTGTGTTGATTTATATGGACGATGACGAGGTTGTTTGTCACTTTGCTGTGTTCTGACATCAGATATATAACAGATTTTCTGGGGACTGCCATGTTGCCTGTTTGTGAACGCTCCCTACTTGGAAGTGGGATGTTGCCAAATGCCAAACTTCCTTAACCCCCCTGCCTGAACGCACGATTAGACCTCTCGTTGTCAACTTGAAGACGGGTGGAGCTATTCAGAGCGGGGTTGAGGGGAACCACACGTGCTTTGTTATATCATGCTGCCTGGTTAGAGCTCTTCCACACAAGGTTTGGATGCGCTTGATTGACGGCTCCCTCAGTTAGTTTTGATTCGAGACAACACTACCCCGTCGAATTTAACGCCCAACACAGGCTACTGCACTAACATGTAAGTGTACTAAAGGAGGTATGCAAATTGAGACACAGCATTGGTGACAAAAGCATGAAATGTTACGGACACTTGAAAGTGAATCAAGCTTTAATTTACCATCTGAGGGACGGGCATGGGTGCAGGTGCCATGGGATGGGTAGTGTGAGTCCAGTTGCTGCTGGTGCACATGGTCTTCGTCTGCCAGCCACTTCCTCCCGTGGGCTTCTTCTCTACCAGCTGACTCCACTGGAGCTCCGGCCTGATGCGAACACATACACACACATACAGAGCTCATGATTCACAAGAGAGACCAGTCAGCGATAGATGTACAGCAGAGTCATTCGCTTGTGGCTCAGTCTTTGATGTCAGACCCACTCACTTTTTAGCTGGCATCCCCCCAAACTGCAGGTCTGAGAAAAGAAATAATAAACATGACATCAGTTGAAAGGCAGCGACACAGCAAGAGAAGAACAAAATGGAAGTGATGACTGAATATTTGGGAGAAAAAAAAAACAGACTGTATACTCACTGCCAACGAGGTTGGCTAATGAAGAGTCCAAATCATTGGGAAGCATTTTCCCAGAGTGCAATGGGGCTCCAGGACTGTGAATATGAGTGGGTGGGGACGGCTTTAGCAGGTCACCTGACGTCCAAAGGTAACCATGGAAACGTTGAAAGGAGAGAAGAGGGGAAATGAGTCAAGAGCATGAACCAACTGGCCATCACTGTCACACTGTATCCAGCTCCCAGAGTGTGTGTGTGTGTGTGTGTGTGTGTGTGTGTGTGTGTGTGTGTGTGTGTGTGTGTGTGTGTGTGTGTGTGTGTGTGTGTGTGTGTGTGTGTGTGTGTGTGTGTGTGTGTGTGTGTGTGGTGGGGGGTTTGCGAGTGGGAATTTATTTGCACGCTTGGTTGTATGTTTGCATGATTATACGTGTGTGTGTGTGTGTGTGTGTGTGTGTGTGTGTGTGTGTGTGTGTGTGTGTGTGTGTGTGTGTGTGTGTGTGTGTGTGTGTGTGTTTGGTTGTGTGTGCAGTCCTACCTCCCCAGGCATTGTTATTGTTGGGCACAGTGTGTGTGGTCTGGATGGGGGTGAAGTTAGGCTGCAGGGTGAACAGCTCACTGGTCAGGTTTGGCACACTGCAGGAAGAAAAACAGGGAAGAAAACACAGTTTTGTGTCTCATTTTACTGCAAAAATCTAATTTATGATGGCAGCCAAGTAAAAGGTTTTTCGTTAAAGTGTGAAGAGATTAAATGAAATAACAAACTGAAGGCCAGTATTTTATAATAAAACTGCAGCATTGCAGATAAAGCTGGGCAAACTTTTTACTCTTTCTGCAAGAAACTCAGAGGGCATTTTTCCTCAGCGTTTACGTTGCCTGTGACTCAGATGTTAGACTCACTGGTTGCTGACGGGTACGATGGGTGAGTTGGAGAAGAGATCCGTGGCCCCTCCGCTGCTGTTGGCACTGCCCACTGACTGGGCGCTGGGTGAAACATTGGGCGTCTGAATGTCGATCACCTTATGACCGTCCTCCTGAGCAGAGGATAGTTGATCTTATTTTACTTTATATACCTCCAGTGTTAACGTTTTCTTTAAAATATTCCTTGTGCTTCTTAAAAAACAACAACAACTGGACTGTCCTGGATGCTTCCTTATTGGTATTAAATCCACTGCAGAGGAGCAGTGTTTAGACTCTGAGTTCATCTCTATTCTCTGTGCAGCTCTGTACACTGTGGGCCCGCAGCCAGAGGCAGACTGTGTATTTCACCGTACTGCAGAGTGAATGCACTCGTCTATTCAACTTTAACAACAGTGCGGAGGACAAAAAGACTTGACATACAGATGGTTACACTGTTACACTGATTTCTGTGACCTTTTTTCTAACGTAAAAGCAAAAAACAGTGGGTTTTGTGGTTTAATTCAGTGCAGTGCTGTTAGTATTATCTGTCTAATCTTTTCCATAGTATGTGCATGGATGTACTAAAAGAGCTCTCCTAATGCCTCGCCTTGTGTTGCTGCTGTCGGTTGTCCTCCGTCTTGTCGTCCATGCGGCTGAGAGAGATCCCCGTGCTGGAGAGAGACGACACTGCACTGGACAAGGTGCTGGATCTTTGAGGTGAGACACACAGAAATGCAAAGCCTGCAGTCACTTTATTGCTTTCTGTTGTTTGTCTTTTCTCTTTTTTACTGACTTGCACTTTATCGTGCTTTGTAACCTTAACATTACATCATCAATCTAACAAGGCAATAACAGCTTTGTGAGGCTTGTTATTAAGAAAGCCAAACTGAATGAAGAATGCATTGGACAAACTGAAACCTTGACAAGAGGAAAGGTCTGATGATGACAAAATCACCAGCACCAAATTTCATTCCAATCCATTCTATAACACTTCTACAGCACTTTTGAGATATTTCTCAATTGGGGACTAAACGATTGTCACTGACATCCCCAAACCAACCCTCCCACCCTGGCCAAAAAAAAATTCAACCAGTGGTAACAGCTGTAGTAATCCAAGCAGTAGAAACAGTCATCTGTGGCGGTAGTCCCATTTGACAAGCCAGCAGAGTTGATGCGATTAGTTTTAGCCACGCTTACAGTGTTGCTCTAGAGATGGCAGTCATTGGTGAACTCCAAAAACTTACTTTGGTACATATATCCATGGGGACCAGACGTTGGGGCAGATCTGACTGGTAGTGAAACTTGGTAGACTTTTATGTCTCCTTCAGGATTAACACTTTTCTTCTAGTGTCTAAAACTCAATTTGTTCAAAACTACTGACATTCCCATCCGCCTCAGCTGTACTTTAATGGACCTTAGTCTTGTTGTTTATTGTTTAGTTTGTAATTGCACTAGCACCAGTAGGAGATCAAAAGTACACAAGGGTACTTGTAGTATTATAGGAATAGTTGTTGTATTGACAGTAATAACAAGAGGAACAGCAGAAGTAGCAGTAATAGTTTTAAGGTATTATTAAGTGGCTGCGTTGTGATTTGATCCCACCTGCTGGCGGCGGAGAGGTCCTTGAGCTTCCTGCCCTCCAGAGAGGCTAGATGCTGCTCCAGAGCCTCCAGGAGAGAGCTGGGAGCCTGAGAGGGAGGGGAGGGGCAGGGTGGAGGGGTAAACGGGGTGGGGTTGAAGGGATATCATTAGAACCACAGCCAAGTAGACAAAGTGGGGCACATAGCTGTCTTTCACCCCCTCTCCTCACCGCTCATTTTTATCTCACACACTCACATACAAAGCAGCAGCAAAATTAAGACATCATCCTCTGATTGACTACGTACTCTATGACAGCACTTCGTTCTGTTTTTTTTGTGTTTTTGTTTTTTTTTTGCATTTGGTTTCATCAGGTTTGGTTGACCAGCATGCACACATTAGCCTTGGATCATGCAAGCGAGTCCGCAGCGGGACTGACAGGTCAGGACAGAGCAGAGCATCATCGCTGCAGGGCTCCAGAGTAGAAACACAACAAACACGTCTCTGAGCCATCTAACGAGCCCATGCAGAGGCCAGCAGCGCACAAACGCTCTTGTAAACGCACACACTTACACACGCATACACGTAAAGAAAAATCACAGTCCAAAAAAATTACGAGTTAACCCATGGATTCCACTTTAGGTCACATTAATGTGTAATTGATTTGATTTAGTTTGGAGATTACGAAGCAAGTAGTCAAAGGACCCGAGCAACCAATACTGTATCCCACTGGAAGCCCAGGAAGTTAACTCAGTCAAATGTAAACATCTGGTGGAAATACTAGGTATACACATCGAGCAGCTGGCCAGCACTCTTTATTGGAAAACAAAAAGAATGGATGAGTTCATTTTGACCACATGTGATACCGCAGTTTTCACCCAGAGCCTTACATTTCAGCGCCAGAGAACACAGTGCAAACACAACAGGCAAAGAAAAGATTTCTCATATACTTATTTTAAGGGGGAAAGAGAGTAAAATGCGAATTCTGGATATCCTTCTTCAGAGAAATCTAGAATATACTAAAAGTTTAAAAGTAAAACAGACACATATCTAGAGCTCAGTAAAGGCATGGGTCACTATGTTGTTGAATAAGGGCATATAAGGTCTTCATAAGCACTACAAACATGTTTTGTTTTTTTAAAGTCAGCCCTTTTCAGTTTGTCACTTAAGTTGTCGCGTTTTAAACATCCAATTATGCATCCACTGAAAAGGATAAGCTGCGTTCAAGGCCTTTAGCATGATATGCAGTACCTATGATGGCATTATGTACACCTACCCAAGTCATATTTGCAGAAACCTATTTGATAAAGACCATTCGCTGCTCTCCCCACAGCTAATGCAAAGGGACATCATCTTTTCAGAAAAATGATTTGAACACTGCTTATGTGGGCAAAACCCTATTTCATAAAAGTTGTGTTGACTTATTTGTATGAGAAGCCTGTAAATCACCAGACAAGCCTTGTTATTTACACTGGGGAAATGCCAGAAAGACTGCTGGATGAATTCAGACAGATACTAAGCCCCAGTCATGGACATCTGAAATGATTCTGCAAAAAGAAGCTAAAAACTTGTATTACTGTTTAAATGCTGCTTTAAAAAAGCACCTTTGAGTCAAATTTGTTTAGTACAGAGCCCCAAAAGGTCACAGTGGTAATTTCTTTTAGAGACTATTTCTGTGTTACTTCACAATATGTTCTTATTCCTTCTGATCCACATGAACAGCTGGTGTGTTGGTCCAGTCCAGTTCTAATCATGAGGCAACCCACCCTGACGTGACCCGAGGACACTACGCCAAGCCCAATTACACCGGCAACCTGACTGCACGCCAAGTATGTCGATCAAAGCAGACACGCCCCCAAACATACCTCTCTTTGAAGCTAAATATCAAAATAATTATAGAATTATATTCAAAAGAACCACCAGGGCATTGATCAGAAGGAGTGAATTTAGCGAACGACAGCATAATCGCGTGAAAAAAATATATAAGTTCAAAGTTGATGCCTTTTGAATGGGAATCTATTGGAATCAGGTTATTTGGAGTCAGCCCCTAATGGCCCTGAGTGGTATTGCACTTCATGGCACGTCAGCATTGGCTTAAGTATCGAAGAGGTCCGTTTTCATACACGGTCTATGGTTATAATACACTGCCAGTTAGGGGAACAGGCTGCATTTAGTGCTCATTATTCACTTTAAAAAGCCGACCTCTGACAGTATCCTGCTGCAGCTGCTCTGCCTGGCTGTGACGGGTGAAGCTGTGGCTGGATGTCTGGTTATTTTGTTTAGACTTCGGCTGCTCCTGCGGTTCAATAGGCTGCTAAGGATGTGTCCAGGTGTTACTACTTGAACCTGCCGTGCTCCTATGACGGATGTGTCACCAACACAGGAGTTCAGGAGAACAGTCACTTCAAAACCATCCCTGCACACAGACAACCGCTGCATGTAGTCAGTTTCACAGCCATTAAAACCCAATGTGTCACAGCCAAAATTGTAACAACCAAAGTCAAAATCTGACTAAAGCTATAGCCACAGTGACAGCTGTGTCATCCCAAGTCTGTGGTCGCAATCAGAGCCACAGTCTGTCTCAGCAGCAGTCAGTGAGAGAGCTGGTGAACCTGCTCTTCTCGTTTTCTTTCAGTGATGTAGACTTGTGCATCAGCATCCACAGCTGAGGGTGCGCCAACTCTTATTGAAGTCAAAACAAGTGTCAGTCTACTGCATAATACAAACTATATTATAATACAGCTCAGCTTTTCTCTGTGGGTCAGCGGGAACGTCATTGTAAGGTAATGCAAAAATCATCCTCAAAAGGACTCTCACTGTGACCCTTCGGGTCCTCTGTAGTTCTGCAATAATTCAGATAAGAAAAACATAATGCTTAAAAATTGTATTTAAATGTTTTGCTTCAAGGCTATTTGCAGGTTTTCATTGATTGTTTCCTCTCTATTCTAGACTCTGTTCATACTGTAAAGAAGACAAAGCGAAGAAGTTCAGGAGAGTGAAGAAGAGAGGAGGAGGACGGGACAGCTGCAGTGTGGGCAGGTCTGTAGGGTGAGTAGGGAACGGGAGCGTTTAGAGTGAAGCATTATGGGACTGACTTGACGGATTTATATACTGGTTGACTGACTGGTTGATTGACTGATTGAGATGAGATGTAGACTGACCTGTGTGAGATCGGGGCTGTCGCCCTGATCTATCCCAACTCGCTGTGTCACAAAAAAGGAGGGAGGGGTAAGGGAGGGAGGAGGGAGGCAAAATAAAAAATAAACCAAATGTAATAATAAAAACAAGGAAACAAACCAAAAAACCCAACAGACCACAGAGTATAAAAAAAAAAGGGAAGAGGTGTGTGAAGGAGGAAGAGGAAGAGGAGGAGGAGGAGGGAGAAAGAAGAATCAAACCCAAGCATTCATTACTTCATGCAGTGGCTGGAAAGGAAAACAAATAAAAGACAACGGAGGAGGAGGGGAGGAGGGTGCATGCACACGCATACAAACACCTATATACAGTATACACAGTATATGTACACACATTTATAAATACACACACACACACACACACACACACACACACACACACGCACACTGAGATCTGGAGACTGATTGGAAATGAATGCTGAGCACAGCGACTGATTGAACAGGCAGGGCAGAGAGGGCAAACAACAGGTCACGTGACTGCGAGGTAAGAAACATCCAAAAGGAAGACACTCAACTAATGTTGACTTTGAACAGAAAGAGAAGGGAGGGACACAGATGACACACAAACAGACAAACACACATTTTGTTAGACAGGTAAAATGAATGGGTCCTTAAAGTCAACGTTAGTCTGCTTTTCTTTTTTTTTTTTTTTTTTTCTTTTTATCTTTGGATCAAGCGGCTGCACCCCAAACCTTCTTCCAAATGGGAACGAAACCAAGCAGTGAGAAAGCCTTTGAAGATGGCGCGCAGTCTACAGGGGGATAAAAATGTTTATATTCGCTGTGAAGCCTAGCGAGGACTGCAACTGTTAACTGGATAACAGCCATTATGAAGAAAGAGATAGCTTTTTAAGAAAAGGGAGGAAATTAAACAGGAGCAATAGGAGACAGAGATAGTGATAGAAAAAAGAGCTTGCTTGGGCATGCAGTGCAGGCATGTGAACAGGCAGCACGCGAGGGGTCCCTCAACTGGAAGCTTGTACATGAGTGGCTCTCTGATAGGCTAAAGACTCAGCCATTAATAACTGTCTTGGAGTAAACCCCTCCCCAGGTCGGGGCAAGAGAAGGACAGAGACAGGAGAAAATCTAGATGCAAAAAGAGACTCGAAAGATTAAGAAGAAAGAGCTCCCGGACGCTGATCTGCGGTCAGTTGAGGTATGAAAATATTGACCGTAAATCAGATCCCCGGGGTAACAGAAGTCTGGAGCAAATCTCAACAGGTGGAAGTGGATTCTCTCCGCAGGTTAGGTCAGGACAGGAGAAAATGACAAGACAGCATTTCATATATTTATGTGAAACCAGAGGAGAGGAGGCCGTTGAGATTTCCTCCAGACAGATATATTCCCATCGTCTCTACTTGGGCGGTTAACGCTGTGCTTCCTCCTCGGAGGGCCGGCGGGACAAACGGACGTTACCTCTGCCACTTTGAGAAACTCGGACAGTTTGGTCATCCTGTTGAGGAAGGTCTTGTAGATCTCCAGAGCCTCTTTGCACTGGTTCTTCTTCATGTCAAAGTATTTCTCTGTGTATGAAAGAACCAGAATCAACCCAGGGTCTCTGCTACATCGTTGTAAAGGAGGTAAAAGCAGGTTAGCTTGTTTGCCATCAATAAATACTTAAGAGTCCAAGTTACAATTTAACCATAGTTGGGTTAGGTAATCGTTAAATGAACACAGTAAGGAGTCTAATGGTCTATTCTCTGCCTTTCACACCTCACTAATTTAATAATTAATGGAAGAAAAGAAGGTGATCATTACAGTCTTTAATTGGACTTTAAGAGACAGTAGCAGGAAAGATTGATTTTTCTCTAAAGAAGGATGAAGTGGAGCTGAATGGAGTCACAGTTGTGTGATCTCGACATCAGGGGAAGATTTCTACATAAACAATTGACTACATGGAGGCTTTGTTCAGACTGCAGGCACTTCAGATTTGTTTCTCAAATTAGATCTTGTGAGACAGAGTATCCGCACTGTTATTTGCAAGTGAGCAGATTGGATCTGGTGTGTCCAGACAGCACCAACCTGTGTGCATGGGTTGCTGTGGTAAGAACGTACGCGTAGCTACGCTGGTGATACGGGTTTCCAACGTGGAAGCAAAGTGCCAGCAGACAATTTATTTCAGCTTCTGTCCAGGGACTGTTGTTCTCGCCGTCCTCCATGGCGCCATCAGAAACCATCTCTGATAGCGCTCGGCTAGTGGTGGCATAGACTCTGCTCAGAATGTTTACTCTGAAAATAATGTCGTCATTATGTGCCGCACTGTGAGTGATGCAAGAAATCCAATCTGAGCCATCAGACTGCCAGGACAGAGAGGCATGTGTAGAAATTCGATCGCAATCGCATTTCAAACCACCTACAAATGTGATTTGGATCTGGTTTTCAAAAATCAGATTTAATTTTCTTTTTTTTTTTTTTTTGCTGTCCACACTTTCAAAAATCATCCAGATGGATGTTAGATATGACAAAAAAAAAATGGATTCGGGCTGGCAGTCTCAACAAGGCCAGAGATGAACTCTGGATCTGCTGTGATGTGCGTTTGATTTACCCAACATGTTGATGACGCCCTCGTTGTAAGCAGCAAACAACCGTATGGAGTCTTTAAACAGCAACATGAAAGCTGTGTTGATCACGCCGTTGGTCAGCTCGTTGGAGTTCGGCTGAAAAAAACCCCGAGAGATTGGATCAAAACAAAACTGCTGCAATCTCTTATGTGAAGGCTTCTGTGCTTTTAAGTCAGATGTTTACCTGGAAATCCAGCAGTGCATCCAGCTGGTTCTGAATGATGGGCAGAGTCTTAATCAGCTTCTCTGTGGTCATGGTGCGCATTACACCGTCGGCCCTAAAAACACACAACAACGCACACACACAGGAGCAACACACGCAGACAGGATTAAGCCTGGAGATGAAGGTGTTTACTCTATGTCCTTTAAGAAGCTAAAGACACAAGAAATAATACAGAAACAAGAAAACACATTTCAAAGCCAGACTGTGTAACTTTTGTAAAAAAAACACAGAAAAATATGACACATATATTCCTATATTTCATTTCTGTCATTAGATCCCCCGAAATCCTACACGCTTAACAAAATCTATCACTTATATGTTTGAAGTAGAACATTAAAAATACAGCTTTGCAACCGCCATTAACAAATGACCCATAATGTATGTCAGCAGTGTACATGTGTATGTTACCCTCTCTTCATCTTGGTGAAGTCCACTGCTGCTAGTCTGTAAGACATGGCTTTTTCATTCAGGTAGCGGCTGTAGCGTCTGATGAAGGTTGACATGTTATAACCTGGAGGGCAGAGAGGGGGCGCTGCAGTTAGAGGCCGATCATATTGGCTTATTTCCAAGTCGGGTTAAGAAGCGTAATAATCCGGTTCATATGAAATGTACGACCTTCTTTGTGACCAACCTGCATTTCCAGATGTGTCAAACGGCCCCTTGCACGATACTACTTTGAGATTCATTTATTCATTTTTCCTTTAGAACATTTAATTACAAAGCCACAGAGTGTGTGTTTCCAATTTCAGCAGCATTCAGCAGCTTCTTGTAGCAAACAAAGAGCACATTTTTCAGTAGCTGTTTCAATCCTGGGCCCTTTGAAATAGGCTCTGAATAGCGGCTTATTGATAGTGTTACAGTGCCAGGGAGAGTCCGACATAAAGTCATTTTGTTAGACGTACAGCTCTGCTGACTCTACAAACAGCCAAATGGCATTAAATCACCTTGTAGCGCAGCCTTATCTAGAAAGTTGTTGAGGTTGAAGAGCGTGTTTCTGGAGGCAAGGTACTGCACCAATCTCTGAAGGAAAAAGAACAGAGGGAAGAGTTAGTGACTTATCTGCTTCTGTTGCCTGACAATATCAAGCCGTGTCCTCACTGACAGATGGGCAGCGTGTGTGTCAGACTTAGTGAAGAGTTTATTTGAGGATAAAAGTTGCCGCTTCGTCGACGTTTCACAGAGGCTGCGTTTGCTGGCTTAAAGCGACACTTTGTAACTTTTGAAATAACCGATTCTTCTTTTTGTAAAGTTGATTTCGTTAGTAACAAATTGCATCCGTGTTCAGTTTAGATCAGAGCACTCAGGGATGATGCTCATCCTGCTGATATTGCTGTGTCACTCACGGCTCTCTCAATTTGCTCTTCTCCATTTAAAATACCTCGCACTATATTTCTAGTATTTACCATTATCCTATAACTGATTACGCCACAGTGACACGTTCCTCCTTTAAATTAATGAGATAGGCACTCAGAAAACTGAAGCTGTCACACCCCATTTGGACTCTTGTGTAATCACTTCCTGTTTAATTTTGGAATCCTCCACCTTCAGTGTGCTTTATGGTCCTGCTGTTGTTTAGTTTCCCGCCAGTTTCTGCACCCACCTGTGTCTTGTTTTCTTATCAGTTCGTTGTGTATACGTATATCTTTTTTTTTTTTTAAAGTTGAATGTTTAAATTTTGTTACGTTTTTGGACGTTGCATATTTTTGGATTCTGCTCCAGCCGGCATCCTCTGTGTTCACTGACCTGCCTTATTTGTTGTAAACAAGCTTTTTATGTGAGTAAAGCTCACTTTGCTTTAACTTACTGCCTCAGTGTCGTACAGCAGCAGCCTTCATCATTTAGGCTACACTATGACGGGGCTTGATGTAGGTGGGGTTTACGATAACCTGATGCATGCAGAAAATCAAGTGCCCAATACAAACAATGCAGCCACTTGACAAAACTAGTGTAGATTGTAATTTCCATTGCCTATCAATATTTATTGCTAACATGTTTTCATGTTTTTGTTTGACTCCTGGTTGCCAAAGTTGAGCAGGTCAGACAGCACGCTGTAATGTTTTAGTAACAAGAGCTGACCCATGCCACTTCTGTTCGATATTGCACCGGCATTAACTGAAATTTTAACTGATAACACCATCCATACCATCCACAATCTGCTCCTGCTATCAATACAGAGAACCTTTGTTAGATAACCCATCGGCCTTTAAATCTCACTGTTTTCCCAGCCCGGTGAAACCAGTGGAAAAAGCCAGGCTGAACCCCCGGCCGGTTTAAGCAACCCTGACAAATTATCCAACCATCATGTCACTTCTCATGTCACAAAAGCTTTGTTGTTTGCACGCTCGAAGAGGGTCATCATCCCCGCGGTAATCGTTGGCACGGCCTCTCTTTCTGGTCTGAGACGCTCATTATTTAACATGTTTGATGTTTCGGTTGTTGCCCTCGTAGGGCGAGCAGTGGAGCGAGGTGATTTGTCATAGCGGCCATTTGAAATGTCAGCGGGATACTTCATCAGTCCTTGTTGGACACATGGAAGATGCGGCTTCAAAGAATCTCACTGCGAGGGAGTTGGAGAGAAATTGCTGCAACCCGGTGAGTAAAATGTCAGGCTTTTTTTGACAGATCAATTGCTCAAGCTAACTGATTGGCAAACGTCCACATCAATGTCTCCCTCTTATGATTGTGTGCTAGATTGTACAGGAAATCTCTTTGTTTCATCTTCTCAGTCCATTCATCCAATTAAATAATTGCCTCATGAAATAACAAATTGCAACATGATGCATATCCCCTCTCAAAACGTAAAATGAGACAGTGTGGTAGGTTTAGCTTCATTATTGTGTACACCTGTCCAAGATAGCCCAGAACACCCAGAAATATAAGAGCAATATTCATAAATTAGTGAATAAAATAGCTACTATTCTACATTTTTATTTAGATTCTTTTGTGGTAGTTCCTTGGCCTTCTTTAGTTTTCAGTAATCAAAACTGCCCACTGAGGAAATATTTGACTTCAACTCACATTTGCAACTCTTTTAAAAGCTACACCTGACTGAACATGCTTTTAATGTTTCACATCTTTTGCTTTTAATTTGCAAACCACCTTTGCCACCTCGAAAAACATAATAAATGTTGCATCTCATTGAACAAGCGAGATGCCAAACTACTTTCTTGTCATCATGATGAATTTGAAAAATAAGCATCTTTGGCCCTCACCGGGCATCCGTGTGTTCCGCTCACCTCGTTGCCGTACATCATGAGGTGGTGTGTGGTGATGAGCGCTTTGAAAACCACAATCCAGCTGTTGCTGGCCGTGCGCTCCAGCAGTGTGTCTGCCAGGTGGGGGATGCTGACGTTCAGCTCATTGGTGCAGTGGATTAGGTCTAGAGGACACAGACAACAGCGTGAAACAGTCTGAGGAAAACTGTGCAAGCAACGGACAAAAACAAACTAATGACCAGTGGCGGAGATATCATAGAACTGGAGTTTGGTTTGAATGTTTGACCGCTGTGTACTTCAACTCCGACCCTCTCTGTTAAAACAGCAGCAGCCACATGCCAAAATACTAATTTATGTCCTTAGAGAGATAACAAGTTGAGTTATTCTGAATCGGAGCGAGAGGACAACCGCAATGATTGAAGTCATATTGACTGATGCATTAATTTTGACTTACTCAATAACGTCACTCAAATCTACCAGCAAATGATTGTTTAAGGATAGCGACTGTACAGAACCGGGGTTACTATAACACAAAATCCATTTTGTGGCTGTAATTCAAGCAGTACTACATATCAATTGCAACAAAATGTCAATACCGTATCAGTCCAGAAGATGGGAAGGTACATAACAAGGTCAATTCCATTCAAGCACAATTAACTTAAGGAACACGTTAAAAAAAACAACACCTGTCAAATGAATAGACTGATGATGAATAATCAGAGGTTTCTTCAAGAGCATCTTTGTTCGTGGTGATACACTAAAACGAAGACGACCTCCGACGTTTACCCTCTGAGTGTCACATGTAGATTCTAAATTGGCTGTTCAAAGCAAACGTAGGACTCATTTAAAAAAAAGATCAGTGTTTGTGCTGTGAGTCAGATTCAAAGGTCTGACAAATGCCAGGCTGTGTGTGTGTGTGTGTGTGTGTGTGTGTGTGTGTGTGTGTGTGTGTGTGTGTGTGTGTGTGTGTGTGTGTGTGTGTGTGTGTGTGTGTGTGTGTGTGTGTGTGTGTGTGTGGTTTTAGATGAAAAACTGGCAAGTTAACACAGGAATGGGATTTTCTTTTAGAAGGCAGAAAAATAAATGTTTAATATTATAATAATGACACAAAACAGATAATAAATTATTCAGATTTCAGCAGTAAACATACAACTGGGACAGAGTGGAGAAACAATGCCCTAAATTCTTTAAGGATTTGGCTAAAGATCAAAATGTGAAGTATGTATGGCATCTGTTTAATCGCAAAGATTTACTGACTCCTTGTAAACTGGCACAAACACGCTCCTTCTAACAGTACATCCCCTGTTAAATGCAGTACAGTCTGCTAATCTGTAAATGTGATTCCAAAATGTTCAATTACTGTAAAGAAAAGGTTGTTAAAATCGTCAGTGACAGATTGTTTTCTTAATTTGACCTTGGCCTCTTTTACAGTAAAAACCCTTCCTATTAACGGACTGCAGTGTGCACTTACTGTTTAAACGCCCCGTGCAATCTGTTCGGTGACATTTATTAGCAAGTTAAAGATCTTTTGCCAGATAAATTATTCACATTGTTTAGAATATCAATAAAATGCTCACAAAAATGGTGTCAAAATGGAGACTGAGCAGGCTGTTGAAAACCAAGCTGGTAAGAGGATCTGAGAGGTTTAGTGAAGGAACATCAGAACACAGTGAGAAACAGACAGAAGGAAAGAATCTCAAATATGACCAGAGGAGATGAAGGAAAAACCAGCGAAAGAAACCAGAATCTCTCACGTTAAAACTTCAAATTCATCAATTTGGAAACAGACGGTAAAAAATCCGCACATCTCCAACTAAAGCGACGTACAGTCATAACGACGGGAAGTGAATTAAAAAGGCCCTGGTGCAGTCAGTGAAAGCGCCGGGGGAGTGAGAGGAGGCGAGCTTGTAGTCAAAGGCTGAGGGGGAGAGAATTAGTGGGCGCTGAGTTACTGAGACGAAACTTCAAGCAGTTTGGTTTCTGAGGCAAATCCTCGGTCTGTTTCCCTGGCAGGATCAGAGGTTATCAGTGTTTATTTGAGAGCTCTGTGATGTTTTCCGCACCCACTAAAACGCTGGATACCAAAGAGTCCCAGTTGGCACCGTGGTTACATGTTTAATGCATGTCAAAGGCATGCGAAGCACCAGCAACTCACCGCAGCTAATGCTTCAATCTTGTCCATTTAAAAAAATATATTATTATGATTTATTTTATTTTTTTTGGAGTGCAAAGCCTCAGCAGGAACAACATAGTCAATATTAAGTGTAATAATATTGATTACAGTTCGTCGACTCATCCGGCTTTGCCTGCCATGAATTATGAACGCGGTCAAACTGTCAGACTCTCGATCTGATGCGTTAATGTCATGACATTTGGTCCCCTGCTTTAGGGCCAAATAGTCGTCGAAGGTCTGTTCACTTCCAACATCTGAAAAAGGAAGATGAATAGTGCAGAGAAAAAAATGTGTAAACCCATAAAATGATTCCCAAACAAAATACATTTTGAATAGATATCCATATACAATCAGTGATCAATGAATACAGATGATTTATAGAATGACATAAACCATAATTCTGCATCCCATTGAAAGTATAAATGGAACAGGCTTTTGTCCACAGTATGATGTCTGCGTCACTTCATGTCAAGTTTGAGACTAGTATTTTGAAAAACAAACTATGATGGCTGTTTATTCAATATTTATAGATGCTTTTAAGGAACACCGTTTCTTCTAAACCCAAAATGTTCAATGTCTTGATATCACATACTGAATGCTGTAGAACTTTGTAGAGGGCAGAGATTGTGACCAGAAATTGCTGAGTTATATAGCTAAATACAAAACCACTTATTGGGACATAAGTACGCACGCCACTACTACATTTTTAATTGGTTCACTCTCACCGCTCTGAAGGTCTTTACATAATGTGGCTGTTTTTTTCATGCTATTAATTTGCAGGCTCCTATTTTTTCGAACTGTTGTCACGAGAAACTTTCACTCAGAACGGGAATATTACGCAGCGAAAAAGTGACTTTTTTTCAAACGGAGGTTAAAATTTAGTTTTGATTTTTTTTTTTAACCTTAGCACTGCGAGAAAAGGCATCAACCAATCACATTGTGTGAAAGTGGAACAGACGTCTAATCGCAATTCCTATTGACAGTGTTGGTTGTTTGTGTTTTCTTTGTATGACAAAGGGCACAAAAATTACAAAGACAGCGATCTCGAGGTCAACATGTGGAGTGGCATCGCCAAACAAGTAGCCTATCAGGAGAGTTGAGGAGTTTATTTAGTTTATTTTTACGCAGCAGGTTTAATTAACCTACCAAAATCCCTTCTTCTTTTGTCGAGTAAGGAAGGGCACGAGGTATTCATCCCTGGATGATGTTGAGTCCATAATTTTTCTGAAGAATGAGCTGACCCAAATCTATTCAAGTCTTTTTATTGTTGACCAACTGTCATTAATTTGCATCGCTGCCAGTACGAATAGCTTTGAGGCAGAATTTTTGTTGTTGTTTATCTGTTACACCCCGGTGTATAAAGGCCTTTTATAGTGCCCTCTGCAACCGGCCCACTTGCACACAGCATACAAACATGATGCCTAGCAGCCAGTGAGTGGATAGCCACAAAAACGCACATATTTGCCTTTGGAGCTGGTGGAGACCAAAATCAGAGCTGAAAGCATGTCATTATCGGACAATTACTAGGTATCAACACCAACTGAATGATAGTTATGCAACAGCCTATTTACATCAAGATGTCAATGGCAAAGATCTGTTTGCAAACAAGTTCACAACATCAACTTAAAAGTGAGGTCCATACTGCTTTCAAGTGGCCAAGAAAAAAATGCATTCAGCTGAGTAATTACAAACTTCTATTTGACATATTTCCATCTAAATAGTAGATGTTGTTCAGTCAGATGTTCTCACACTACGCATGTTCACCTCTGTATTCCTTTGGGCGTTAATACATCAGCGTGGATTTTTAATTATCAACGCGTGACAGTGTAGATAGCCAGATGAATGCGATGAAGTATCGACTGCAGGAATGCCGACTTGGATTATTGATAAGATGCGCTCCAATAATATAGATCAATAAGACAATTAAAAATAAGATTTATGATGTCAGTGTGCCTAAATTCATACAAATAGTTGACAACATGGCGTTATCAAGTTAAATTTGAAGGCATCTGTAATGCTAGTTAGGACAGAATACAAGAGCAGAGACTAATATCTGAGTGACTGAAGGGATTTCTGCTCATGAAAAGACTTATGCAATAACAATTTTATTCAGCATGTTTTAAGACCTTGGCTTTAGATAAAGTGAATACTATTCAGGGTGTGTAATTGCAAGATAAGGTCATGAAAATGACATAGATGTGGGAGTAAGTCTGTGGGGCTATCTGTTCATGTACATTACTGTTCTAGTCAGAAGCTGACTTTGAGGCAAAGCTTCATCATCTATTGTGTGTTTTGTTGTTGCAACAGCAGAACAAAAAGGACAGGGCAAGGCACGAGGCACAGTTTGTTGCTTTTGAAAAACATCTCCAACATGTCACTATTACAGCCGGGACACCGAGTCAAAAAAACTGAGGGCAGAAGGTTATTTTGGGCCTGATTACTATTCTACGATGCCATTACTGCGTCTGTCATGCTCACCATTTGCTATGGGTACTAAATAATCAACATTCACCATTGATTTCACCAACTAGACTGACAAGGTCATGACACTGCAAGAAAACAAAATCTGAAACCTGGGTTTGCTCACTCTCCATAGCTTCAATGACCATAATTGCATTTGATTTATTTCGCATTGCATTTGTAGAAATGGCACTGCAATTCATCTTTTCTTTATGCTGCGCCTGCTCAGGATGGATCAATAACAAGTTGAGTATATTTCAAAGGTAACTGAAATGTCACGTGTATTTATCAAAGCTCTCCGATTAGGTAAACTGATTCAGACTTGCTGTCCTGGGGACGTTTTGCCTTTCTGATCGAAACAAATAAATATGTTCCAAGGTTTAACTTTGAATCCCACTGATGCAAACTTGAAGTGCACAAATTAGCATCATTAGAAGTGCTGGGTTTTTTTTTTATTTTGAAGGAGGTTTCCTTACTGCTACAACACCTGGAAGTTACAGTTTGACTCCAGCTTTATATTGTCTTCCCCACATTGGTGTTGTTCCATTAGCTGGTGTCACTGCTGCTGAGGTTTTTTTTTTTTTTTTTTAACTGGTCCATTAACTAAAAAGAAAAACCAAGGGTCTTTTTAGGACCGGGTTTACCGGGCAAGTTGAATGAGAAAACACCCTCAAATGCAATAATGGTCATTGGTGAGCGGCACAAAGAGAACGTGGGTGTCATAAACCGAAAATCACAGACATGAGCTCAGCCGTAGTCTTACACAGCTGACTCATCAGAAGCTCCAGCAGCAGTTGCGTTCATTGGCCTTTTCTTTGCATTCGTTATTCCCGTTCTTTTCAGCCAGTCGCGACATTGGACCCACTGATCTCACACACTCACACACTTCCCGCGTCCTTCCGTAACATTAAAATGCACCGTATGCACTCAATAAAGGACAGACAGAGGGAGAGAGAGTTGTACATCATATAATGCCTTGGATAGAGAAGAGAGGCCCTCTAGCAGGAAATAGAAAGTATTTTATTGTGAAAGCTTTGCCGTGTCTTTTAGAACAGCTGCATCTGAAAGACTCAACACTTATTCAGTGAAAAGTGCAATTTAGAGTTTCCAATGGGTGAATTCAGCCAACCACAGTTTTTCTTCATTTAATAAAAAAAAAAAAAAAACAAAAAAACTTCTTTTTTTTTTTTTGGGGGGGGGGGGGGTTTATTCCAGTAATGATCAGAATAAGAGCCGGATCAGTTCATGAAAAAAAAAAAAGCCTCACGTGACCACCTTGACAAAATGAAGTGACCCATTCTGAGAGGGATGTCTTTGTCCTTGACAGTGGTGGTATAAACCATTTTATAATCCATTTGGCAGATTGAAATTTGTCATGTAAATGTTCCGGTTCTATTTTTAGAACATTTTCTCTCTGCCTTGAGTTAAGTGACATTTACTAGTTTCGGATATGCTCCCACTCATGGCGGGTGCTGAAGGTGCACAACCTTCCACCATGAAACATCTGCAGGGGTGCAATGTTCTTATGAAACTCTGGGATTTGTTGTAATAATATACCAATAATGGTGCCTAACACCTGATGCACTTCATCCGATTATTTTTTTTAGCACTTGCAGCATTTGGACTCCTCACTTAACTTGATTCTCTTAATAAAAAATAAAAAAAGGTAATCACAGCAATTGTGCTGCAGAGATCCTCCAGTTTCCATCCTGCACCACCCAAAATGTAAAACATCTGCCTCACAAAGGGATACAACAGTAAACCTATATAATTAACTTTTAGTGCTCGTCACCATCAAGATAAGATTAGTATGAAATCAAAGCAGCAGTAATTACTTCAAGTTGCAATTCACGAGTCACAAACGGTTCTTTTTTTATGAATGCATTTAAAAAAAAAAACTTGCTTTTGAACCTTTGAACCCCCACCACCACCTCCACCACCACCATCACCATCATCCCCTGTCCTCCCCCCCACTCTCCCCCCACTGGGTGTTTTCTGCTTTACTGGCCTTTTAGGGCAAAGCAATACGGCCCTATTTAGATGCATTATATCGAAGCACCCGGTAGCATATCTTGTGAGGGAGCCCAGAATTCCCAGTGTCACCTCTGCTGTGGACACGACCGACGAATCCGCTGCCAAACTTGCCGGCTGACTGGTTGGGCGTGTAGCTGGATGACCGACTCTCGGGCCGTTTGGCCACTTGCCTTGTGTTTTTTTTTTTTTTTTTTTTTTTTTTTTTGCGGACTGATTTATCCACATTTCCTCTGGATTAGCCATCTTGCTATTTTCCCATCTGTCTGTGTGTGTGTGTGTGTGTGTGTGTGTGTGTGTGTGTGTGTGTGTGTGTGTGTGTCTGTCTGGACGGGACTGCCTGTGAGTCTGACTGGCAAGACCATTGATCCGCCGTGCTTTTTATCGATCACGTCAAGTAATTATAGTGAGGCGGAAAAGCCACCTAACCTAACGACCACCTAATAATCACTTGTGAAATCTGCATGTGAGGGGCTCCTCTTTCTCCCTGTGTGCACATTGCCACAGATTGCACATATAGGTAATTAGCATAATGTAGAGATGATAATAAAGACTGTATACTGACACCGGCATTGCTCTGCCTTAAACGCCTCATTGTAACACCCACCGGCCGAGCTACACACAGCATGACTCTCTGCTCACCTCAGGACTGACAGCAGTACATTCATTAACGCATCAGAGGACATGACAGTGAACTTGGAAGTGCAGATTACAGAAATGAAGAGAAAAAAAAAATGTTGGTGATGCTGCACAACATCGCACATTCTGTACTGAAGGGTCTCCAGGGATAGTGCTGCTGCTGCTGATAGTGGCGTTAATAATGGATAGGCCTACATATTGCTGGTTGCAATATGATTAGCCTCTACCAGAGTGGCCTATTTCCCCTGAATGACATGCACAGATAGTACCTGGCTGTTTGCCCCTCGCTATTTATTAAGATTTAGTGCTTGCAGTAATGGTCCGACACGTTGTAGTGTATGCTTTGCTGCGTAAATCACATTTGAATCTGAGGGAATGTAATGGTGCCTAATTAAAGAGGCTGCAAACATAACCGGGCCGGATGAGAAGGGAGAGAGAGGAGGGGGGGGGGGGCATAATAGATACTGTTTGTACAAGCTGTCTTTTGTGAGGAAAGACGCTGGTAGCTTGGTGCATGCATGCAGGCTATCTATACAGTTAGCAGTGATGGTATGCTTAACCTACAGTCAAGGTGTTTCTTCTTGGGTCCGCTGACTTCATGCGTCGTGGCCTTGCAGACGGCTTTGCTGATGGCAGACCCGGTCATGCTGTGCTGCGCGGCGGCGATCCGGTCCGTCAAAGACTGTCCCGACATGATACGGAGGAGGAGGAGGTGGTGGCGGATGAGGAGGCAGGCGGAGTGATGGTCGAGTCCGGGTGGGGGGATCCGGGGAGGACGATCAAAATGTCTTTAGCGGCGGGGAGGAGGGTAGTGCCCTCTGCGAGAATCGGCCGGAGGAGGAGGAGGAGGAGGTGGAGGAGGACAGCAGCGTACACCGACGAGGATCCGGTGGGAGAATTCATGCGGCGGCCAAATAAAACATAAGACGGTCACATCCAGAGAAGCATTTAAAATTCAGTCGAAGGCAACAGGATGACCCAGCTGCAGAAATGATTGGCCTGCGTAAAAGAAAAATCTGAAGAAAAAAAAAAAAAAAAAAATCTGTATAACGAGAGCAGCCCGTATCAAAAAGCTGGTATTAATATCAGAAAATGTACAGTGCGCTATAATGTATCCCTGAAATAGATGCTGCCAAGGGTGAGATGACGGCGGGGTGCGTCTGTACGAGGGCTGAATCCGAAATAACGATGTCAATAATCGAAAGAGCACCGGCGATGATTATCAAACGTATGCGGCATCCCCTATGACTGAAGACTCATTTTTCACAGACGATATAAACCAGCATTGTCCTTCCCCCCCACTTTTTCCTCCTCTTCACCCGGTTTCTCCTCTGAATCTGTGCAGAGATCCGACCGCGAACACCTCTCTGGTCCACACTGCACCCCGCGCTGGCTGCATCTAACCTCAGCCGCTTTGATTTTTTTTATTTGATTTTTTTAATTTTTTTTATCACCAGTCCTTTTAATCTTCTTACAAAAAAAAGGGTGTACTATTTCTCTGTTGAGGTTGCCGATAGGCTAATTCCGATTTTTTTTTTTTTTTGTCAGTCAAACTTGTGTTTAAAATGGCAGTACATGAATCAGGTGACTGAGAAAGGAGGGCGATTGGGCCACTTCTCGGGTCCGGGGAGGGTATCTTAAAGCAGAAGGCTGCCCCGAGTTTTCAAGGCGGAGGAGGTATCAGCTGGTTCGTCACCTTGGTGCATATGGACGGCTCAAGCCTGTGTTGTACAAACTCTCCCTGATTATCTGCTGTCCAATGAAATGTAGACACATATAGGGAGGAAAATCCACGATGAGCGCCACAATATGTTGAATTTGTGCGATGCCTGTGCCCTGCTTCACTGTGAATCTTACTGAAACTTTATGGTGTTGCCTATTTTATAGGATTCACAGTTGTAAACCTATATAGGCCTATTCTTTTAATAATATCCCACCATATGATGCGTTTGTTTGTGTGTGTATGATGTTGAAATAACTTGTAAGGGAATAGGTTTCCCGGGTAACTATTATTCAGAAAAGCGTTTTCAAAATTCTCATAAACATCAAAAAATATTCATACAACTAAAATTGTTCCCGTGAGGACTTCTGCCTCAGTTGGGATAGTGTACAGGCGTGAAGAGTAAGCTGCCTTTGGGTCAGCCACAAAAATCACATGGTTAGAGTTTGGAAAAGATCATGGTTTGGGAGAAATTCAATATTTTTACATAAGTAATGTTACATATGTCACATAGGTGCTTTAGAGAAGGCAACTGTCCACATGCCAAAGTGTCCTTGGGCAAGACACTGAGCTTCTGACGGCCGGTGAGCACCCTGAATGGCAGCTCTGCCACCGTGGGTGGGTGAATGGTTGAATGGGAAACAGTGTAAAGTGATTTGAGACCGCCAATCTGATAAAGCGCTGTTTAAGTGCAGACCATTTACCAAGTGCAGACCATGTAAGTAACTCACTTAGGTTTCTTAAAAGAAATCTACATTGACTTTTGCTTTGTCACGTTGAGCCGAACCCGTAGCCTCCCGGGTGAAAGTCCTGTTTTTCTCTCAATCCAAACACTCTCAGTCTTCCCCCTGCTTGGACTTCATCACTCTTTATTCTTCGTCTCATGACCTTCACACAGGTCATACATATGTGTACTTTTCCTGCTTAGGGGAGGCAAAATGTGTCCTCTAGCTGACTGTCGGTTGTATTACACACTAATACTGGGGGCTGCGCATGTTTTGTGATTTCCATGTTCTTTATTTAGCTTTTATGACACATGTGTGCAACATCCTTCAGAGGAAAGCTGCTTCAGAAGGACACAGTGAGTAGTTATTGTTATGAGTGGTTAATCTGAATAGCATACTAATTGAATGACCTTTACAAATGCCCATTCCGATTGTCAAACGCCCGAGCTTACATCCTCAAATGTCTTGTTTTGTCCGCACCATCAGTCCAAAATAAATTTAAAAAATTGTTCAAAATGATGTGAAACTCACGTGTGAGATGCTGGATTGAGGGAATTTTAAGAATTTTTGCAAGAAAAAAATTATTTAAAGAATTCTCCAGTTAAAAAAAAAAAAAAAAAAAATAGTTGCAGACTAATTGATTATTTGAGCCCGATTGCTTGGCTGATTTCCACATTTTGAGGGAGAAAAATTTCAATTTGAGTGACGTCTTCTGCTTCATGGAAACATCCTGAATGCACATTGCAGAAACCATATGGCGCAGTTTATAGCGCCACAAATAGTTTTTATATTGCATGTAGTCTAGTCCACAGAGAGTGCAGTTACAAATGTGTTGCATTACAAGGCCCAGTTATTACACTTTGGAAGGGAGTGAAGTAAAATATAAAGCAGATGCCTAATTTGAAAACATGGAATTTCAAATAAGACTCGAGGCAGACTCAACAAAAGCGTCTGTGCTGTCGTCGCTGTGAAGAAAAAAGCAGCACGTATTGTGTTTTTGACCGGCAAGAAATTGATTTTGGGGTGAAAGAAAATGCCTCACATCCACAATGGAGCCAACAGTTTGACAGTGAGTCACTTTTGTGTGAAAGTCATTTGTGTCTAGAGGGAAGGATACACCTTTTGAGGATGTTCACATGTACTTTAGTCTCAAAATGTCAGTTATTACAGACTGAAACCACATTCATATGGAATAAAATGAATATTGTTGCTCTTCAGAGATCCAACTGTATATCATGAAAAGACAGAGTAGCACGGGAGGAACCATAGATGTCTAAATTGGTTTACACTTTACTGCTATTCCTAATTAAAGGAATTCTCAATCCAGTAATAGCCTTTGGGTTTTATCAACTAACTGAACGTTCTGTTTATTGGACATATCTGTTAAACTGCCTCTTCGTTATCTCCACATTTAAGTTGGTTTCTGACTGCAGAGCATTCTCGTGTGTTTTTCTCAGCAGCATGCAAAATCGGATGTTCCAGTCCATCTGTTCACAATACAGTGTCAAAGAAAATATTCGTACATGTTACAGCTGGGAATATAAGGGCTGTATATCCTTCAAATATTAATGTTACAAAAGGGTTTCCGCTTACATTGCTGGAATCTTTCCCAGATTGACAGTACAACCTTTATAATGTAGTTTCACGACAACGTCAAGTCATTATATATTTTCTCCTTTAATATTTCTGTTTAATTAAAGTGTTACCAGATAAAACTAGTCTCAAAAACAGGAACAGACAACATGATTCTGAAGACTGTGTGGGGAAAATAGAGCAGGGCACTACAGACAGTAAGCACGATGTCCTTTAGTGCACACAGGTTTTCAAATCATGTGCTTCTGAAAAATCTCAAATCAATCATTCAGTTCGGGTAATATATTTATGAACTTTTTTGATGAACTTGATTGATACCACTTTCATATAATATATGATATTACAGCCAGCAGCCAGTTAGGTTAGTTGAGCATAAATACTGGAAACCTTTGGCTCCTTCGGTAGGAAAAATCTGCCTCCAAGTACCTTCAAAGCTCACTATTTAACCCTCATTTATTTAATCCGTGTTTAAATCACAGTTTCACAGGCATGACAGTGGCAGACTATTTCTTGGCCACACTAACTTCCTGGAGCCTCCTTTGATTCCCGGGGAGCTGCTCTGAGCCAAGAAACAGTCCAACGCACAACATACATGAAACGACACGTTTTAAAGCTTTACTTTGAGTCTGCATACAGATAATGCGTCAAAAGTGATCTTTGGAGGTGGTGTTAGGTGGATTTTGTTACCTTTGGACAGAGCCAGGCTGTTTCCAGTCATTCTTATGCAAAACTAACCAGCTGCAACCGATAAGTCTTATATTAAACAGACAGATAAATCCTCTCACTTGACTTTGTGACAGAAAGATAATGAGCGTATTTCTCAAAATGTCAAACTTTTGCTTCAAGATTATATCATTCAATTACTGTTTTAATGGCCATTAAAAATTAACTTTGTCTATGAAATTTGTCGAATTAGAGTCGCACTCGCCCTTGTCAACTGTGTGGATTGAGACACCGTCCTGTCTAACTTTGGGTTCAAGCTCCAACTAAAACCTCTCATGATGGCCAACGTCAAAAGACGTGAAGCACTGAACCTTTGTCTGTAAACGCTGCATAACCGGCAGACTCAACAAAAGCGTCTGTGCTGTCGTCGCTGTGAAGAAAAAAGCAGCATGTATCATTTGATGAATGTCAAATATATATTTAAAGGAAGTAAAAGACACATGCAGAAACTTTACATGTTAAATATAGTGTGTACTAACTTATAAATCAAAGCATTTACACAAACTATATAAGACCTTTTAAATATCTCTAAAGGCAATGATAAAAACACTGTAGACTTTCTGGTGAAAAGGATTAAATAAACAAACTTAGCTTTTTTCCATAATTGTTAAACATACATTATAAACTAAACAAAAAAAAGTGACATATCCGTCTTATATGGATCACATTTGTCAACATATCGTCTAAAAAAATGTAACAATTAATTATTTATTTTTTACTTTAAATAAAAATTACAACAAATATTTAAGACTTTTTGAAGATCTGCAGGAACCATGTTTAAAATGTCAAACGTCTCTCTTTTGTGTGCCAGATGTCATGTTTGGCCGCAGTCTGACAGCAGCCTATTAGAATTGTTAAAAAGAGATCGACACGTTTTACATTTTTCTTCAATTATCACTGGGATCTGAGATTGCGGGAACACAGAGGTGATTTTTTTTTTTTTTTTAATACAAACAGTCCCTGAGCCAAACTTATCTCCTCGCTGTGGTGTCACAGCTGTTCACTTCCTGGTTGGTCTGTGTGTGAGCACGAGTCATCATTTCACGCACGACGAGCAGTTTAGATGATCTTTTGTGGTGTTGGAGAATTCAGACAGCACGAGGGAGCCCGGGTCTCGCTCCATCAACGGGCTCTCCTCATTGGTCAGGATGTGCTTGACCAAGCAGCGCGCTGCTTCCTCGATGTTTGTGTTTCCCTGAGAGAGAAAACAAGAAAAGTAAAAGAGCTGTAAAGAAATCACGTGCTTCGTTAGCACACCGGTGCTGTTAATCCACGGATGACAGTGATTCCCTGATTTTCATATAGGTTGACGTTTGTGGTTCAGAGTCCACAATGTCTTGACAATTATTCTTTGGATTGCTGTGAAATTTGCCAATCGCCTTTTGATCGACTTTAATGACTTCGGTGATCCCTTAACTTTTAATTTGGTTTTATTATCAGGTCATAACTTCAGGTTATCGAGTATTTAGATTAACAAACAAATACCGGAAAAAAACATGACATATATATATACAGGCTAATCTAAGATAATGAAGACGGTAAGTGTTATAGTTACCTACTAAACATCTTTAAGTTAGCATTGTCATTGTGAGGACCTCAGCATGTTAGCATTTAGCTCAAATAGGTGCTATAATGGTGGCATACTCTGCATAAACCCAGTATACTGGTACTATTTGACTAAATGATGGCCAAATCACAATGTTAAGACGCATGTTTCACTTTTGCGATAAAAACATTAAAACATTTGTCATGTTGAAACATTGATGGAAGCACAAGTACAGAAGAGTTAGACAGAAAACTGACTTGGCAATATCGATTACAAGTTAACACCAGCTAACATAAGCTAATGGCCTTAAAGCTACAGAACCAATATAAGGGTTCATTTTATCGCCGAAAAATTACCCCTCCCCCCCCCAAAAAAGGCATGTTGTCCATTTTCTCCTTTCAAAATGTCATTGCAGTTTTGCTTTAATCCTTTATTTGCAGAGGGTGAATGCTCCCTCCTTGTTTATTTCCTCTCTCAACCTTTGATAAAATGCAATCCGATGACAGCCAGGTGAACAGGAATGTGTTGTTTGCAGTGCACTAATGTCCCATCACCTCAATTCTGGGCACTAGGTTAAAAAGATGTGCTGCCTCAGAAGCCACAGATGTTGAAAAATGTCTAACGGAGCCCCGTATTGTAGTCAGAGCCGAAAACACTGTCTATTGAAACCTCTGCAAACATGCCGCACAGTCTGTTGGAAACCCGCAGTTACTCTTTTTGTCCTGACCTGTCTGCCGAGCCTTCATGTTCAATAAGCACAAACTGTCTCGGACTTTCACTCCAGTGTGTAACTCATTAGACAGGGTCTGGACGAGAGGGGGGGAAAAAAACCCAGACCTCTAATTCGCACCAGACTGCAGGCATTCCTCCGTTTGTCTCTTGAGAGCACGGCGAGTAAAGTTCTCTAACTGTTAGTGTCTGCAGTGAAACACCCTGCAGAAATGTTCAGGATCATTTATTTTTACAGTGGATCTTTGTTTTACTAACCTCGCTATTGTTTTACCCTCCACATATGTAGTTACGCTGAGTGTATAAATTATGTATAGAACAGATGACTGAACTGTTTAAGTCTTTTTTTTTTTTTTGTCTTCGCCTCAAGTCAGTTCCCTTTTATGGCACAGAACTACTCTTTTCATTTAGGGGTTAATCAAAAAAGGCCCCTAACCTTTAATGATGCCGGCCCACATTTGCATAGAAATCACTAGTATATTAAATGATCTTTGGAAAAAAAAAAAGCTTCTACTGCATCGATCTCACTTTGACTGGCTCAGAAAGTTGCAGTAATTGCCTCCAAGGTCACACGCCCTTGCGTTTCCCCTCGCGCACCTTTGCGGAGGTCTGAAACCAGCCAGCAAAGCCATTCTCCCTGCAGAAAGAGTCGAGTTTGGGCTGTTGGGAAGACAGCTGGTCGGACTTGTTGGCCAAGAGTACAGCTGGAACTGGCCTCCCGTGGTTCAGAGTCACCTTGGAAAGAAAAGAATCAGGTTACATTATGGATGTAGGAATGGTAGTATAATATAACTTACTTTTAGGATCAAATTTCAACTATATAAGAATTTTGGATTAAATACCCTTTTTAATCTACCTTAAGTACATTTTAAATAGTCTTCTAAATGTAAAGGTGGCAATGTTCAAAAAATAACTTCTAGATCATGTCTTAAGACAAAAGTCATCATCGAGAAACCCGATAATTGTTCAAATGGGGGTATCGGCACACCCTTTCAGGCAATGTTTCGCTGAACGCATAGTTTTGCAGTCACTTAAAAATGACAGAAGTCATTTTCAGTTTCAGAAAGTTACACCTGCAATAAAAAAAAAAAAAAAAATTTGACAGCAAAATCAAGTTGAGAACATGACATTGATAAATGTCTTTTTTGCTGAACCAAAAAAAAAAAAAGATAATTCTCTGTAGGTTCATTAGAGCGACAAATTGGTCATTGGTATTATGTAATAACTAGCTGCTTTAAGATGTCAACATGCTTCTTTAGGAGTGCTCGTCTAATGGAAGATGAGCACCTCTTCCCCTGACGTCTTTGTAATGTTCCTCTCCAAAGCCAACACTCAAATCGGTATAGACGATTAAAAATAAAGCTGCCCATGGTGTTTCCATGACGATAAAAGTTGCATAACTTTAAGGAAGTAGTGACTTTGACGTAAAAAATTGTTAAAACTTCTCTGTTTCAAGGAGACACCTTTACTGAAACAGAAAGGGGTTTTCAGAAACCTTTCAACCATCAGACAAGCAAATTGAAATTGGTTGAGGCATAATGACTCCTTAAGGACTTCCAACTCCCAACAAAGTATGTTTTGCCTTTTCTGCCCTTCCCTTCCTTCCGGCCATGTGCAGGCATGATAGGGATTTTTACACCCTTTGAAAGGGACAGAATGACGGAATATAGAAAGTCGTCAGTTTGAGCCAAAGCTGGTCAACATCCAACACAGTAGCACAAACTGTAGTCGTCTAACTTTTGAGTCCAGGTCATCCTTCCACTTCAGCACGGCATCGAACGTTGAGGCCCTCGTCACATCGAACACCACCAATGCCCCTACCGCCTCCCGGTAGTAGACACGAGTCATGTTCCCATACCGCTCCTGTCCTGGGACGCAAAAGCACACAGACAGACACACACACACACACACACACACACACACACACACACACACACACACACACACACACACACACACACACACACACACACACACACACACACACACACACACACACACACACATACATGTTCATGTAAAGACACCTTTTGATGGAAAAATAATGAACTCATCATACTTGATTGATTTATTGGTCTATCTGTTGCACAACATGGTTCTATAGTCTCAGTGACAACGTCTTTGTACTTTTATCTTGTGACCTACGACCTCACTCAGTACTATCCACAAAATCAGATATACAGAGGAAGTGGGGGTGACTGTCAACTGTTTGTCACACTGTATTCAAGCCGAACTACGGAGAAGAGACTTCGAGCAATGCTGGGCACCTTTCTTTGAGTGTGCATGTATTTGCTCCTTCTTGCAAGAATAAATGTCCGATGTGTTTGATTTTTGAATCCAGCCTCTGAGTAAATTTTCTATCACCTTTCAAGTCCATAAAATTAAATCAAGACCACAGCATGGTTTGTTAGTGACAGATACAGGAGTGCGTGTGTGTGTGTGTGTGTGCTTAATCTACAGTAGCCACCATCATGTGACTTATATTATAAGCATGGGATCACTTGAGTCACAGCCAGGCACAAGATCTACATTCCTCGACCAGGCATCAAATGACAGGGAGGGACCCAGGCATCCAGTGGATGAACATACACTCACCGCAAGAAAATGTGTTTATAGCAATTCACTTTTGTCTTATCTTTCCCTCCTTGAAGCAAAAAAAGCTGGTGAAAAATGTTATATTTGTATTCTAGTGCGGCACTCCGTCTTATTCAGTTGTTTCAAAATATTAATTAAGAGCGAAATTGCATGATAAAAGTTAGATGTTCGTGGTTTTTCGCTCCTCTCTAAATCTGCTCTCAAACTCATTTACAAAGCTACCTGGCGAGGCAGCTTTAGTTTTCACAGCTGCTGAAACAAATGGTTTCCAGATAACCCCAAACACACTCGCACACTGTTGTATATTACCCCGATGTCGAAGCTCGTAAATCGGGATGTATGGGGGTCGTTAAAGTTTTACAGACCTGCTATGTCCCACAGCTGTAGCCGGATCACGGTGTCATTGTCCCAGTGCAGCACCTTCAGGGCGAAGTCAACTCCGATGGTGGCTCTGTAGTGCTGGGAGAAGATTTGATGCACGTACCGCTTGATGATGGACGTTTTTCCGACTCCCAGGTCCCCGATGACAAGGACTTTGAACAAAAGCTCCTGCTGCATGGCTGCAGCTCTACAGGAGAAAGCAAAACTCCTCCGCGGTGTTGTAGAAACTTTAAGAGGGATGCTGATGCGCAGCTATCACAGCACAACCGAGTACTCGAACTGCCACTGTTATGAACAGGACATTGCCCTCCGTCCAGTTCACTGACGAAAAGGTAACACGAGTCCTGTATCAAGAGAGACGCTGTCACAACCGCCTGCAGACTTGGAGTCCATCCGTCTTTATCAGATAGGACTTTGTCGTTTGGAGGAGCAGCTCCAGCTGTTAAGATCTTCAGGCACCCCCCGTAAATATCGGCTTCAAAGTCAGCTGTGGTCGAAGAGAAGGCTCCTCGGGTGTTTTGATATTTTAGTTGCTGTTGTTTTGTTTTTTTTTAAATCCAATTTGCCCTGTCACAAGTTCGGCAAATGTTAGTAGGGGCACATTGAGGTGCATGACAGCAAAGATGCAGAAGATGGAGCTGAATTGAACTGAAATCCCTGGGAAACACCTGTGAAGGACAGCACATGAAGCCTACTACAGGGAAACGCCCACACACACACTATAACATAGACTATTAATCAATAATCCACAATGAATTTGACTTAACTTAATATAGCCTACTTTTTTTTATTTACTTTATTATAAATTGTTGAGTAATGAATACAGATCTATACAGTTATATTTTTTTAAGTAAACCGTGTTGAAAGACATATATGCTAAAGTTAGAGAATTCAAGTAATGAAAGCAGAATGTGGGGGAAATGTATTCATGTAAGCTCACGTCATAGTTGCTTTGTTTCTTTCCTGCAGCCCTTGAATGCAGCAGCTGGTGAATCTTTTTTTTTTTTTTTTTTTTTTTTTTTTTTTTTTTGCTGCGCTGCTCCGTTTGCAGTTACGGTAATGGTGCTGATGAGGGCGAGGAAGAAATGCGTGCGTGATGCTGCTGTTGTGTCCTGCTGCCATTTCATCAGCGGATCTTCGCGGAAATATTAACAGTCCTGCTCAAATGAAGCCACAGCTCGGATCATCTGTCGGTTCACACACTCAACAGGCTGAATTTACCCTTTTAAAACGGGTCAAATAGTGATGCTGGACAGGAGGCCCAGTTCACATGCTGCATGTTATTGGCCTGTTATTTCTGTAGGCAAGATCACAGCCACTGCTTGTCTGGAGGGTCATTTTTTTTTAGAAGAGACAATCATTGATATGGGGTTTGGTTTTTACAGGTATTGAACTTGAGGTAGGTCATCATTTACTGGTTTTCAATTTTAGTCTCGTCCTGCATGCCAGCCACTAAAGTAAACTATGCTCATTAGGCTAAGAGGGCAGGGCCTTGTGATTAAAAACAGTTTACTCATTGTTTATTGTGGAATCTCTTTTCATGAGTGCCATTTGAGGCCTTCTATCACGCTCCCTCATATATGCATTAGCAGTCACGTTAGCTCTATTTTTTGGTTTAAGATTCAAGGCCTCATTTGGTGTGCAACAACCACTCTAACATCCACATGGGGGCTGACTACGCCACTGTTTATTGACTTGAAGAGGAGTGGCCTCCCCCTCCCTCCTTCCCCTCAAATTAGATCACCCAACTGTAAATCACATGAACGCTGCTGAGCTGATTGAAGGCTATTATTCCTTTGACATTATGGAAGTGGTAATCCAGAGCCACTATCCACATGATCAACACAGCCTCGGGATTAAATGTGGTGTTTATTATGAATATGAAGCTATAAGTCTACTTAAACAAACCCTCAATTTTTTAAAGAGGAGGGTATTGTATTATTTGTAGAAGCTTTGTGTATTCAGTCTGACATGTTTCATTTATCATCATTTTTGTCCTAATAGAAGTTTTTTTTTTATTTGTATTTGAATGTGTGAAAAAAGACACAAACATTAGGATTTTATTTAAAATAGACGTGGTCTTCTGCCGGTTTGTGTGTGGCAACTATCAATCTTTTATTTTTTTACATACATTTTTTTTTTCAACTCAAACTACATGTCAGAGGATTCTTCTTGTTACAGAGCACTCTTCTCTAAAGAAAACTGCAAGCAAAGGTTTAAACCCTGTTTTATTTTGCGATTCGATACTATAAGATACAAGTATGTGGCTTTGAGAGTCTCAATATGTACAGCAATTTATCAACATTTTAATATTAATATTACATTTTAATATTAACATGTTAATATTATGAGCTTTTCAAAAATGTTAATTTCTCTAGTTGTCTCTTCAAAGTAAAAGAACGACATAAGAACTGGTTAAAACAGTCTGATATGTTGTAGTGTGAATTAAAGCTCAAATGATTAATTGATCAGTTGATCTGCCAAAATGTTCATTTGCAACTATTTGGATAAAAGGTTGTTTGCTTCATTAATGTGATCTTTTCTTTGTGATTCATGTCAGTAAGCAGAGTATCTTCCGGTTTCGACCTCATGCGTGTGACGATGAATGTGAGTGATTTTTTTAAATTTTCTTACAGATTTCCTTTTCATGAGACATGGAGACGATATGGCTTTATCAGTTTCGCCTGATTGTCATCGGAGACTCCACAGTTGGCAAGTCGTGTCTGATCCGCAGGTTCACCGAGGGCCGCTTCGCCCAGGTGTCAGACCCGACCGTGGGGGTGGACTTTTTCTCCCGCCTGGTGGAGATCGAGCCGGGGAAGAGGATCAAACTTCAGATCTGGGACACTGCTGGGCAGGAGAGGTTCAGGTAAAGACATTGAGACTCTTTCGCTGCCTCTCCATCCTTCTTTTTATACAGTATATTACAAAACCATGACCCACAAACAAAACACACACAGAGAGAAATATTGTGCATATTTATTTGTTAGCACCCTCCCATCATTCCCTCAAACGAGCACTTAAGGTCACCGTCCGTGGCTCGTGGACGCTGTACCATGAGCACATGAACACACCATCCATCAGCTGTAAACACTCAACATAAGACCAAATGTTTGTTAAAGTACAAACTATAGCTGTGTGAGATCATTTAAATAATTTCACCTTATTTAAAATGAAAGTCCCTATTTGTGACTTGTTTTTAAAAGTTTACAACTTAAGCATAGTAGGGAAGTCAGGGACTCCTGAATAACTCATAGATGGTTTCTGCCTTTTTAATGGGATTTTTTTTTTTTCACAAGATCACAAGTGTAATCTTTTACTGTGTTTTACATGGTAGAAGATGCTATTTAGGGATTTTCCGTGAACTTACAGTTTATGGAGTAACTATGCTAAATAGTTGTTGTCGTCATCAAATTCCATGAACATACAATACTTTATGACTTCTCCACTGTATCTGAAGCTCATTTCGGAGGATGTAACTCTTTAAAGACAGGTATCAGATATCAAAACATTCTCAGTCATTTAAAAAAAAAAAAAAAAAAAAAATAGCCGAGTACTGTGGTTTTTAAACATTTAAACATCACTCAAATGGGAGTAAAAAAGGAGCATTCTTTGGGGACTATTTTCCGCTGCAGGTGTGCTTGGCAACCGGTTATTTACAGCAGCAATCCCGCATCCGTCTCTCTGTCCAGGTCAATCACCAGAGCCTACTACCGTAACTCAGTGGGTGGCCTCCTGCTCTTCGACATCACAAACCGTCGCTCCTTCCAAAACGTCCACAACTGGCTGGAGGAGGCCCAGAGCCACGTGCAGCCGCACAGCATCGTCTTCCTGCTGGTCGGTCACAAGTGTGACCTGGACGCCCAGCGTCAGGTGACCCAGCAGGAGGCGGAGAAGCTGGCGGGGGCCTTCAGGATGCGCTACGTGGAGACATCGGCGCGAGACTCCATCAACGTGGAGAAGGTGTGGATGTTATTTTATTTTTTTCTTCGCAGATAAATGATCAGCCGTGACTCTCACTGCGTTTTAGCGTCATTCCAAAATCTCCTAACTCAAATTTCCGAACAAGAGAAACATTGTGCGTATTTATTAGTGTACCTAAATCCTTCATAAAAGCAGTGCAATTCGAGGGAAAAGTTGCTAATAGTTTAATTATTGCGTTTTAGACATCATTTATATAAATTAACTTCACTGTCACTAAACAGGCGTCATCCTCTGCCCTCTATGGTTTGCACTAGTGAGTCAGATTTGACTTCATGTGCACAATTGCTTCGTGGCATGAAACAAGAAGAGGTGCTTTTCTTTTAGAGCACACAGAAAACCCTTTGAATTTCTGAGAATTGCATGATGGTGACATAAGTGACAGAAAATCAGACGCCGTCTTTGGCAAAAGGAAGCAGCACCAACAGACAATACTGATGATTCTTAACTTAAATTTTGAGAAAATTATGTAAAGTAATCAACAATTTTTTTTGGAGTAATTGAAGGAAAATGCCAATCAAAACTGGTATGAGCCGGTATTGTCAAAAATACAGGTCGAAACCTGAACAAATTCCATTTTTAATTACAAATATAGCTAATTTTGACATTTGACAAGCAGGAATCAGAAAGGTTTTGGATTTATTAAAGATTAATCGTTTACCAGATATATCACAAAGCGATTTTTGTTGTTGTTGTTGTTGTTGTTGGCTAATTATTTCTGCTGCGTGTTTTTGTGCTTGTCAGTTATTTTAAACTGACTTCACAATCTCCTGTTGGGATTTTCCCTTCGATTTTTACTTCAGGCATTTGTGGATCTGACGAGGGACATCTTCGAGCTGGTGCGCAGCGGGGACATCAAGATCCAGGATGGCTGGGAGGGTGTCAAGAGTGGATTTGTTCCCAACACCGTCCATTCCTCTGAAGAGGTGACCAAGGGCAGCCGGCAGTGCTTCTGCTGATTTACTTGGCCGCAGCGTTTGGGGTGACAGGTAGTAACGCAACCAAGTGGACTGTATTTGTAGAAGATCTATCTTGCCGTGGCTGCTTTCAGGCCAGTTTTTGGAACTCCTAATGTTTCCCTGCTCAGTTGCACACTTTACTTCTTTATATAAGACATTATTGTAACATTCGGGTGCCTGTTTATGGCTCTGTCCGAACGTTCAGACACTTTGTCGATGTTCCTAACAGGCGTAGAAGCACAAGAAGCATCCCAACTCCTCACTTTTCTGTGTGCATGTGTGTGTGTGTAACTGTAATAACCCTGCTGTCTTTGCAGTTGTTACCAATCCTTCAGCTTTACTCCACTTTTGGCCTTTCCTGATGTGTACAGTTATACTCCAGTAGCCGGTTATGTTGTTGCTGCACATTTTTGACAGACAGATACTGTCAGTGTAATGTATCTATACTCATGTGTCAACATGAACTTAATTTACATCTGAATTGGTGATGCCAAGACTGAGCCATGCCTCCTCCTTTTCATGCATAATACTCTGAATATACTTACAACCGTGTGTGGACTGTATCCAGTGAGAAAGAGGAGGCCACAACCTCCCTGATTGATTGTACTGCGGCACAACGAATCCGAGTGGCTTAGTGCATAAAGAAGGTGGAGGATAATGAACCAAAGTTTGAGACACTGTCATGTTGGTTAATCTGACTGCTGAGGGATGAGTTTGCACTGTGAAAATGTTCAATTTGCTGTTCGCTGGTAGGAGAAGCTACTGTAGCTGCTTACAGATAGCCTTTATGACGATCAAAGCAAGGATTTTTATCGATATGGTAAGTGCCCAGTTCATGTTTACTACTCTGTGTGGGTTTACTGGCGAGAGCAGATAAGACACAAACTTAAAGGTCCCATATTGTAACGTTTCTAGTGCCGGATTCAGACATTGATTCAGAGACGGCAGACGACAACCAACCACCTCTTCAACTGCACTTACAAATGAATGTTACAGAATGATAAATAACGTTTTTATCAACTTCCATCATGAGAGTAACCATTGCCTTTTTGAGGGGGTCGTATCCCCCCCCAATACTGAGAAAATTCCAATCTGTCGCCCCAATATAGAGTAGAAAATATGTGAAATATATTCTCCTTTTATGAACACCGTCAACGCTTCTGTCTCTTGTTATTTGCTGTTCATTTGGGCCCGAGCACCGAATGGTGCGAAAGTGAAGACACCTGTTTGGTCATATTCGCTCATAGTCATAGCGCCCCCTGCTGGCGACAGGAAACGAGGACAAAAAAAAAATTAAAACTGCCAGCAGGGCTATGCGGGACCTCTCATGCTACACGTTGGGGAGCCAGCGGCCCTGACCCGGTTAGGATTAGGGTTAGGGTTAGATTTAGGGTTACGGCAAGTGAGGGAGCTGGAGACGAGAAACTTTACAGGCATAAGTGGGGCCAAAAGACATTCACACACACCAACTTTCAAATCGCTGACACCTTTTTTCTTGAAGTTAGGTAGACATGTGATCTGAAAGTTGGTGTTCTACTTTCTTTCTGGAAAGAAAAATAAGGAATAAGAACAAGGACATTAAAACTGTAAGCCCACAGAGAATATTTTATCATATTTCGGACGACATGCTATAGCATGACTTTTTTTTCACATTTTGGACGACAAGTTCAACTGCTGTTCACGTGGAACCCTTCTCCACTTCGTGAGTTGAATTCATAATTTGCTGTTATTTCTTTTGACATTTTGGACAACATACTATATAGTATGATATTCTTATGATATATTGGATGACATTTTCAAGCATGCCATTTTTCTGACATTTTGGACAACATACAATAGTTTGACCACATACTTTTCTGACATTTAGGGTGTATTCAATTAGATTATGTTGGAAGGAATTTGGATACGCTTCCACAGAAGCTGTCAGACAAATATCATAAAGCAGATCAATTCAGAGGAAAGTTTTAGGTCTGTTAAGACTTTAATGGAGTAAAAAAAACAAAAAGGTTGTCTGTTGAAACCACTGACTTTGTTTGCAAGTTGCAAAACAAAATAAGTTTCTCAATTGAATTACCGCCTAGTAGTTGTAAGCCTCAGCCAACCATTCAAGTTCTAGTGTACATGCATATGTGTCCAAATTAGACATTTCTGCAAAGAAGCTATACATTCAAAAATCATTTTATTTTTTCTCGTGTGCAACTTGACAGCACAGAAGATCTATACAGTTACCACAATTTCGAGATAGACACCCTGGGGTAATGTCACCAATTCTGTGTCTGTCATTAATTTGAAATATAGTCGTAATTTCCCCTTCTGCTCTTCAGTTTTGTTGTTTTAACAACAGAAAAGAAAAATAATAATTTGATCCTGTTAGATATTTGTGAAATGTATAATTAATGCAAGAATTATTGAGTTATTCTTACAAACGTGTCCATCAAGATTTGAATTGAAATTTTGTTTCAAAGTCATCTTAAATTATGCTCCTCGCATTCAGTGTCTCAACACAATTATTCACGTTAAATAGCAAAAATTCAAACGGTGCGACTCAAATACAATTTTTTTTAATGAAAGTATTCAAGTTGAGCAATTTAAATTTTTTTAATATACATGATTCAAATTCAGTTTCCAGTGAGACGTATTTCTGATGTGACTTAATGGAAAGTAAATTGACTTAATTTGCGCAGAAAATAGTGTTGGCATCACGCGCACGTGCGGGCAACCCGCTGTTCATAGATTAAATTGTGTTAATCCTGGGCCTGGAGACATCTAAACTGTAAGGTGTCATTGATATCACATTACACATCATGTAAATAATTAATCTGAAACCAAACCAAACCGCGACTGTTTGACTTTGTTGTGACTTTGGGGGTTCTGACAGCATCGGTCACCTGGAACGATCGCTAAAGATGATTCGTGTGCAAAGATTGGTTTACATTTGACTGACAAACCATGAATGTCTCATACTGTAGTGCAACTGTTAAAATACTTTGGTGCTGTGTGTGACCACTAGAGAGCAGCCTTAGTGTGCGGAGAAGGGAGGGAGGAAGGCGAAGCTCCTTCAACACGTGGTTTGTGCTTTCCGGTGTTGAATTGTGTATTATTACGGCAAAAAAAAAAAAAAAAAAAGAAACGAAACAAAACCAATCTCAAATCCAAAGTTACTTTTCTCTATGTTGTATGTATGTCTTGTCCGTTATGTCCTGTTCTCGTGAACGCAACAGCTCGAGAACCCCTTGAGGGAATTTATTCAAACTCGGCAAAAAGATTCACTTGCGATCAACGATGAAAGAATTTTGGCGGTTGAAGGTCAAAGGTCAAAGGTCACCGTCACCTCAAATCAAAACCACGCTTGTGAAGCAATACTTGGAAGAACCCTCGGAAAGAATTTCTTCAAATTTGTCGCGAAATGTTCACGACGCCTCGAACATGAACCGATTACGTTTTGGTGGTCAAAAGGTCAAGGTCAACACGACCTCACATCCACCCCGTCCGCCCATTCCCTTCTTGTGAACGCAACATGTTTCGGGAACGCCTTCAGGAAATCTCTTCAGATTTGGCACAAACGTTCACTCGACCGATTTGATTTTTTTTGGGGGGGGGGTCGAGGGTCAAAGGTCAAAGGTCAATGTCACCATACATCGACCCGCGCTCGTAATCACGATTTCTGAGAAAAGCCAGTTGTCTTTGAATTTGGCGCAAATATTCACCTGGCCTCACCAATGAAGCGATTCGATTTTGGCGATCAAAAGGTCGGCTGTCAACGTCACCGTGACCTCACATCTTTCCCATTCTTGTGATTGTCTTATCTCAGGAACGCTTTGAAGGACCTTCTTCACATTTGGCACAAACATTACGTTGCATTAAAGGACGGAGCGAGTAGATTCCGGTGACGTCAAGGTCAATATATCCTGTTCGTCAGTCCTATTCGTCGGCCCTTTCCTTCAATGCGACACCTCAGGAACTCCTCGAGAGAATTGCTTAAAATTTGGCGCCGACGTTCACTTGGACTCGAGGATGAACCGATTTGAATTTGACGGTCAAGGATAACTGTGAACTCGCAAAACACGTCGGTGGACATGAGTGAGTGAATTATTATTTATGAAATGGTGTCGAGACTTAGTTAAATACAAGACGTGTCACTTTGGGGCCCACGTGAAGTGTTTTCTTTCTCTCGACAGACCAGTTAAATGTTTTCAGTACCTGATGACCTTTTGGTGCACAAATGAATTGATGTCAGATATTGACCCAAGTGAATTTAAGCAAATGAAAAGAAAATGTGTGTATAATTACATGGTAAATGGTGTGAATACCACCAACAATCTTTACAACAACTGATACTGATGACAAATATTGGGGGGAGGGAAAAAAAGAAAGTGAAAGAATGTAAAAAAAATTTTTTTTAAATGTGCGTATGTCCTCTTAGTGAAACAGCCCAAAGGTAAAAACGATTTGTAATTTGCACGGATGACATTGTTAAAATAGCTTGAGTGAGTCGCTAGTGACTCCTGGAAAAACTGGACCGGTAGCTGCACGCCCTCTTAAAGACAGCTTAATCTGAAAAAAAAAATTTTTTCACAAAAATAACAAAGTAGATAAAACACAAAAGACTTCCAATCTGCCATAAGCATCAATTATGATTTTTTTTTTTTTTTATTAAAAAAAAACAAAAACAAAAAAAAACCCATTGAAAATACAGCTCCTTTTATACATGACAGCCATATGTACAGGATATAAAACAAAGGATAAGATTGCTGCTGTTGATGAGACAGCACCGAGAGGGCAGATGATCGGATTTATCACTGAAAGGCACAAAGGCCGGAGAGCTCGGTGTGACAGGAGTCCGCAGCCACAAGACAAAACCTCCTGATGATAAAAATTACCGGCAAGCCAGCGAGGAAATGTTAAAAGACTCTGGGTGAAGGTCTAAGAGCAGATATTACTTCGCATTTGACCAATGATAATGCTCAGTAAGTATTCTAATGTCTTGTACCAGCCCCGGTGCCTTTCTCCGGCAGACAGATGGTTCTTCAGGCACCAGTTTTGTATTCAACATCATCTGGGGATACTGGCTGAATCAAAATCCACCGTCAACTCCTTTCTCCACAAACTATCTGGGAGATATGTCGACTTCTGACACATTTTGTTCAATTTCGCCTCAACGCACCAGAACCGTTTAATCTGAAGAAAAGGGATTTTGATAAACGTGGATTTCAGCAGAATCAAGAGTAACATGAAATGCCTCGAAATGTCACTCATAAAAAAAAAGAAAAAGAAAAAAAAAGCATCTCTTATCAAATTATACTTGGTCATATTTTAAAGAAAAGTATATTTGTATAATTTACAGCATTATACAAATAAAGATACAGTTTTAGACAAATACTGTACACTCTACAGTGAAGCACTTTACCAGGATGACAACAAAAAAAAAAACCCCCGCTATTCACAAGAAGTTATCATATTGACTCCAAAGTATTGAAATAAAAATCTTATTTTAAAATTTGACAATACAGAGACCAAATTTTAGTGGTCATTTTTAGTTTCGGAAAGCTTCCAAAAAACACGTTTGTTTGGTTGGGAAGGATCAAAAATAATCACAAATCATGTGACGACGCAAAGAAAAAAAAAAAAAAAAGTCGGACAGACAGAAAAGATGAACTCCCTAAAAACTGTACATGTGATGATTAAAATACATCTAAAAAGCATGTTGATTGAAATTGAAGTGAGAAGGTAAACACGAAAAAAAAAAAAAGAAAAGAAAAGAACGCCATCTCAAAAATAATTCTCTAAACATTTAAATATCAACAGTTCTATCTGAAAGAAGTAGTACAAATGGAATAAAGTTGAAAAAAAAAATAAAAAAAATATAAAAGTGATGGGAGCTCAACAGACAAAGCTGCCAAGAACAAGTTTCAATTGAAACTAAAGAACAAACTTTGTGAAAAAAAAAAAAAAATTCTTTTCACAAGTAAGGAAAATGCATTAGATAGAAAGATATTGTAGTAGTGATAGAAGACGGGCTCCTTTTTTTTTTTTTTCCAGAATCAGACCCCCAGCTACCCAACACTAAAGTGTATCCGATAGATGTGGACAGATGTCACAATTTTGTAAATATATTCCATAACCCGTTGTTAGTAACGCGGATGTGATTAATGAGCTTTTTTTTTTTTTTTTTACAAGGCAATTTATCAACCTCGGATCTGCACACCGCCTGATAAAGAATATGAGGCAGGTGCAGGTTTGTCGATGAAATCTGCACCTAGCGGATTCATGGATTTAAAAACAAAAATTTCATACAGACCACTCCGTGCCTGTTCGGAAATAACTCTTAAATGCAACCAAATACGGGCAAAATACATGTACGAGAGTGTGATTTGCACTAACAAATGGATGGTGTTCGGACTACAGTAAATACCAGAAAACACAGCTGAGATAAAATGGCGTAACTCTTTGTTGTCTTTACCTCCATTTCTGGATTTCAAGGCCCCCCTTTTTTTTTTTTTTTTTCTGTTTGTTGTTTTGTCGTCTTAAAAAACAAGTTCGCTGCGTCTTTTTGACGTTAAAAGCCATTTAAAAACGATTTGACCTGGTTTACATTGCAAAGAAAGGCCACAAAATGCCTACGAATGCCTTTTATAATGGAGTTTATATGCGATTTAAAAAGCACAACATGGATAAATCACGGTAAGTAACTCATTTCAAACCGTGTCAATGAGGTGGTGCTCACATACCGTATGGCTGTTCTCTGCGAGATGCGTGTGTGTGTGCGTGTGTGTGTGTGCGCGTGTGTGTGTGTGTGTGGGGGGGGGTGTGTGTGTGTCACACCTCATCCAGTCTGTGAAGGGTGTACGTCCGCTTCAGACGCCGAAAGCCAACAGAGCGGATGACATCGCCCGTGTGCGACCGGCACCGAGGCCTCGACTGACACTGTAAACCGGCACGACTTCAGTGTTGCCCTGCTAACACAGGCTGGTGCGAGAAAACGCACACACCAGTAAACTCGACGTGTGAAATTCTACGGAACGATAGTCGTAGGAGGATTTTTGTTGTTGTTGTTGTTGTTGTTGTTGTTGTTGCCGGCCTCTGCTTATAAAAACTACGTCTCTTGCGCAATCTGAACTCTAGGTCGGTGATCCAAGTTTGTCACAACAATCGTAAGGTCCCTGGCTCAAGTCATCATTTATACACGGTGGTTCTTAAAAAAAAATCAGCCCCCCCGGGAGGCCCCGAGGCCCCACACAAAGCAACAGCGCACTAATAACGGAGGAACAGTGACTACGAGAGCAGCTAAACAGTAACATTCTTCCAGCTTCCAGCTTCAGTTGACGGAAAACTTCACGAGGAGCCCCGCAGCACTCTTGTGTTAGTTCGGTCCATTCAAAGCATGTGTTATTGGCAGGTAAATGTCTCCAGAGGGCTAAGGCTAAGTAGAAACGAGTCAAAACAGGGACACGCGGGCCAGATAGAGGCTCTGTCACAGTGTCGAGCCATCAAGTTGATCAGCCTCCAAGTCAGAGGTAAGACGTGCGTGGCGTTTTCTTGCCTCTCCTCCTTTTCAACCCAGGAGCAGCGTTCCAAGCCGCCTACACCGCAGCATTTGACTGACACTTTAACCCGATGGCCAAACACGAGTGTCGATGCTGCGCAACGCTCCCCGGGCCCACGGCGCCGCGCATCAGGGGCTGCCGCCCGCCTCCGCCTCGCTGTCGTCGGGAGCGCCCGTGTATATGGGGCTCTTGTTCTGCAGCGCCGGCTCGTATTTGCGCGGGGACGGCCTGCTGGCGGCTTCGCTGCTGTTCCGTATGCCGTACAAGAAGTAGATGGCGAAACCTGGAAGGGAGAGGAGAGAGGCAACGGGGCGTTACGAAACGGTGGCGATGCGGCGCGGCAGAGGGGGGGGGGGGGGATCGAAACGGGAGTCGGCGGGATTAAAAACGCACCGATGACCATCCAGACGGCGAAGCGGCACCACGTGGCCCAGTCCAGCTGCATCATGAGGTAGATGTTGACAAAAACGCTGAACAGGGGCAACCAGGGGAGCAGAGGGACCTTGACAGGAAAGAGACAAGAGTTTAAAAAAACAAAATAAAATAAAATAAAATCGGGGACCCACGGAGCATCGCGCCGACGTGTAACATCCGGGGAAAGGAAGAAAAACAACAAAACAAAAACGTCTGGAGAAAAGACGTCTGGTAAAGTAACGCTGACCCGTGATCTCGGGGCGTTTTTCGAGTTACCTTGAAGGTGAGCGCTTCTTTGCTCTCCGGCTGCCTGAAGATGATGACGACGCAGACGCAGCAGAGCAGGGTCAGGGCGACACAGGGCACCACCACGCCCGCGTGGCCGGCGATCAGCTGAGTCAGACAGTTGGCCAGGACGACGCACAGCACGGTGATAAAAACCGCTGCGGACGGACGGAGGGAGGGGAGACGCTCGTTTACGCCGGTTGTGACCACAGTACGGACAGTCTTATTTTATTGGACTTATTTTACCCGCCGTTAGAAAAAAAGAAATTAAAAAAAAATTAAAAATTAAATAAAAAATAAATCGTCAGTCGACGCTTATCGACGATAAGCGCTTCTTTTTCGGCCCGTCCCCGCGACGACACTTACAAATGACGGCGGTGGTGACGTAGACGATGTTCCCGGAGGTCTTCGTCGGGTTCTTTCCGCTCGGGAAGAAGAGCAGCTTGTAGGTGAAGGCCTCCCGGAGCGGCCTCTCTTCCGTCTCCGTGCCGTACTCGTCGCCGCTGTCCCCTCCGCTCACGGCCACCTTCTCCCCTTCCACCAGCTCCACCAGCTTCTCCATCTGGCTGGACGAGCTCAGGGTGCCCGGCTGGTACCTGTGCGGGCGGAGCAGAGGGATCCGTCACGCACCTACGAACCTCCGCCTGCAATGTTGTCGGCGCGCGCGCGCGGGGGAAAACGGGAACATTCTTCGAAATCTTTTGCCCAGTTTTAAATGTGTGAATGAGATTCCGGGCGTTGGGAGAGCCAGAGAGCGTGAAGCTTCTGTGACACCCCCACCACCCCCACCACCCCCACCCCACCCTTGTGCTTTAGCTCCGCACAGATTATGATATAACTACGCTTTCGAACTGGCTTTATGGGGCCAATAACCTAAGTACATCAGCTGCTAGGGGCTGTTGAACACGTGATTGCCGACTTCAGACGAACTGCCCGGTGAAGAGTAAAAGGTGCTTACCTGAGAATGAGGACACAGATGGCCACTAAAGAGTACGCCAGCAGAGTTCCTATGGACATGAGGTCAACCAGAGCAGCCAGGTCGAACAGAAAGGCCATCAGAGCTGGAAGGACAAGTTAAACCAAAACATTTTTTTTTTTTTATTGGAAAACTTGCACTGTAAAGTTACAGAAAGCAATAAAGGCTGTGGCGCGTGCACGGACAATAGAACAAACTGAGTGTCCGTCTCCGCAGGCTTCCCCAGCAGTCTTGTTGACCCTGAACCGACAGCCTGTCAGATACGCCGCTCGGCAGAGCTGCGACCCCAGCGAACTATTGACAGCGGAGGATCCGCGCGGCAAAGACAGCCGGCTGGCCCCGAAGCAACGAGTAAACATTACAACAACAACAACAACAACAACAACAACAAAAAAGAGACACGCAGATGAAAGCTAAACGCGGCCGTCTTACCTGCAACGATACCGGAAGCAATGGTGGCAAGGAGAGGGGTCTTCGTGCGGGTGTTCATCCGGGACAGGACGCGGAAGAGCAGCCCGTCCTCCGCCATGGCGTAAATAACGCGGGGCATGGGGAACATGGAGCCCAGGAGGCTGAGGGGAGTCGGCCGTTAGCGTCAAACTCAAAAGATGTCGAAACGTAAATGAAGAGGTAGGGCGACAATTTTGGGGGTCCCCCCCCCCCACCCCCATCCCCCCCTCACCTGGTGGACAGAGCGCAAAGAGAACCCACGGCCACGATGTATCTGGCCGGAGCCCAGCCGACGTGGTTGAAGGCCTCGGGCAGAGGGCTCTGGCTGTCCAGCTGGTAGTACGGCATCATCAGAGTCAGAGCGGCGGACACGCCGAAGTAGGCGAAGAAGCAGATGAGCAGCGAGGCCACGATGCCGACGGGAATGGACCGCATGGGGTTCTTTGCTTCTTCGCCTGAAACGAGAGGAGAATGAGCGGATCGCGCGAGCGTGCCGCCGCGGTCTTCGCCGCACCCGAGTGACCCTCGAAGCGCTCGACGCGGCGAGTGACATTTCTCACGTTTCACTTTTTGAAGTTGCACAGCAACGCTGCGTCAGCCCGGCCGCCGCACACGGGTCATGTCTCAGGTGGGAACGGAACAAAAAACAAAACAAAAAAAACCACAAGAAAAACAAAACAACGTCGTCGAAAACAAAGTTTCCACTTCTGTAGACTTATTTGTGTACGTGCGCGCGTGAAGGCCAACGAAGGCGACATTAAATTGCTGATTAGCGCAGACGAGCCTCTGTGGAAACACCCTCATTCAGAGGAACTTGTCAAACCACAAACCTAATAAAATCAGTCTATTTTTTTTTTCTTCTTCTTCTTTTTTTTTTTTTTTTAAAGCGTTAGGGTAATTTCACACCTCCGCCAACAACAGGCAACAGATCCTCTGCAATCCGGACACAAAAATTAGCCCGCTAGGCATTTTCCGATGGCCAGCTAGTCTATGCGGAAAAAAAATGAGGGTGGAATCGTGAGATCTTTTTTTTTTTTTTTTAACTTTTCTTCGCTTAACGTCTGAAACCGATACGACTGACACATTTCTGAGCCGGGTACAGCCCTGACGATCTATTCAATACGTGGCCTGCGTGCCGTTTATTTGTTCATCCCCACCGAGAAAGACTGTTCAAGGTAACTCAATCATTTTTGTGCCGGTGAACCCCCCCCCCCCTCTACCTTGTTCATCATGGAAATAGTAAGACTGACTCACTGGTTGTGGCGATGCAGTCGAAGCCCACAAAGGCGTAGAAGCAGGTGGCTGCACCAGACAAGACTCCAGCGAAGCCAAACGGCGCAAAACCACCCACGCCGAATTCTTCATCCACTCTGGGTGCCAGAAAAAAGGAGGAAAATGCCTTTTTAACAATCAAACACCAATGAAACAGGAAATCAGCTCATTTGCCGACAGAACGCAGCTGGGAAATACTGACTTTAAAGACTTGTTGGTGCTGTTTATGAAGTGGACGTAGTCGTCCCGGGTGAGGTTCCAGTTGGCCGTGTTCCCCTTCACAAAGCCGGAGATGATAACGAATCCCAGAACCACCAGATTGATGCCCGTGAAGATCTTATTCACCAGCGCAGACTCGCTCACGCCGAAGGCCAGAAGTCCTGAGCGCAGAGAGTACAGGGAGAGAGGTGAGAATTCTTATTCGGCAAACAGCAGCAGCAGCAACAACAACAACAACAAGTTCCTCTATGTGGGTGGATGTGTTCGCACTTCATCACTTCCAACAGACCATCAGCCAGAGATACCGATCCACCGATTTTTTTTTTTTTCTTTCTCACACCGCTACTGGGATGACACACGAGCTGCAGTATTAGTGCGACAACTGTTCGGTCTCTTGTGCAACAATCTGAATGCAACGCTGACGACAACTACGATTGCGTGGGTCCCCGAACGACCGATCTGACGGGTCCAATTCTGAACAAGATAAGTGTAGAATGTAGGAAGTTTCGATGGGGTTATGTTTTAAAACTATTTCCATTCTTGAAGACATTAAAATGCCGTTAACAATCGGTGGTTCTCCACTTTTGTGGAAAGTGACCCATTAAAGTGAAGCGATCGCTCTCTATTCCACAAGCCAGTTTCATGGGTTTGCTGAGGTAAAACTGTTCAGTTGCAGTCTCTCATATTGAACCAGTAGTCCCTCTAGAAGACCCGTGGTCGGGGAAACAACTGAGAATAATGAGAGCGAATGAGCAAACTCACCAGTGAGCAGCAGGACCAGGATGAGGGCAAACAGGTCAGGGTACTTTGCCAGCACGCCGCCTGGCACCTTCATCGCCATGGAGGCTTGAAAGAAGCCAGAAATCTTTTGTTCAACCAGGCTGTCGAAGGTTGAGCTCCAGGCCCTGGCAACACTGGCCGTACCTAAAAAAAAAAAAAACGTTCTTTTTAAACAGGTCAGAGACGGAGATAAGTCGACACTGTGGTGACTGGAAATGAATACTGTTGTTTTCTGTAATCTTTCTTGGGATTTTAGCTCTGACCGATCGGCAACAAGTGCATTTAAAACCGGAGCTTACCTATCACATAGGAGAGGATGAGGTTCCACCCTGTGATGAAGGCCCAGATTTCTCCAACCGTCACGTAGCTGTAAAGGTACGCAGAGCCCGTCTTGGGGACGCGGGCTCCAAATTCGGCGTAACACAGGCCGGCCAACATGGAGGACAGAGCAGCGATGAGGAAGCAGAGGACGATAGCGGGTCCCGCCTTCTCTCTGGCGACCTCGCCAGCGAGGACGTAGACACCGGCGCCCAATGTGGAGCCCACTCCCAAGGCGATGAGGTCCAGGGTGGACAAGCAGCGGGCAAACCGGGTCTCTTCACCAGAACAGTCTAGTGGCCGGCGACGCAGCAGGCTCTTGCCAAAGCTGGCCAGCTTGCTGGCCATGTTTGCTGCGACAGTGTGTGGGTGCAGAACCAGGCTATGTGTTTTAAATCCTTATGGTGTGGGCGGGTGTTATTGACACTGTTTAAACTAATCACGTGTGACTGCACTGCACTGCAAAATGTCTAGGGGAGCTGGGGTAAGTAAACCAAGTACTTGTATATTACTGGTCCTTTGACATAAATACGTTCACTCTGGCAGCAGTCGGTTGAATACGCAGAACAGGAAGTGGCTGGTCTGCGGTCACAGTATTTTGCAGGTGCAGATTAGACCTGTGAAGAAACACAACAAGAGAACTTAATCTCAAAACAGGGCACTATTCAGTGATTGCCAAAGCTTACATTTCTCACAGCTCTGTGTTGGGCATTATGCAGTAGGATTAGAGACATCCTTTCTTTCCGAGAGTGATTTTTATTTTTTTCCATGAAAAGTGTTCAAACTGAATGGAAACTATGGGAGGGTTAAAAAAAAAAAACAAACAAACACAGAAATGCTCAGAGAATATATCAACTCTGGAACGTATTCTCACACGGCTGGGAAGCACAAATAAACTGTCATCACACACAGCGTCTCCGCAGGGTTTAGATACGTTTCAGGTGAACATTCCTCTCTTCTCCAAAAAGGTAGAGATCATGAGACAGTCAGCAGGTATTTTTTTAAAGACACTTCACTACATGGGAACCTGTATAAATATAAATTACGCAACTTCCAGGAATTCATACCTGCACCTTTTACAGCTCAGCAACACATCACGAGACGCAGTGGGACACGGAGAGACAGAAGAAAACCAAATGCTATCCTGCCAGGCTTAAATATAATCTGAATTTTGCATTCACAAATAAACCTGACATAGCACACACCCCTATGAAAACAAAAGAGCACCAAACTTAATTCCACACCACCCCCATACTGCGAGAGAGGCCACGCAACTACTGGTGTTTTATTTTCCCAGCAGATAGGGAGAAGCCTGAGAAAGCCAGAGGCTGTGATGGTTGGTTGAATTCAAGCCAATATCAACAAAGGAAAAGAGGACAGCGTGAACCAGCATTTTGATAAAGTGAACCAGCTGCACTGGGAGAAGGTTACTATACAGACAATGTCACGATATCTATAAAACCGCCTTTAAAAGCCAAATTGTACTGTAAATATACATAGGGGAAATCCCCCCCCCCCGACCCCTTTATCTATTCCAATAACTTAATCAAATATTTTGAGCCAGAATTAAAAGGCATAAAAACTACAATGTGAAGTAAGATTAAACTTGTGTCAGACAGTAATGTTTCCTTCAATGCAGTACACAGTTCCATTCACTGTCACATGCTTCATCAATTTTATAAATAGGAGACCAAAACAGACAAAACCACCCTCAAGGCCAACAGCAACTCATTTTACGTCCGCAGTAATTTGCTTGTCATGCTTAGGACAGGCTGAATGATAATGATTACGCCACGTGTGCAGATCACATGCGCACAGACGCATAAAAGAACAGTTCACAACAGGCCAAGGACTCTCTGCACAGCACATCTGACTAGAAGAGTGTTTTTCCTGTTCGTCACCGTTTGAGGCAGTCAAATTCTCAGAAGGACCGAGAGTTACTTGAACGTGACAAAAACAAGTGACATTAGCGGCTTTTTCAAACATTGCTTCAAGGTTATTTCCTAGTGCTGCAGGTTAATGACCTTTTTTTGTGTGGCCGTGACACAATATGCGCAGAAGTTAACACAACACAAAGACAACATTTTCCCTTTCCACATTAACACCACAGCCAGTTTGATTGGCTTTTTATATTATTTGGGGGCAGTAGGATCTACAACATTAAACTGCGTCGCTTAGTCGTATTAAGATTTTCAAAGTTTGGATTTGTGGAGGTAATAGTTACATAAGTAGTTGGCTGTCGGCGCAGGAAATTCTGATACTTAAAACAGGTTCTGCCAGAGGGTTTACTCCCCCTCCACGGCACGCTAAAGACTCAGTTTTGAAGGTAGGCGTCCATTTGAGGGGTTAAAACAAATTACACTAAACAAAGTTGATTTTATAACTTTTGGCCTTTCAGATGTCCACGGAGAGCAACACTGAAACATTGCACATCAAGAAGTGTGAGAGAATGAGTGAGTGTGAATGTCTGTCTTGGTTAAAATGGCTCAGAGCACTGTGTTATCCGACTGCTTTTACTTTCTGCAGCTTCACCGCGATAACTGGCTATTAATCGTACGAGCGTTTGCATTTTAATCAGTTGTTAGTTATTTTATGTTGCAATTCACAATAATAGTCCTGTTGGGACATGAAGAGTCAAGGCAAAACTATGCTTGTTATTTAAAGGGTGCGGCAAGTTTATTCTTATCTGCAAATAACTACACCATTCAACGACTACTGCAGCTACGAATGTCGTGATTAACCATTTACAATGCAGATAATGGACTGTGTCAATGATTTACTGATGAGTTTGTAATATAATGTAACTCAATTGTCCTGAAAGAACAGAAAATAAATAACAATCAGCTTTTCAGTAACCTAAAGACTAAATTCACCTGTGGAGGATAGAGGACATCCTAGTGTTAGGAGATCAGGTAGATTTAATTAAAAAAAATAAAAAATAAAGACAACAATCAACATACATTAGGTTAGAAAATAATAAAAAGTATCCTCTCTGTCTCTATTCTTATGCTTCATGATTTGACTTAATACAATTGGCATTAAGTTGTTGTTTTTTTTTTTTTCCAACAGGGAGCTGGAAGTCAGGATTTAGGGGGGCGAAGCAGCGTCAAAGGTGACGTTGCACCACGTCTAAGGCTATTAAATGCAGTGACACCTGATTCCTTCTCGTTGCAGGCACATCAGTCACTTCGCCGCTCAGCCAGCAAACAGGCCAAGTGAAACACTAACCCAGCAGCACAGACCAGGCCGGCCGTGCAGCACAGTGTGGACGTCTGTGTCTGGCCGTCTACCCGGATCAAAGGTTTTGGCAAAACTGTCCTTTCACTCTCCTTGTCTGTGTATCCCTTCAGCAATGCAATGAAACATGACACAACATTTCTACTGATTTTCCAACGTTCAAGAGAAGTTTCCCCGAGTTAAATTGAATTTGTGCCGAGGAGGTGACACTAATTCAAGCTCCCAAGTATTTCAACCAGCAAGTAAAAGATGGAATCGGGCGCAAGACATGAAAAGACAGACAATGCTGTTGTCTTTAGAAAGAAATTTGGTTACACCTCAGAGCAGAATAGTGCCAGTGGAAAAAACGAGATTATAAGAAAAAGGAGACCGCAGGACCACAACAAGTGCAGCGGAGCACTACTTAAAACAAAGAGAGGTTTTTGATTACAAACTGACATGACTCTGATGCTGTCTGCCTCTAAAATAAATAATAATGCAATGAAAACCTGAAAAAGCTTCAAAAGTTTAGTTTATGCCAAGTTTAAGTTGAGCCATTAAAAAAAAAAAAAAAAGAAATGTTTCACTGTAGATTATGTTGTAGTCTAATTTTGGCTTCTTTTTTTTGTTGTTGTTGAGCAAACAGGAGGAAACAAGCTCCCACAATGTTTCAGTACAATGACAGTCTTCTATTAATACCACAAAAACAACACAACCAATTGATCAAAGCATTTCTTGTCATACCATTTCAAAAGAGAATATCCTGCCAAGTACAGTTAAGTGTTGGGAGAAAAAAGGACAAACACGGTCAAACAATGAAATAAAAACAACACGGAGAGCACCGACAGGCGCGATAATAAACATGCGGCCCTGTGAAGACTGATGGGAAACTGGTACATGGTGGAAAATACTCCCTCTCCCCGCTTGGTGTGACATTCCAGTAGCCTTTTCCACTTGCACACCAGGAACTGAGATCTAAGGGTGTCGATGTTGTGTCAATAAACATTTATTACCAAACTACTGTGCCCAGCTGGCTGTGAACTCCTCAGGGGGGTTCATCCAGCAACGCACACACACACACACACACACACACACACACACACACACACACACACACACACACACACACACCTACACGGGTTGACGAACTGAGGCAAAGCAAAACGGGAGAAGAATCCTTTGTTGGGAAACGCCTCAGCTGTGGCACGGCCCCCGCTGTAAGGTCACAAGAAATGTACATCTGATTGCTTCATGACCTCGGCAAAGGGTGGTCTCATTAAAGCGAGCCACCTTCACCCTCGCCGCTTCCTCCGTCACGTCGGCGAGTTGCTGATCTTCTCCTCGTGGTTTTCACGTGGGTGACCATTTGTGTAAGTGGGGCAGGTTTTGTGCCGGGCTGCTTGGGAGGCGGGGCTCCCAGAATGTGCCGTCGGCAGGACACCACTCGCCTACGCACGCCCATATGAAAAGCCCAGTGTGACACCTGCAGCCATTTTACGTTCCCGTCATTCAAATGAACACGCAAGACTTCCACTGGGAAGCAAATACTCAATGGGGACATGGGAGGCAAGTTGATTTCCGTTTTGTCTTTCTATATTTTTATGATGCAGCCGGAGTAAAAAAATCTGTTCTTTTTAACATCGGTCCGATTAAAAGGCTCTTTATCCTGGAGGACTATGACCGACGATTCGGGTCAACAGTGCTCCGGTCCCGACAGGTTTCAGGGATAAATGGTCCCGTTACTTGACTTAGCATTGTTGCAACTGCTGCCACAGACTCTAAGAGGATTATTTGGAGAAGTAACAAACCTGCTAGACTTATTACAGCTTGTTGTTGCTCCTTGTTCTAGCCACATAAGCAACACATGGCTTTGTTTTGACTGCCACTGTTGACAATAACAATGCTCCAACTCTGGTTATAGAACTAAACTGATATTACTTTAGCTGTAAAACTGTCAAAAATGCAATTATCCAAGGCTAAATGGAAACTTGCTTTCAGCCATAAATACACCCCTTAGTAAGAACAAAACAAGAGGCAGAATTATTCTAAGAATTCTCCATTTTGCAGTCCTGTTATTAATGTCAAATTGAGAAATGGAAGAAAGTAAGTTTTAAAAGGTTGTTGTTTATATCTGCCACATCACTTTGCCAAAATGTGCCAATGTGCAGATATTCAAATGTTTGCCTGTACAAAGATGCTGTGTTTATGTTCCTAAATTAAGACAAGAATCCAAAATAATTCTTGTTAAAAATTTTTGAATAATAATAATAATATATCTCTAATTATAACACAACTGTACAGTCATCCATGGGGCCCAGCAGCTGAACAAAGGGAACTCCATGTGAGGTACCCGGCAGGGCTAAACACCCACTGGAAGAGGAGAATGTGAGCTTGCGTAACCCCGGACGGCACACTGTATCATGATTGGCCATACGGAGTCGGAGAACCATTCTTCAGACATCACACAATGGTTTTCCAGGTGTTTGAAGTTGCGAACAGTATGTTGTTTTGATCCAGAAATATATGTTTGTATGAATAAAGGGGGAAAACAGCAGTTTCACATAAAGGATGTATGTGTTTTTGTGAATGCGTGTGGACAGACCGACCGCAGAGAGTGAACTGAATAACCTTTTAAGTCACCTGGCTGGACATCACAACCATTGCCAAAAACTGCTCCCGCTGTGAAATGGAATGTGACAATCTAAGAACCTGTTCACTTTCCCATGACCAATGCCAACACTATTAACATGAACAGACATTAGAACTGATGGACTAGTCTATGCAATATAAGAACAGACAACCTGCCAGCTTGGCACATTTCAATGCCAAGATGTAGCGTTTCTGGTATTTAATCATTCTCTGACGGTATTTAAAAAAACATTTTTTTTTTTTTAAATCTGCAGTTTTGATCATGACTGATACCAAACTATACTAAGAACATATCCAGACGACGACCCTCCACTGTAGACAATAAGGGTGTGGTGCACACCCTTCCTGCCACGCCAAATTAACTCCACTTTTTGACCATTTCACCATTTGCACAAAGAAAATGGAACAATTCCAGCACAACGGATCTCCGCCAGGATTACGACGTAGTGATGCAATAATGCCTCAAAGAACAAATCACTCAGAGAACAGAAAATACACCGACTATCATACCTTCACAACATGAAGCGGCATCGTTTATTAGTTATGAACTCAAACTGACATTACAGCCCTACAGTAAATGTCACCTCCATGAAGGTCACTGTTTAAAAAAAAGACAGATAATCATTTCTAATATTTAGCGTAACCAAAGTTATGTCAATTAGTCGATTAATCTATTAATTCTTTGAGAGAAGGAAATTTGACAAACTATTTTGATAACTGTGTGATGTATTTCATTTTTTTTTTTTTTTAAAGAAGCAAATCTTCTGAGTCCAGCTTCGTAACTATGAATATTTTCTGGCTTCTTTAGCACTCCATAGAAATAAACGGATTATCTTCGGGTCGTGGATTGTTAGTCAGGACAAAACAAGACATTTAAAGATGCACTGCTGGACATTTTTAGACCAAACAATTAATCAATCTTTTTTTTTTTTTTTAGCAAATGAATTGATAAAAAAAAAAAAAAAAAAAGCTTAGGTACATCCCAATATAACTGAACAGCACTGACATGGTAATAAAGTTGCATCAACACCTCTGAAAAACATACCATTAAAACCCTCTGTGAAGCATGGCTTTTGCACTGAATTACTTTTTTTTTTTTTTGTCTATGTTTACCCAAGAGACTGGCAGCTATAAGTGTATTACAATCCACTCTGATTACATAAATACAATTTATTTTATTGTACTACAATCTGCAAAAAAATCGAAATGCCAAGTGGAAATAATGCCATTGAATTTTTTTTTTTTTTTTTTTTTTACTGTCCTGAGGTTTTCTCTGCCAAGTAACAGCAAACCTGCCTGCTGCCCCCCCCCCCCCCCAATCAAACCACCTGAACCCCGCCGCCGCGCAAAGTCATTTCACTACATTTGTAATAGTCGAGTAGATGGCAACCGGCTGATGCAACACAAGCATGGTGACACCCTTGAACGCAGCTCGCCGTTTAAACACAACCCCGTTTGGCGTTACTCACTCTGATGACGAATGTCGGGGCTACTGAAAAAAGTCAAATGAATCGGGTTCAAATATGTCTTTACTGACGAGCATTACCGACCACGTTGGGCGATGTCCCCTCTGGAAGAGTCCATCTGCCAGCGGCTGAAACGCCAGCTAAACTACGTGGCTCTAGTCGGCTCTCGCGTGGTGCTGCTGATGCCTTCATTTATTTCGGAAACGTAGTAATCCCATATTGTACATTCATAACTGACGTAAAAAAAATAAAAAAAAAGCGCTGCAAAATACAGTTTGGAGAGCAACATTTTCTGGTGGCTGTCCAATGCACCGGGGTGGTTACCCGAGTGTGTCTCAGTCACCGAACAAACTTATTAAATTCGGCGTTAACACTCAGTGCTTTTGCATCTACGGGCTGTTTTCTAAAAGAGTAAAACTTCCTTCAGGGGAATTTATCGCATAAAGTCTTTGCAGGTACTGGTCATGCTAAAAAAAAATAAACATACAAATAAAGGGACGAAGCAAGTTTTGCAGCAGGATACGTTTTTCTTTGGGAATCATTCACCGGCATCCTAACAATTCGGCGTTATTTGGGGGGTCTTTGAAAGCAACATTACGGTAATCCCACGCCTTGAAAGAAACACTGCTAGCATCGTGTGCTACCCGGCTAAGACCAAAACAATGAATGAAACTCCCGAGTTATTACACGGATACGTGTCCAACATTGCATTTAAAAAAAAAAAAAAACCGAAAACCATTTTCACCGTTTACCACAATGGTGTCCCGTCATTAAGTTTCCAGTTTCTACTCCGTTTACCGGGTTAGGGTTACGATGTAGACCCGAGTCCCCGCTCGAATGATAAAATTGAGCCGCGATATAAAACGTATAGTACTGCGATTAAAACTCCACATTTCCGTCACGCCTTGGCTGGGAAGATTATTATTATTATTATTATTTTTTTTTCATTCTTAAACATAAACGACCAAGTGAAGACAAAGAAACGATATGATCTCCTGAACTGTGCGCCGCCAACAGAGGACGATTGCGTCAGTCAACTTCTGCGTAAAGTAAAAGGCTTACAGTCGGGGAGGTTGGGTTGGAAGATGTCATTAAAACAAGACTTAGATTTAAAAGAACATGTTTTTATTGTACCAATAAAACGTAAATGCCGTTACCTTCAATGTCTTCGGGGTTGGAAGTAGTGAAAGGACGCAGATGGGAGAGCTGTAGTGCTGTTGCTGATGAAATATCCCGCTTGGTTGTTGCGTGTGAGGTTTTGATCTGCCGCGAGGGGCGGGATGTGTACAAACAAACTGACGTCATAGAAGGAGGCGGGGCCATTTCCACTCATGAATGGAAGTATAGACGCGGGAGGTGTTCGCGTCCGGTAATATCTGCGATGCATTAATTAATTTCACGAGGAGAGATTGAACGACGAAAGACAAACATACGCAACGCGAGTGTTTTAAGAAACCGAAACGGCAGAGGAGCGAAGAAGGAGCGTGCGATGTCTGCGCGTGGTTTCCTTTTAGTAGCTATGCCCATATATGGAAAACAGAACTTCCCTCCGCCTTATTCTAAAAGCTATGTATAGGCCATGGTTTCAGACTCTACACTATATCCGCTGCTGCTTTGTTCCACAGATTAAAAGAAGATGAAGAGGAAACTAAACAATTTGTTTTATGTGTACGTGTACTCAGTGACCTGAGCACGCTGGTGTCAAGCAGTGGGATTATCAGCATTTTATTCTTGATGAAAGGATCTTACTAGTTAAAAGGTCTGTAAGCGATATTATTGTGTTAAATGTTAAAAAGCTTTACATCCCTGATTAAAAAAGTGTCTGCTCAGTAACATGGGTCTCCCAGTCTCCATGCTCCGCAGTAAACAACGAAAACATGTTCTGGCATCTGTGTCCTACCTCATCCAATCATAAGAGAGAACAATCCGCCCTGCACGTTCATCCAGTAAAGAGAAAGATGGGTCTTTTGTGCACACTCATGGGATAAACTGTAAATAAAAATGTATTGCAGCTTCTGGGTCCGAAAGCTTTTTGCAAAGGTGCTTTCAATTGCTGTAGTGACGGCCACTAGGGGCTGGCTCCAAAGACATCAATGTCGACAACCGAAGCGCCAAACTGAAGGCTTCGAAAATAACTGTTCACGAATCAATTGGTGACATTACAGTAAGTTATTCGGTTCATGGGAAAGCAGAAGTGTGTACTGATCAGAAAAAGCTGTATTAATTATAGCGCTCCCAGGACTGCTTACACGACTAAATACACCAAGCGAAGAAAAGAAACAAGAAAGCCGCCGAGCAAAAACAGGAGAAAGGAGTCATTCAACACCTGCATTTTTACCCAGTTTGAAAAGCCCTGCACGGCTAGCTACAGAGGTATTTGTTAGGTTTGTTAGAAGTTTTTTTTTTTTTTATCCTCTGAGGTATAACGTCAGTTTATAACTGCCTAGGCTCTTGTCATTTTTGGCGACGTTCAGCTTGGTTTGCTGGGTAACAATAGCAGAGAGGCTTCTTGTTCGCTCTTTTGCTGGTATTAGCCGTAGTTACAAACTCTGTATACTTTACGGCCAAGTGGATGACAGAGGCATGAAACATTATATAATTATGTAATGTGGTGATGTCAGAATAATATGGGTTGAAAGGAGAGGGTTGGTAACTGCATAAACGGACAAGAGGTTGGCCAAAATGCTAATGTCAGCTCCTTTAAAGCGTTATCATGCAAAGTCTCATCCAAAATGTGGCGTACGTGTTCACTGAAATTCTTTGACATCGCGCATGTAAATAATAAAGACCAAAATAAGCAACTTATTTTATAACATTGCAGTTTGATGCAAAATGAGCCTAAAAATGGCACATCAACATTTAATGATAATGTCCCTTAACCTTTATGATCTCCAGTAAAGGTTTCCAGAAGTTTCTTGCAAGCTCACTGATAGTCTTTGGTTTCGGAGCTGCCACTGCTTTATTTAATTCCCTTCAAATATCTTTGGTGGTAAAGACGGCCACACAAGGACGTTCCAGAAATTATTCCTGACTTGGACATGATGCTCAGGATTGTCGTCCAATGATCATAATGCTTTAATTCGTATGCTGAAGGAATAACATTTATCCTCAAAATGGCCTGGGTAGCCAAGATGAAAGTAACAAGGTCAAGTTCACCAGCTCCTGCAGATAAAAAAAACAACAACTCCACAACAGGATGGACTCCGTCCATAGTCGACTATCGGGATGGTTCTGTACACCTAGCCCTTCTTACACCAAACATACCACCGATCCGTGACTTCAAAAAGTTCCAATTCAGGTTCATCCCTCCACGAAACTCTCTCAGAACTTTTTAGGCATTTCAAAAAAAATTATTTTGACAAAGAATGGAATTTCTGGGCATGAAACTCCTCGTTTAATGTTTGTAGCACAGTTTGTACTGATACTTCTGTTCCTGCCTTCATCAGATCTTCTTTTAAGTGTTTGGCAGCAGAAATATTCAGGAATTTGCACCATGTACATTTTGACATGGCCCCTCTACAACTCAGATAGACAGGACCAGTTACACAACTTAACCCACCTTAAGGTTCTCGTTCACTTTGGGTAATATTGTGACAATAAAAAGGAGACTTTGGAGCCCCTGCCCACTTTGCCTAGTTAGTGCAGCCATGCAAACAGAAAACATAATTTGAACTGTCTGAATTTATTTATAGCTCTTTAAAGTGTCCATCTGACAGATTTGTACTGAAGATGGGACTAAAAAAAGAGAAATGAAGGATTAGACTGGCCTAAGGAATGGGTTTCTCTGTGTGAGTAAATGTGCAAGCCAAGCCAATGAAATGGTGCTTTTCTTTACTTTTTAATTGTTGCTGGTCGTTGTGAATTGTTTGTTCTTTTTATGTGTCAAGGAGTGGTTTTCTATTTTTTAATAGGTTCTGTTCCTATTAAATGCTCAATGCGGGTTTTTTTTTTTTTTTTATCATGCCTTTGACTCTAACCAGAGATAACTTGGGTTTGTACATTTTCTCCCTTTCCATCCATTGCACTTTTTCCGATGGTACTATAGTAGCCACTCGTCTCACCTTTTGTGCTTGCCCAGTCACACTGCTTTGGGTTGCTCTTTCAATTTACTTCCACTTTATCAAGCTAACCCAACTGGGTGTCTCGGAAAGCACAACAAGCGTCACGGCTGCACACTGGGCTCCACAGTTAAAGCGGCTAACAAAACACCACCTAATCTCTGCCTTGGCCCCTTAATGTCCATCCTGTCTGCCCACTTTCATTACTCGGGACAAGGGCCAACACATCAAAGCTCACTAGTTTTATAGGTCACGGTGCTCACAGGGGAGGAAGGTCACGGTCGGTGTATGTATCCCAGGGTTCCTGCACATTCTTTCATTTCATGAGTCAAACAGTATCGTGAAAGCATCATTATTATCAAGTTTACGAGACAATAATTCCTCACAACTAATTTAATACTCTTTATGAGTGGTATGCTGTAGCTGAAGTAGCAGTAAATGTGCAGAACGGCAGAATTTCCTGTGATAATTCCAAAAGTAGAGATCAAATACATATTCCTACTTCTGCGTCTGTCGACTGATACGTACGCATCCATGTGCATGAGGGTTCCATGTTCTGTTGCTGGCTGCTGCTGAATAGACAGTTTTGCATGCTGTACAAATGGTCAGAAAAAAAACAACAACCCCGTCTTAAAAGCCGTGATTTAGGAATGTATGAATAAACTGAACTTTCCCTATTTGTTTTTAAAGGGAATGTTGCTTAGTTCAGTGGCACACAGGTTGTGCACTGTATGGATCTACTGTTCTTAATTTTGGTTTTTTTTATTCATGTGGAAACCACGATTGTGTCCAATTAAGAGCCGTGCCTACTTTGGATCACCTACAGTTCAAGATCTGCATCACAAGATCACTATTCTGGGATAACTTTAATCCACCTGTGGCCAGAATTTCCCTTCACCAGTTAATCCCTGCATTTCCTGAACACCAACGACGGCAAGAAAAAGATTAGAGGAGTTTAAAAGTCATGTTAAGTGAATCACAAAGAGGGAGTCTTGCTGCTGAAATGCCACATTTAGATGCTTCCCTCCTGCACCCCAAATGGTATTTTTTACTTGCTCCACTGGGACCGTAGCTACTCTAATTATATATTTGTCTTTATAAGTACTGAATGCGCTTTATTACGATTAATCTTGCTTATTGATATGTTTACATTTGTTGCAAAGTCTAGTAAAGTTTTTAGGACACTGTTGCTGACGATGAATGCACCTACGCGGGACAATTTCTGCATGATATTCAAGAGGGGTCAGAAAAGAGGAGATTGACCTTCATTTTTTCCTCATCCTGAATTCATATTCTATTTTCAAAGTCCTTTGCAGCACAAGTCAGCAGCTAACAGTTACTTATCTGTTGTTTTCTTAAATAAGAAATGAATGGTTTTGTCTTCAAAAGATATCTCGATCTATCTTAAGAGCCCTGAATTCAAATATTTACTGAAATAAAAGTAAGTGTGTATTATCATCAAAATTATTCAGTACAATCCAAAATTATACTGAACGGCCCATTCTGTACAATATTGGATGATGGTTATTATTATTATTATTATTATAGACGCCACGTGCAAGACGCTATTTAATGTGTTGGTTAAGGCAGAGCTAGTTTGAATGACTTTATACCGTTGTCTATGATAAATCAATTTTCAAAATTTGTCCCATGTTTTTTTGATAAAATGTTCAACAATAAAAAATAAAAATAACTCCACAACCCTTCACGATACGCAGAGTACAAGAGGGCTGAAATTGTGTTCGCGTTTTATCAGGACATTAGTTTAACCGTTTAAAAAAACAATAACAAAAATAAATCAATGAAGGGATTTTTTTTTTTTTTTTTTTTACAAAGTGAAACGGTGTTAAACCCCGTTCACCACACCAGTATCTTTCAGAAAGGAAACAAATCAAAAACAACTGTCCGCTTTAAATGCAGTGAAACTTTTCAACCTCTTCCATGTTTTCCTTCTCTTCGTGTAATTAGTAAATTAGGTCACCTGCCAGTCTGAAGCCTTTCATCAAGCACCTCTGACTCTCCCTCTGATCCACCTCACTTCCCCTCAGCGTGACGCTCTAATCACCTACTGAATGGTGAGTCTCGGTGATGTTTGCATCCATTTCTCTCCTCCCCAAAATTGAACGGAGACATGACTCAGCAGGCAGCAGGAAATTTAATCGATGGACAGAATTAACAAGGAAGTTCCTCGTCACCCTTAGTGGAACTGCAATGATAGCATGTATTAATACACTTCACAATAATATTGATAGAAAGAATAAAACAGCTGAAAATAAGCACAAAAAAAAAAGCCTCATTTTGTAGATCAATAAACCAGATGCTGATTATGCCTTTTAAACAATGAAATATTGTTCATATAATGAACCTCTTGTCACAGTGCTTAGATATGGTTATTTGCTTAACTTAACATTCCCAATAGCCGATTTGAAAACAGCCAAAATGTAGGCGTGATGACGCAACTTAGACGGCAGAGTTCAAACAAATCATCATGAAAAGTTCCTATATAAGAGCGAGTCCAGAGCATAACACTCAGGGGGAAAATATACTGACTGGTATAACTGGTCACTGTCTTTTTTTTTTTCTTTCATGATGCTACATGTTGCTCGACTTTGGGAGGTCATCATCAAAAATCGCATCTTCGTTATAGCAAAAGAAAACACCAATCAAGGCAGGACGTAACTTTCTTTCTTTTTTTTTTTTTTTTTAAACTGATCAAATTAATTCTAAAGACAGAAAACATAATCATCACTGTAAAAAAAAAAAAAAAAAAAAAAAAAAAAAAAGATTCTATGATAAAATGGCTAGAAAATATATGGAACAAATGTCTTTTTCATTGATTACCGATTCAAAATAATGTACATACAGTATGTGGAATGACTGAGTGAAGACATCAAACAATTTATACATTGGATCTCTTGTCAGGGAGCAATAGCAGTGTTTTTCCTAGCTCCGTTGATACTTATCAGCTCTGACATTCCCATCAGCTTTATAATGATGTGATGTAGAAATAAATGTACATGGGGCATGTGCAGCAGTCTGTACTGTCTTTGAAATAAAAGAGAGAGAGAAAGAGAAGAACATTAGAAATGATATAGAAACATGTTTGAGCTACAGGTCAATACATTCAGCGCTCTTTAATTGAGTCTTTTTAAGCAGAATCTAGTGACTAACGTAATTATTCACAGATAAAATCACAAGATGAGCACGAGGGGGATGGGGGTGGGGTGGGGTCCATACAGTAGAGCAGCTCCTTTTCTTTTAAAGAATTCAGTGTCATTACGTCCTGGAACACCACTGGACATGTTTACTTCTACGTTTTACTTGGCGTCAGGAGGTGCAAGAAATATTACAGTATTTTCTTCATGCGTTGTGTTTAGAGTGACACTTTCTGGACCTAAATGTCTGGACTCTCATGGCATGCAGGTGACAGACATTGTGACAGCAGATCTAATTCGGAGTCAAAAAAGGTACGTTACGCAGGACTGCGTGCAGTTTTCGGAACATGGTGTCCGAACTGAAAAGCCGTGTCCTGTGCAGCAGACGTCACTAATAAGCATCGTGCAACGCACATATTTAATTTTGCAAAAATTCCATGACGCTATTTGTGTTTCAAGACTTGCCTGTGACCAATTAAGAAGAAAACAATGTTGTTGTTTTTTTTTGTAAACTGCTAAATGTATGGACTTTCAATTCTACTGATTTCATTCATTAGACATGAAGTTTGTCTAATGAACTGTTGATGTTTCATGTTAACTAGCAGACTCGAAATGCAATGTTTAACTTGAACATATCAAGATTTCCATGACGGTAGAATAAGCTGCTTTGTTTTTCAGACGTACAATTTTGTGTCGAAAACAAAATCAGAATTTTGGGGAATAAAGATCTGAATCAACAGATCAAGCAAATGAATGGTGATTAGAGGCATGTGAAATAATTGATCAGCGAGACCAACACAAAAATGTTGCCAAGACAGCGTGCAAGCGTGCCATGCAGCCAATGATTAGTGCAGTTGATAATGGCAAAGTATCAGTATTAGTTTGAAGAGAAAAGAGCTCATTATGGGTAATTATTCCCTTTTAAACAATAGTTCACAGAACTCAAAAACACTAGAGGTGGTTTGTCTTTCCCACTGAAATGAAAAACTTCTGCAAGCCAGTTTCTGAGAAGCAGCTGATCAGTTTTAATACACTCAATTCAAAACTGATTTATATTAACTTTATCGACATGCTGGGAAACAAAGTAATGCAAAGCTGGCTTGCAAAATGTTTCCCCTTTGCAACACACCATGATCACTCCAACATTTTGGGGGGAATAACCGGTTGTTTTTCTGTACAACCAGGGGGACTATGTGTGGCATATTTACAAGGTAAAATGGTAGAATGCCGAAAGATCTCAGTGTTCACTCATATATGGTATTAGCATTGTTTTACTCAAGTACTTGTGAACTATCGCCTTTGGTCTTTGCAGTGCCCATGCAGCAACTTCCAGAAAGTTCTTAAGAGACATGATCAAATAAAGCAAACTTACTTCATTCATACCTAAAAAAAACATAAAAAGAAAAAAAAGAAGAGAACAAAACAGGGTCAGAACTCTCATTTACAGATTGCACGCATCCCTATGGTACACATTAGCGTCGGCACACATATTTAGACATTATTCTACTTTATTCACATTATAGTACTATCGTGAATATATGACACTCATCGGGGAAAGTCTGAACGTATTATACATTATTTTCATTCCGGAAAACTGTGACTAAGAACCAAATATTCACAATGCACTGCCAACTACCGAGGGAGTGTTCCTTACTGTAGTTATAAAACAAATGCACACCGGAGACAGGTTTCACAGAGTGTTCTTTATCAACATGTCCTCATGTAGAGCACAAGAACATTTTCTAAAGTGAATATGAGTATTTAATGGTACATGCTGAGTGAGAGAAAGAGAGAAAGAAAGAGAGAGAGAGGGGGGGGGGGGGATGAGGAGGCAGAAAGAGAGATTGAGAGAAGTCGTGAGGGAAGAGAAAGGCAAAATGCAGCCCCGTCTACAACCCCATAGTTTAACCCCCACCTGCCCATCTCCCTAAGTAACCCTAGTGTCGTACTTTTCCAGGAATGTAGTTGCGGTCAATGCTTTCCTCCTGCAGAAACATGTGAAGACAGCGCTCGTTCTGGGCCAAGGGGTGACCTGCAATTCTACAGGAACATACACACAGACACACAATAGACAAGACTCACTCAACTATCCTTTCTTTTCAATAGTCTGCATGAAGCATTTAAAATGAGTGATAGTAGGTGCGTGCTCCTTTGGGTTGACCTGGTTGAGATAGTTAGAGTTCCTTTTTCCGGGAACCAGATTAGATTTAGCTTGTTGTGCAGGGCTCAACAACTCTTTTTTTTTTTTTTTTGGCAATTTCTAACTCTAGTAAATTTCTGTTTAGGCCAAGAAATGTTGAGGCTGCAAACACAACAACAGCTTTGACACATGCTTTACCCACAGAGCTCTGCGACAGCATAATACACATCAGTCTTGTGGATCTGTTATCAGATAACCATGACAATTCACAATTCACATTCACCACATTTTACTTATGTCAAATATTTTCATCACCTAAAACCACTTTGGTATGTACACTCTGGTATGAGTTGGCTGACCTGTTGATGAACTGCTCCAGGCCCGATCGCCGCTCCTCTATGAAGGACTCCTCAAAAAGGCCCTCATCTCCGCGGAATGGCAACTGTCTCTTCAGGGCTTTGCCCGGCAGAGGTGGTACTACAATCTGAAGGGGGCGGGGGTCAACACCAATAAATGGGGAAAAAGCCACACTACTTTGTTCTATAAAGTCCACACGACAGCCATTCCCACCAGTGAATTTGAGCTCGCATAATAAGCTTATTGAGAAGCTTTGTGCATGTAAACGTGTATGATAATTCCACACATTTAATTTCTTTTGCTATATTCACACAAGTACAAAACTTGCAGCAAAATGCGGTTCCTATTTTACATAATGAACAGGATCCTATTTTCCCACCTGTAACAATGACAACATCCCTCATCAGATCATCGCAACTACTCGTTTGCACCGGGCTGCTCAAATCATTCGACTTTACTCACCTTACTGTCTCTTTCCAGCTCGTTCTTTAACCACTCGAAGTCACTGTATCTTCTTCTCACACAGGAATCCTTCAATTTGAAAATGGGAAGGTTTGTCTATGAAGAGAAGGAAAAAAAAAGGTTTAGCGTAAATACTCAGGCGTGATAAACAACTGGCAGCTATTGTGACTGACTAAACTGTTGGCATAAAAGTCCACAATTAGGATGACACGCTAACCCTGAATATTTTGCATCTACTGCTGCAAGACTAATGACTATTTGCGTCGTTATTACTGTATGGGCCGTTGATGCAACGCTTAAGATTTACTGAACGTCAGCAAGAGGTGAAAGGTTAAAAATTCAAAGAGGCCAATAATCTTCACATCACATGGTATGTCATATTCAATTTTACAATTAAAAAGAGATGTGGGCAGTCCTCACATGACAGGATTTTTTTTTTTTTTTTTTTGCAGAAAGCTTTTCTGAAGTCTGTTAACCAGACTGTTAACTAGATTTGTATGTAATTGTAAACAGGGCCATTATCTCAAACTGCTAAACCGCCCTTACGTGATCCCTTCACAAGGTAAAACACCAAACAATGGCTCTCTGAGAGTTGTTTCTGAATAGAAACATTCAAGTGTGTGGGGGAAAAAAACAGCAACTTGTTTATATTGTGGTGGGCAAACTCTCCAGGGAGACAGCTGCATTACAAAATGAGGATTTGTAGGCAAGACGGGGCCTGGTAAGTAGCAATTACGCAATGACTGTGTCTTACTGTGTCAGCATCAGATCTCTGAACCCGTTCCCTTCAAAAAAAAAAAAAAAAAAAAAAACGAGCTGTGTAAGTGATTTTCTATCTCGCACGTTTATTAAGTTGAACTGACCTCTCTCCCTAACGAGGAAGTTAAACATGCATCTGAATTTATTTCAAACAGAACCGATATCACTCGCTCCATAAATTAGGTGCCAAACTTTTCCAGAGTGTCTTTTCTCCCCGTTTCCATAAAAAACACCGAAATTGTTAAGCGTTGCTCATTTTTTTTTTTTTTTTTGTAGCTCCACAGCTTAAAATGTCATTCTTCTCTTCATGTTTAACGCTATTCAAAGAGTACTACCCGGTCTGGCTGCGTTTGATACACGCATCGACACATTTATATACGTTTATATACGAAGACGATGTTAATTTAGCTCGTCCTTTTTTTTTTTTTTTTTAATTATGTTGACAGTAACGCTAGCGGTTAGCTTTACGTTTCATTGAATTGAACGCGGACGAGCTAACCGCACAGGAGTTAGTATAAAAGACTTAAAACTTACTTGATTTTTTTTTTTTTTTTTTTAAATGTGCTTTTTAAACCGCGTACGTTCGTGAAACTTCGACGCGCCACTAAGTCAACAAATCACAGACAAACCCACCCCCACCCCCACCTCCCCTCCTCCTCGACTCGCAAGGCCGCAGACGATCCCCGGTCCTGGATTTATTTGTACTCCCGCGCTACCTTGGGCTTCTCTGGGCGCGTGACGTCAACGTCACAGCCCGGTTCCCGTGGTAACTTCGGCGGCTAAAAAAAAAAAAGCGTGCTAGTGGCTAGCAACAACACTGTAATTACTAGTTAGCTTAGCAGATACCCAAAAAAAAAAAAAGAAACAACCCCACAAACACCTACCCTCATGCGAACTTCGTAAGTTGTGTAACGGTTCCGTCCGACGCCGACGATTTGCGGATCATAAACGTCTATTTCCAGAAAATTGCTGGGGGGCCCGTAGGCGTCCGTCAGGTCCTGAGGCTTGGAATTCAACCGGCGAGTGTCGGCCACCACAGGATCTGACATCTTGTCGGATGTAATGTTTTTCTTTTTTTTGGGGGGGGGGGGTGTGTGGGGAGGGTTGGGTTGGGGGGGGGGGGAAGAGGACGGAAGGAAGAGCAGAGACGACCAGCGGAGAATTCAGCGTCAAACCAACTAAATACACGGCGAAGTCTTAAATCTCATCTGAAAGGCATCGATTGACTTGCGATTTAAAGCTGCTTCGGTTTCAGACCCGGGGGTGGGGGGGGGAAGAAGAAGAAGGCAGCTGACTCGTATCGCTTTTCTCTTCTTGCGGGGGCCAGCCGCCCTGCGCCCTGCCCTTCTTCAATCTGGAAAATGCGTTGACTCAGTTTCCGTACTGTGCGGGACACTCCGCGCTCCCTCTAATGGACAACCGAGATAACTGGACGAGGCGGAGAAGAGAGAGCAGCACCGCGTCGGCCTTCGTGTCAAAGCTGTTGCAAGATGTTCAATTCACGGGACTGAACTTTTTAGCCTATTTATTTAAAAAAACAAAACAACAACAACAACAAAAAAACGATGAGGGGAAATAAAGCTGGATCAGCAAATGAAACAGGGCACAAACACACACACACACACACACACACACACACACACACACACACACACACACACACACACACACACACACACACACACACACACACACACACACACACAAAAAGCAGGTTGCAAAAACATCCAATAAATTGAAATGAGACATTAAAACTAAAATATATATATATATATTCAGGTGGATAACAATACAAAAATTACGAGTGATATCATTTCAGGAGTCCAGTATCATCTGGGTATTGATCATGTTGTGCTACTTTCGAATAGGGCAAGTAGTTCACTACTGGCTTTATTCATGCAAAACAAACCATTCATGAATGTTTTGGGGTCAATTGGAAGTCCTTAACAACAGCACACTTTGGTTTGCCAGATTATAACTTTATCTGGCATTTACCCTCAATTTGGGAACAATGCTGTTACATAATAATTCTGAAGGGATATGGATGGATTTTGTAGATTTGGCAATCCCAGTGGTACAAATAGGCCAATAGCATTTTTTGTTAATTTGTGTATTTTTTTTTTAGTCAATCATGATTTGGTAGGCATTGGCAAATTATTTCTCATATGTTACAAACTCCTAGCAAAAAGTATTAACACAAATAGCTGAGTAATACATATTGTTAAAGATATTCATCCAAGACTGAAACAACACATGGGTTAATGTAATACTAACAGAGCTATACCAGTGGTCATTTACATGTCACAAAACAAATTAAAAAAAAAATTCTTGAGTAAGTCAAGTTCTCCAAACGTATTATTTAATTATAAAATCATATCTCCAGTGCTATAGCCTGCAAAGCGGACTATATCCTATAGTGCAGAATATAAATTGAGTCTATTTGGATTAAGATTTTGTGATTTATGCTTGTATACATGTCTTGCAAAAAGGTTCAAATATATGAAAACTAGATATACTACATACACATCATCATTATCATCATATTGCCAAGCTCAGTTTAAGAAGAAGAATACAAATACAAATTGGCAGATAAAGAAAAATAAGAGGTCAGGGTTTAAAATATAATGTAAGTGTTCTAAAGAATGAACGTATGCTGATACGTGTGTTCCGAGAATCATTTTTGTGTGGCTCGTCCTCGTCCAAATTACATTCCCTGTTATCAACAAGAGAGGGGTTTAGATCAGTGACCATTTTTAAGATGGTATTTTCCTCATGCCCTCTTAAGTCCAGACCTTAAATGGTAACATTAATGGAAAATATATTGTACCACTTCTAAGTAAATATCTCATAAGTAAGTCAGAGCTCCAATGCAGCTGAAGTGAACACTAACTCCATGATTTCAGCTGGTAAAAAACAGACCCAATGATGAAGCTTAGACGTGTGATACATTTGCAACTTCTCTCTTCAAAGGGTTAAAAAACAAAACAAAACAAAAACTTTAAATTGTTTAGCAAAATCAATAGACTTCTGATAAAGGGAAAAATGTAAGGTAGAGAAAATGCTGGTGCTTCAAAATGGTGATGAACAAATACCTAAAATATCTAGTAACTTTATCAGCACTTTGCATTTTGTGGACAAAGATGCAAATAGATATAGAAATGTGGTTCTGAGTATATTTGTGGTAAGATATTCTAATGCAGGGGTCTCCAACCAGGAGATTGTGATCTACCAGGTAGATCCCAGGAGCTCTCAGACCCTGTTGTAATAGGATCAGGCATATTAATGAGATTTTAAACTGATGAATTTTGTTTTCTTTACCCATAAAATGTCTATCTGGGGGTTTGATTCGTTTTAATTAATCAATAGCTTTAATGTAATTGTTTGCTTTTAAGGGCCTCAAGGAAATCTGGTTTCTTGGCCATTCATCATTTACCCATTTTCTCATCCTTACAGTTGAGCAGGAGATGAGTCAGTATAAGAAATCCTGAATCGTTGAACCCAACCCTGACTAAACGGAAACCTGCTGGTTCTCCTCAGACGAGACTGAGGAGGTGGAGGAGGAAAAGGGGGCAGACAAGTCTTCTGCTTCATTCACAACCACAGAGGTGCAGCAGTCGGTTTGATCGGTGGTGACGGAGAAGGTGGAGCCGTCAGAGCTCTCGTTGTCAGACTGGGAGACCTGGCAATACTCGCGGACAATGCAGGCACGTTCATTGTAGTCAGATTTAAAACCCTCTTTCAGGCCTTTTGAGAACTGGAACCAATCCTTGAAAAAAAAAATAGGAGGGGGGTCAGGGGAGGGGGATGACTTGTTTTGTTGTCACTTCACTTGATTGTCAATACCAGTTGCTCACTAAATTCATTGAAACTCGTTTATTTATAATAAATAGTCATTTTAAGATCACAGCATTTCTGTTTTTAGCCATCCTGTTAGCACGGTTCAAAATGATTGGCCAACCTCTTCGGTCAACACTGAGTCATCTAAACAACTACTGGACCAGTTTCTATGACATTTTGTTCAGACATCTGTCATTCCCAGAAGATGTAAACTAATGATTGGGCAGTTCTTCGACCATTCTTCTTGTGCCATCATGAGGTTCACATTTGTGGTTTTGAATAAAATGTGTCGACAACTATGTGATAGATCTCCATGAAATGTGTTACAGACATTCATATCCTTCTCTCCTCATGAATTGTAATCACTTTGCTGATCTCTGACTTTTCAAGCATCATTATTAAGTCAAAATTTAAATCACAATTTTCATAAATCCAGTTTGACCAGTGAAATATCCACAAGCTGCAGCTCTAACTCTTATCATTTAATTATTTCAAACGCTTCAATGACAACCTGAACACCAATGTTTTGTGTGACTGTGAATTTCAGGGAGCGCTCTGGATGCTACTAACCTCGATGTCATGAGGGATGAGGGATGGCTTGGGAACCACGGGGATGAGGATGATTCGGAGCCTGTGTGGGAGTTGGGGACATTTTCACTGTCAGATGATAATAATAAGAACAGCTCCATCTAACTTTCATTTGCTGTGCCATCGTTGAGTGAGGTCAGGATATGAAACTGATGATTTTTTTTTAAATGCCGTCTGCATGTGCCTGTGGTTGGCCTAACTTTTGCCATAAAACATCAGCAAACTGAATGTCAAATGATTGAAAGAGGCTAAATGTGAATATTTTGCCATCATCACTTACATTTACAGCTGCTTTAAACAGTTAACATTCTACAGCATATTACAGACTATTAAAAATAGTGTGAAATAATGGTGAACATCATTCAGTGATGAAAATAACAAGCATTTAGTTCAATTTGAGGTGCTACGATTAGAGGAAAAATCCAAAAACTGAAAACAAATTTGTGAATCAGAACTTTGTTTCAGCTGATGAACCCATACATTTATCTGCTGTCCCTGGATATAAAACTGGATATATAGTTGTCCAAGCTCCCTAACATGTTGCTCATATACTGATGCTTCCCTATTAATAATCCAATAATGTCATGTGTAATAATATATCAGTCAGCAGGACCAAAACTGTACTTTTACTTTAATACTCTAACTATATTTTGCTGTTACTTCTGTACTTTTACTCAAATAGATTTTTTTTTGGATGGGAACTTTACTTAATGGACTACTTCTTACACAACTGACACTATTTATATGACATATAGGTCAACCCACCTTTCATGGTGCAACAACATCAAGACCAGCAGGAGGAGGGTGAAGGCACCCACCACACACAGCACAGGCATCCACACAGACACGATACCATTCATTTGATTCGTTTCTGTAGGGGGGTAAAGAGATGTGGATTGTAATTGCTCTTTAATCTTTTACCTTTGATAAAGTGGCAGCATAGTTAGACCCACTTTTGACTTGTAACCATCAATGCTTCTGTGAAAAAGTGAATGACCTTATTCTCAATAGATGCAAATTTGAACCCTTAGACTGTAGAAAACTAAGTCATCGAACCAAATTCTATCTGCAGCATTGCACAGCCGATTAGCAACAGTTTAGTGGTCATGCCAGTTGCTTTATAACAATAAAGTACAATACAATATTTTGGAAAAATTGCCCTCATTATTGATTGTATAGGCAATGTTTCAGTTTTTATTGGTTGCAAATGGGAGTCAGGGATTGGTAGAGCTCTTTTGCAAAGCAGACATTTTTTAATTTTACCTGTGCCATTGTTGGATCCCCAAATCACAGGGTCACTCCACTCACTCCAGGATTCAGACTCCCCACATGTGGTCCCCATTTTGCTGCGCACTTGCAGCTCATACCGAGAAGTGCTGGAGGGCCAGTTGATGCAGTAATTCTGCCTCCCACGACTAACTTCATGAACCTGGCAAATAAAACGGAGTGGAGATGACAAAAGGTTAAGAATGAAAGACCAAACAAGAGGCAAAGATTGAAAAACAATGATGAGAAATGAAAACATCTCTTTTTTTGTGTTCACTCGCATTGCCTACTCTGCTTGTCTTGGTGTTTGTCGTGACGCGGACTTCACTCTCCACACATTCTGAAGCAGTCTGGTTCCAGTACAACCACAGGTTGGAGTCGGATTCATTCTTGATAGTCAGGTTGGTTGGTGGATATAACTTGACTGAAGATGAGAGACATTCAGTGATAGAGAATGTGACAGCAAGGTAACAGAGCTTACGTTTATATTTTATGGCCTGATCATTTTAGCATAGTTTTTCCCTTCTTGATATAAAGATCATAGATTTGAGTTGGAATTGTGTTGCAACAGTAGGTGTAAAACATATCTCCCTCAAATAAAATTAAGAATGACATTAGTTTGAATAATATTGTCCAATGTTATGTTCCACCCCAGTGAATGTGCATACCTTTGCTTTTAAGTTCATGCTGTGATCGAAAGGTTTCGTTGCCATATTCCAGATCGACGTAAAATGTACTGAACCTTTCGGTTTTCTTGTAGGGCTGATTACATCCAGTAATCACACCGTTCTTTGATAGATAGGTGGTGCAGTTGGTTTTCACTTTGTCATTGTGGAACCTGTACATAAATAACAATTTCATAATTTGCACGGAGAAAATTATGCTGTCATGGATTCTTAAGTGAATCACTTGATAATCAGATAATCTGCAGTGGCAATATTAGTTACCATGTTGCTTACGGGTAACATAAAAGACGACACATCCTGGTAAAAGTTAAGATAAACATAATCTGTTGCCACAAGTTTTACATTTCTTGGTGATGGTTTTAAGGCCCATAAAAGGTCAAAGACTTGATGAGTTGATATTCAGCATAAAAAAAAATTAGTAAAAGTGATCAAGTGGCTTATTCCTATTTACAGAAAATGCAAGACAAACCTATAATTGTCATCCTCAGTAATGACATGATAAATCACATGTATGCACAGAGCAGTAACAGCTGCAGTGAAGAAAATCATTATTTGATCCCTTGCCGATTTTGTAAGTTTTCACACTGACAAAAAAATGTACGGTCTATAATTGTAATGGTAGGTTCATTTCAAGTGAGAGACAGAATATAAAAAAAGAAAATCCAGAAAATCACATCATGTAAAAGTTATAAATTAATTTGCATTTGATTGTGTGAAATAAGTATTTGATCCCCTACCAACCAGCAATAATTCTGGCTGCCACAGACCGGTTCAATTAGTCCTCTCGCTTTAAGAAAGTACTCAGAATCTCAACTCATTACCTGTATAAAAGACACCTGTCCACAGAATCAATCAATCAGATTCCAACCTCTCCACCATGGGCAGACCAAAGAGCTGTCTGAGGACGTCAGGGACAAGATTGTAGATTATTCGGAAATGGAAGAAACATCGATCACTCTCGGTCTGGAGCTCTGCACAAGATCTCGCCTTGTGGGTTATCGATGATCATGAGAAAGGTGAGGGATCAGCCCAGAAATACACGGGAGGAACTTGTTAATGATCTGAAGACAGCCGGGACCACAGTCACCAAGAAAACCATCGGTAACACACGACGCCGTAATGGATTAAAATCCTGCAGCGCTGCAAGGTCCCCTGCTCAAGAAGGAACATGTACAGGCCCGTCTGACGTTTGCCAATGAACACCTGAATGATTCAGAGAAGGCTTGGGAGAAGGTGATGTGGTCAGATGAGACCAAAATCGAGCTCTTTGGCATCAACTCGACTCGTCGTGATTGGAGGAAGAGAAATGCTGACTATAACCCCAAGAACACCGTCACCACCGTAAAGCATGGAGGTGGAAACATTATGCTTTGGGGGTGTTTCTCTGCTAAGGGGACTGGACGACTTCACCGCATCGAGGGGAGGATGGACGGGGCCATGTACCGTGAACCTCCTTCCCTCAGCCAGGACACTGAAAATGGGTCGTACGTACAAAACATACGGCCAAGGCAACAAAGGAGCGGCTCAAGAAGAAGCACAATAAGGTCATGGAGTGGCCTAGCCAGTCTCCGGACCTTAATCCTGTAGAAAATCTGTGGAGGGAGCTGAAGCTTCAAGTTGCCAAGCGACAGCCTCCAGACCTTAAGGATTTGGAGAGGATCTGCAAAGAGGAGAGGACCAAAATCCCTCCTGAGATGTGTTCAAACCTGGTGACCAACTACAAGAAACGTCTGACCTCTGTGCTTGCCAACAACGGATTCTCCACCAAGTACTGAGTCATGTTTTGCTACTGGATCAAATACTTATTTCACACAATCAAATGCAAATCAATTTATTACTTTTATATGATGTGATTTTCTGGATTTTTTTTCTTTATATTCTGTCTCTCACTGTTAAAATAAACCTACCATTACAGTTATAGACCGTTCATTTCTTTATCAGTGGGTAAACTTACAAAATCGGCAAGGGATCAAATCATTATTTACTTCACTGTATAAGAGGCAAGGATTGCTAGTGCTCTTTTTAACAATTACGAACCAGCTGGAGAAGGTGTAATTGACCTCTGGTGTCTCATTTGCATCCCAGAAACAGTGAACATATTCCAGCTGCACCACCAAACAGTCCACATCTGTCAGAAACAGGAGCGGTGAGACCCAATAGAATAGTTTCGCGATGAAAATACGTTGTGAAACCATGATTTACCAACATTATGCAAGCACGCACACACACACATACATTCCTACATGCACACACCCACTTGCCTGCACGCACACACATAAGGAAGTGTAGTCACGTCAAGGGGAATTTACGTGAAATTGGCATTTTCAACGAAGAAGGGCTCTACCTTAAAAAGAGTCAATTTAATTCCATTTGATAATAGTAATTATTGAAAATATTAAGGTCTAATCATATGTTAAGGCAGTTGTGCCCCCTCTACCTTTCTAATGTTGGCTTCATTTTGGGAAAATTTACCAAATATATAGGTAAAATCAATCATACGTACAGGCCTAATCCACATTGTAAAGTTATTTTTTGTTTATTATGGATTATTATTATTGTTATTATTGAAATCAGGATAACCTAATATGAAATTATATAATTATATCTGCCAAAAGCCTGAAAGCAATTTAAATGACTGCTGACATTAAAACAGGCTAAAACAGTTCGTATTAATAAAATAAGTTGCCTATAATTAAAAGAAAATGAATATATCGTCTTTACATGCTCTTACCTGGAGGTTTTCTGGCAAACAAAGGTTCAATCAGACAGAGAAGCAGAAGTAGTGTCATCGGCATCGTGGCAGAGAGAAACAGGATGTGTTCAGCAGTTGGTGCAGGTTTTGCTGTGCCGCGAATATCGCTGTGCTGCAGAAGTGATCGAATTGACGATCACAAGTTCCGTTTCCTGTCAGCTGAGGCTGCAGTACATTCGGCTTTTGATCAACATGACTGCTAGGATTTACTAGGATCTGTGATGTTAAATAACTCAGAGATAATGTGTAAAACATTTTCAAATTGAATGAGAACTCAATATTTTACAACTGAGGGATGTTCTTTGTTTAAAAAAAAAAAAAAGGCTCAGAGCTGCAGGGAAAACACTGATAATTCAAATCTGAGGCAAATCTATTATAAGCCTTTTTTAAATGACGAGTATTTTATCTGTTTAATATCAGGCACTATTAAAATTTGAACAGCATTAAATGTCAATTTTTTTTTAATATTGCAATGATGACATTCAAATCAAAGCTTTTCGCAAGCCATCCAGTAGCAAATGTTTGCACTGTGCTTGGCTACTACAAGCTATGAGCATCTATTAACTTTTTAACGATTGAAAGACACAGCAGAGAGAAGGCCACATCGGCATTTCTAATATTTTTCACGGGTGTGTTTTATTTTTCAGGTTTGAGCTGATTGAATCTAAATGCAACAACTTCAAGTTCAAAACATCTGATGTTTCCACCAACACGTAAATGAAAAATGTGAAAGAAAACTCTTGTGTTGCACATGAGAATGATGGACACTTATCAGACATATGACATTGAATCCCCCGAAGAAGCATAGATTCAATTTCATTTAATTCAATTTGTAATTAGTTGCTTTCTCCTGTGCCTTTTAAAGCTGTTTGAATATTTGGACAAGTGAGTTATTTGTACATTGTTTATGACGGAACAGGACAGCTTGTATGTGACAGAAGTGTCATGGTATAAATGATATGTCTCACTTTCTGTGTTTGCGATTCCAACATTTGTGGTTTTTTATTTCCTGTGAGAGGAAATGGTTTCAAAAATAAAGACTGTGAAACCATCTTGGTCTGAAGTGGGGCTTTTATAAGCTTGTGTTATGTAGGTTACAACACACAGACAAATTGTTTATTTGTCTTCATTGAAGATTTGAAGACATCTTTATTTCAGTGTCTTACAGAACTAGTATAATAGGGTGATAAAGTAAGCTGAAACTGATAGCCTCCAGTTTTGTTGATTAAACTTACACATTTTATGGATGTAATCCAAAGTTCTTAACCTCCCTGAAAAGATGCATGCAAAGGAAAAATAAACAATGCTAAAATTTTGCACAAATCAGAATTGCATTTTAAAATCGAGCTTGTAATATGCCCCTGAATAAGAATCTGCAAGGTACCTTTCCCAAATTACACTGATGAACAAACATTTTGCACAAAAAAATCTAAAGCAGTCAGGCCCCACATCTGAGAACTTTTAACTCGGCATTTGATCTCTGACACCTCATTCAACAATCAGCTAACCTCAGTTAGTTTCCAGTGAATTGGAGGGGTTTAGTGTGTACGTGTGCGCAAATGATAAAGGTCTTATCGCTGGTTTTCCTGTTTTAACATAATGACTGCAGCCTGTCTCAGAAATGTCACTGCGTAGCAACACACAGTCCTCCAAATCTTTCGGCTGAATATTTGTCAGTTGTGAAACGAAAGAGGCGTACTTAAAATTAAAATCATTCAGAAATGACATGGTACAATCATTTATTATTTTTCTCCATGTAACGAAATTCCTTTTGATGATGAATACTACCCTCTGATTGATCTAATGTATGATGGTGCCTATACTTCTGTAGTATAGTTGAGAGTCTACAATGACTTCATGACATGAAGTCAGAGCCACTGGTCTGTATAGTTTGTTTGGGTGCTTTTTGGTTATTTTGGTGTTTGGGTGCTTCTTTGGCAGACAAGGACGATTATTGGGCTTAGGTTAAAATGTGCAGAAAAAACACGCACAGTTGAATAGTGAATCTTTCAAGCACTCTGGATCCAAGGCCATCAGTCACTGCTGCCTTATTCGGGCTAAGTCTACCCAACTCTCATCTCACATCCTTCACAGTGGTGGTGATTGACCCTGGAAACCTTTTAATTAGCCCTCATAGGGTGAGGGGGGCAAGTGTGTTTGGGTTCGTGGTTGGTGCTAGATTGGATCAGCCAGACATGCTCTAAACTCCACGCTGCTGTGGGTGGTTGTTTCACGTGTGTCTTGTGTTTCACGAGACGTGGAGGACAGGAAAGATTATGAGATGATGAAACCAAGGGAGGAGTAATGGGAGAAACGAGGGAAAAGGTGGGCAGAAGCCACATCATCAAACCTGTTAAAGAACAGATTTAATTCAATACAATTCAATTTAATTGTACTTCCACACCCATGTCGGGTCTTTTAATGGCCAGTGACTTACGTAACTCTACATCCCTGATGTTTTTTTTTTTTTTTTTTTTAGCTGGGGTTTCCTCTCAGTTATACCACTCTATTTAAATGTAATTTATGTTTATTTATAGTCATTTTACTAATGGCTTTCATTGCGTAATCTTAAATTGTATAACGGCAACAAATTTCAACATTCAACTCTTAAAGCGCAATGACGGGTCGCTGTTGTGTCCCAGGTGTCCTACTGGTCACGAGGTTGTATTTTATTTTGAAGAACCGGAAGTTCCAGTGTTTTGATAACGAGAAGTCATTTGCGCTCGTCTGGCCCCCGATTTCTCCTGCAAAGCAGTCGGGTTGTGTTTGGTTTTGTTTTGTTTTTTTTAAGCAAAAAAAAAAAAAAAAAGCCGTCACCAATTAACCAACAAATGTGACCCGGCCACGATGGGACTCTCGCTGAGACGCTTTCTTGGCGTTAAACCGTCGAAAGCACCCCTGCTGCTGCCTTTTCTGCTGACATTTTCGCTCGTCGGGAGCCGAGGCGACAGCAACGCGATGGACAACGTCGCGACGGAGCGGTTGGCCGAAGAGAGCCACCGACAGGACAGCGCCAATCTACTCATATTCATCATGCTGTTGACGCTCACCATTTTAACGATATGGCTCTTCAAACACCGGCGATTTAGGTTCCTGCACGAAACGGGACTCGCGATGATATACGGTAGGTGGACGACCGATGTTAGCTGTGAACTCGACTCGGCCGTGATGCCGTCTGTTAGCTCCTTTCAATTCAACCAGCGAGCTAATTTGACTGGTTATTCTGACGTGTCAAGGAGGGGGGAGGAGGGGGAGGGGGGAGAGCATGCAGGGTGCTGATTGGAGTGTTATTATTAATATTATATCAATTACATGCACGTGCACTGTCCAAATTCAATCGCATCTGTGCGGGGTTGTCATTTTGAGGTCATTAGATGACGTTAATCTGTCAGCTGTGAATTTGACAACATAATAAAGTGTAATGTCATGTTGATAACAGCTGACATGAGGGGAAAGGAGGGAGGGAGGGGGGGGGAGGATAAAGGTTATATCCCCGTGTTCTTTTGAATACATTTTTGTTTTGTTGGTTATATTCCCTTTAGTGATACGGCCTATATGTTTCACATCCTTGTTTGATACTTTGGATCAGCTCTAGGTTGCATTTAAATGTGACGTATACTATTAAACATGACGTGCTCCATAGTGTGCAGTGAGATGCTTTGATGATCAGCTGCCTGAAACATCTTTTCCTTCAACATGACAGGCGCCCGCTCCTGTTACTATTTGTCTCTGGCGAGGCCCAAATCTAATTAAAGTTGCATCGCGCAAGTTTGCATTGTTTTAAATAGAATCTCACCCCGAAGAAGTCCCTGCACAAGGGGACTTGCTTCAAATCCTCGGCTACCCGCTGCGCCCTCAGCCCCCCTCTCTTCTCCTCTCTGTCCCTCCACGAAGGCGTGCTGGTGGGCGTCATCCTGCGGTTTGGCGTCCACGTGCCCCAAAGCACGAGCGACGTGATCCTCAGCTGTGCCGTCAACGCCAGCCCCGCTACCCTGCTGGTCAACGTCAGCGGGCGATTCTACGAGTACACGCTGAAGGGGGAGGTCAGCCGGGGCAAAGGCAACCAGATGCAGGACGACGAGATGCTGAGAAAGGCAAGTGGACGGACAGGGCCGAGGGGGAGGGTGCGGGCGGTTTGTTTTTAAGCGTGCCCTTCTCACCCTGCACGTGACACTACTAACTTAGTGGGCCTTAAATGTCGGGAGTACGTCTTACGAATTGATAATAAAACCTTTTCCTTTGAAAGTCTGCGTACTATACTGTGCAAGGTGATTAACAGCCGCCGCAGACTATGACACATCTGAGCACCATCTCTGTATATAAAAACGCTGTCCGGATACACAGACAGAAAACCCGGGGCCTCAAAGGAAGTCGAAAAAGGTGCGTCAAGTTCAACAAGTGGGGAATTCACGACTTGTTTGACTGACTTAAAACTTACCGCTGTCTCTAGGTGACCTTTGACCCAGAAGTGTTTTTCAACATTTTGCTGCCTCCCATCATCTTCCATGCGGGTTACAGTCTGAAAAGGGTAAGAGGGACAAACCGATTAATAACCTTCATTTGTCAGACAAATATAGATTCGGATTTTTTTTTTTTTTTTTTTTTTTACAAACTGTATTTGACATTGTTTAAAAGTAGAGGTTATTTTTTTTTAAGAAGAGTGTCAGTCACAGCAACAAGAGGTTCAATTATTTTTATATGGGATTTTTCATGCACTGACAATCTTTTTTCTGTTTTTTTTTTTTTTTTATGATGTTTGTCTTTGGCCTCTTTTTTTTTTTTTTTTTTTTTAATAAACCTGTGCTCTTGTCTGTCTCAGAGACATTTTTTCAGAAACATTGGCTCCATACTTGCCTACGCTTTCATGGGAACAGTTATATCCTGCTTTGTTATCGGGTAAGTCAGTCGGTCATCTCTGAAATGACCTCACTTCATTGTCGCACCGTTTCTTAGACGCTGATTCAAGTACAGAACAGATTCGAGATTTTGCCTGGTCTCATCCGATCAGTTTGTTGAATGGACAGATGGTGCCGGTGTCTCTTGTGACGTGTCCACGTCCTTCTTTCCTCCTAGGCTCATCATGTACGGCTTGGTGTCCTTCATGAAAGTTGTGGGCCAGCTCGGGGGAGACTTTTTCTTCACTGACTGCCTCTTCTTTGGGGCCATTGTTTCAGCAACAGACCCTGGTAGGTAGAGCCACGTTAGCTTTCAGCACCCAAGAGGTAATCACACAATAATATATAATGTTGCCCCCCCTCCATCCCCCTCCCTCTTTTTCTTAGTGACAGTTCTGGCTATCTTCAATGAGCTCAAGGTAGACGTGGACCTGTACGCTTTACTGTTCGGGGAGAGTGTCCTCAACGATGCCGTGGCTATCGTCCTCTCCTCGTAAGTAACAAATACACACTGCAGACACGCAGCGACACCTTTTGCAGCTACGGTGTTCCATGTCTGTTTCAGCAAAGCAACAGTCTTTCCACACTAAAGCATGACATCACAATTTTTCAAGTATCTATCAAAACAACACGTAGCCCTCTCTTCAAGAGTTTTTCGTAGCTGCAACCTTCCCTCTTGTTAATACCAGCCGTGAAGAGATTCCTTCCCTCCATCTCAAGCGGGAGAGGGGACAAAGCGCACCACCTCCCCTGTGTGGAAAAATGCGTTCTTAAGTTCAGGAAGCTCCAACAGTTTGAGCTAAACAATTCAACTCTTGTGTTTTGCAAAGTCAGTGACAGTATTTTTGTGTGAAATTTGGCTTTTTGTTTCCCGTGAGAGGAATATCAAAAAAGGGATTCGTAGTAATTTTAATTTGAACTTTTCGGTCTGCTTCACACTGCTGACGCCTCAGCTTCATTTTTAGCTGAATAATAGCTAAATCTTTTTTTTTTTTCATTTTTTTTTTAACATAGAGCAAGGCGTATGGATTTCACCTCTGACCCCTAAATTAGAATCACATCAGAAAGGGATCTTGTCATGGTCAGTACCGACAGGAGGAACAATTGCAGCAACCTGTAACTCTTTAAATGTACACATCAGCGTAATGTCTTGTTCTCTGCTTTTGATCTCCACTATAATGCCAACTGTGGTAATTTCAGCGTCGTGTGTTGTTACACTACATTGTACATGAACGTGACATTAATCGTACTAACATTAATCCCTGTCGTTTCACTGCTTGCCTTTGTCCACCCGTCTGTGTCACTCATCGCCTGCCTGTACGTATGTATGTAGTGTCCTCCTCCGCTTGGAAAAGCAGGGTAGGCAGGGGGCTGGAGCTGAGCGCTCCGCAGGAGATGGTGGCCCAGTCTTGGCCGAGGGGGCGGAGGAATGGCTGGGAGAAAACCAGACATTGACTCCTCGGTGGGTGGGTGGGCTGGTTGGGTGGACTGTGTTGTTTTTGCTGGCGTTTTTGTGTTAGAAGCGTTCAGTTGATGTGAAGCGGATCTTTTACGTAGAATAAAGGCTCGAACCACCACCTGTTAGGATCACCACTGCCCTCCCCTGCACCTCCCTTGAACTGCCGCCCTTTCATATCCACCCCTTGTGTTCATTTTAAATTCTCTTTATGTTCTGTTGACCTTGCAAACGACCAGGAAATGCTTCTTTTAAAAAAAATAATAAAAATATATATATATATATATATATATATAATATATATATATATATATATATATATATATATATATATATATATATATATATATATAAAGGCTTGGCTAGTCTAGGTGTATAAAAGGTTTATTACTGTAGAATATTAACCAAGAGATACAATTAGAGTTAAGCATGCATGATTTCCTTCCTTTTTATGGCTGTAAAAACCCAACTCCAGTGCAAATGTGTTACGTCTTCGTGACTGTTTTTAAAAGGAAAGAGAAACCCTCTAAATTAATAGGAAAGCATCATGCTGCTAATTTCTGCAGTTCTTGGATTTGGGTTGCTGCAGGTTTGATTTGATGCTTGACTTCTATCTTTCTGTTTCTGTCCTTTTTTGAGCATGTGACATATGACCAGTTTTATTTCCTGGATTCTCATTAAGGGCGTGCATTTCCTGTTTCCTTGTAAATGTTTTTCTTTGCTTGTACTCTATCTGCCCTTTAGCTCTATAGTGGCGTATCAGCCTGCAGGCGACAACAGCCACAGCTTTGAGGCCATGGCCATGTTGAAATCCTTTGGCATCTTCCTGGGTGTCTTCAGTGGATCTTTTGCTCTTGGGGTGGCTACCGGAGTCATGACCGCTCTCATATCCTTTCACCTGTTGTCTAGTTGTACATGATGTACATTCATATTTACAGGTGTACATAAGACGTAAAAGATTAACAATACAGACTTCCAAAAATCTGACCTATTCAATCTATTGAAATCTATTCAAGCTGCTGCTGTTTAATCATTGTTTGAAACTATAATAAAACAGTGCTGGTCTCCTTTTAGCAACGTCCTTTATAAGTCATTTGTATTTCCACGTGACTCTGTCGTCACGTGACCTGCAGGCCGACTGGGTGTGCCACCTCTTGTTTTGTTTTGCACCTTAACCTTCAGTATTTCTCACGTGACCAAGTTCACTAAATTGAGAGACTTCCCCCTGCTGGAGACGGCTCTATTTTTCCTAATGTCCTGGAGCACCTTCCTGCTGGCTGAGGCGTGCGGGTTCACAGGTACACCTGCATGCGGGACTCATGCATACAGTTTAAACAGCAGAGATTTTGGAATTTGATTTTGGTTTGGTGTTGGTCTAAAGCTCAGGTCAAACCAAAGATTCACGAGATGATTTGAAACTTGCAACTACTCACAAAACCTGCCAGTTTACACCGAAGCGACGGGACGAGACGGTGTAACATCTCTGCAGCAATGAGCTTCCCAGTTTGTTTCACAGCTGGATACAATTGGTAGTGTCTTCAGACATGAATGAGGATAACGATAGAGTTACTTTCAACGGTTACATTTTTTTTTTTTTAGTTTGTTATTAAACAGCGAAAACATAAAATATGAACGGTGACAAAGGACAGTTTGTTTGTTGCTCTTGTTTGAGTAACTTTTCAGGCTTTTGTCTTACAGACACGGCTGTTCCTCAAATACGTTGACAGAGTCGTGCCCTAATGACAGGCTAAATAGCAGACGATGCTATCACCTGGTTCGAGTGAAGCTGAAGACGGGCCGGTTCACCCCGCTGTAACTTTTCCCTGCAACGCTCTTAAACAGTTTATTTTTTTTATCGAACATCTTTGGTCCGAACTGGGCTTTAAGCTCGCAGTAAAACATCTACTTAACTTCACGACATTTTAGTCATTTGATTTTTCTCCCGGCAAACATTACCTTTCGTCCAGCGCCCACGGCATCTACTTTAAGATGAACTATCGCAGTATTTAACGCACTAAGGAAGGATGACTCATTCGCACCAGAGCAAATGAGATCGTCCAACGCAAACCCTGCAGTTGCACACGGACACAGAAAACGCTGCGTTATCACGGGGCGACTGATACATTTAAGTTAGAAGCGTTATTCTCCTGAACAGCGAGATTAACCCGAGGACACAGCTCACGAGATAATTCATTCTTACTGAAGACAGAATTAAAAACAAAGGAACGTTTGTAACTGTGTTTTTTTTTGTGTGTGGGTTTTTTTTCAGGTGTCGTAGCTGTGCTGTTCTGTGGGATCACTCAGGCTCACTACACCTACAACAATCTCTCCCCTGAATCTCAGGACAGGACTAAACAGGTGAAACACAGTCACATATCTTCTCTACTCCGTCCTGCTGTGTCTACTTCTTTTTTTTTTTTTTTTTAAACAGCTTTACTCTGTACCGGTTTGTACATTTGGTCACGAGCACTGCTACTGCGGGTACTACTGCCACCGACAATCGACCTTACAAAGCACTTGGGTTGCGGAAGAGAAAAAAGACACAATAAAAAAAGAGAATTCTTACTTCTAAGAAGTTAAAAAATTAAATATTACAAACGGCAATTTAAGTTTCTTTTGTTGTCTAAAAATAGATAAGGAGCCAAAACACTATTGATTACTTATGTTAAATACATATATTTATCTGAATTGTGCTTCCTCCTCTGTGTTTAGTACCGTCATCGACATTTTATGGGTTGGAAGAATATTGTAGAACCTTTACATTTTTAAATTAACATCTAAAAAAAAAAAAAATAGAAGCAGGAATTGTGAAAATAGGGGAAGACAAAGTATAAACTGACTCATGTCTTTGCTTGTCTTTTCCTCGTCAGTTGTTTGAGGTGCTGAACTTCCTGGCAGAGAACTTCATCTTCTCCTACATGGGTCTGACTCTCTTCTCCTTCCAGTCCCACATCTTCAACCCAATGTTCATTGTTGGAGCCTTCGTATCCTTTACTCTTCTCTGTTAACACAAACACGTCCAGGCTTTCCTGGTGCTCCAGAGGCGACGGAGGGTACGCGAAGAAGAATAGTTTTCAGTCACAAAGCTGTGTGCTGCTGTTGCATCTTCAGTTTACTCACGTGTTTCCACTTGAGAGGTGCCTGCATCAGTTAAAAAAAAACAACAACAACACATTCACGACCAGATACTGCTACTACCGACACCGCCAGCGCCGTAACTTCATTCACTGCTTTGACCCTAACAAAAATAATGGTACAAGCAAATAGAACGTTTCTAAACTCCCATCTACCCAGGATCATTTTCAATTCCGGTCCGCCTGCACTGAATTATCATCTCACTGCGTTGTGTCCTTGACCGTTCCGTGTGGCACAGGTGGCGGTGTTTCTGGGCAGGGCTGCAAACATCTACCCCCTGTCCTTCCTCCTCAACCTCGGCCGCAAGAACAAGATCAGATCCAACTTCCAGCATGTGATGATGTTTGCAGGTACGCAGCAACGATGAAGAGTCCTTCGAGTTTCTCAGGCCTAAATCGAGTTGAACTGCTGCTCAGCCGGGACCTGCTTCCATTACCGTACACTGTCGGGAGAATTGAGCAGATCCCAGCCTGGAGTTAAAAATAACAGCCTAGATAACATGCAGACAGTCTCCTTGTAGACCAATAACGCTGTTTAGATTCAGCATTCTTATGTCAGCTGACATCTACTGTTCAATCAGGCCCGTAATAGAAGCCCCCCTCGACTTAATTAAATCAAGTTCAACACATTTAGAGGATTTTCTTGAATGATAAATGAAAAACACAACAACGCGCTGTCTCACTCCCGGCCTTTCTCTCGTTTCTTTTTTTTAAATTTTTAAATTTTTTATAAACCACACAGTTGTGTTTCCATTGCGTCAGAGGACATTACATTGAATTGCATTAATTTCCTGGAGACTTAAAGATAACTTTAAACCCTTAAATGATGAGTTATTTATGTTATGGGGCTTTTTTTGGCGATTCCAAGGAGGGAGGCCCCTAAAACATGACCACGTATGCAGATTTTTGTTGCCACATCATGAGCGGTACGAGCACATACACACTTCTGCTTTCTCACGGTTTCATTCTGTTTCCTTCAGGTCTGCGTGGGGCGATGACCTTTGCTCTGTCTATTCGAGACACGGCGACTTACGCCCGCCAGATGATGTTTTCAACCACCCTCTTGATTGTTTTCTTCACCGTGTGGATCTGCGGAGGCGGCACCACGGCCATGCTGACTTTCATGAGCATACCGTAAGACCGCGTATCTATTTGTTCATCTTTCTCTTTGGACCTCATCGCCTCTATTGAACTTTTCTTTTTCTTGTCAAAGTAACCGTGGCTGCCTTTTTTTTTTTTTTTTTAGGGTGGGTGTGGACTCTGATCAAGAAAACTTCGTAAGTGATTCATACAAACGGATGACTTTTGGTTTATTTAGGTTTTGAGTACCTTATTAATTTGAAATCAGAAAAAAACTGTAGAGTAACAAGTGACAATCTCCTGATTGACAGAGCTCAGCGGCGTTGGATGGGTCACAGCGAAGGAACACCAAACACGAGAGCGCCTGGCCCTTCAGGATCTGGTATAACTTTGACCACAAGTATCCTTTGAGCCTTAAGTCACAGTCTGAAATCAAGTCTTTGGAACTGTAGCTGCCGGGATCAGCTGTGAACACCAGAGGGTGCTCTTGACAAATTATACAACTAGGTATTTCTAGGTTTACAGATGGAGCCACAAACGCTTTCTTTTGAAACACCTATCTCTTATTTTATTGCTTTATATTTGAAAAAAAAAAGAAGGATTTAAAATTTTTTTTTTTTTTTTTTTTTTTTATCTAAACATTTACAAATGTAATATTTCTTTAGTTTTCTTTCTTTTCGATTTGTTACAGTCTGATTTGACAGCTGACTAATCAGATTATTTAAAATGAAGGAAATGTTTGAATTGTTGAATCCTTGACTGCAGCTTGTTCCCAGCTACCTGAAACCCCTCCTGACCCACAGTGGTCCTCCTCTCACTGCTACTATGCCTGCTTGCTGTGGACCGCTGGCGCGCTGCCTCACCAGCCCGCAGGCCTACGAGGTTTGGACATAAAACATCGCTCATTGGCCACCAAACTTCAACGGGCTCCCTTTCCAATTCTGTTTCTGGATTGTGCTTTTCTTTCAAGGAGCAGTTCTCTATTCCTATCACAGCTGTCTTCTTCTTCTTTTTTTTTTTTCTGTTTTTTTAATCCACTCGCTCCTCTTCTTTCCCCTTTCCGCTCATTAGAACGAAGGTCAGCTCCACGACGACGACTCCGACTTCATCCTGAACGACGCCAGCGTGAGCTCCATGTACGCCGACGTCACGGTGAGCACCGACGCATCCGGCTCCCACAGCTTCAACCCCAAGCGCTCCTCCGCGGCCGGTGCTGGGGGCGGCCCCTTCGATGAAGGCCTGGATCACGAGCTCGCAATGGCGGAGCACGAGGTGGCAATCCGGGGCACGCGCCTGGTCCTGCCCATGGATGACCCCGTGGAGCCCCCGACCACCGTCACCCTGCCCCCGCCGCCCTCCCCGCCACGCGCCGAACCTCGCAGGCACAGACTGTAAGAAGGCTGTCAGGACGCAGTTTGTTTTTAGCTTCGAAAATCACAAATGATCTCACCCCCCCCCACAAAAAAAACAAACAAACAAAAAAAAGAATCTGTCAGTTCATTTATTTGGATTTTTGATCGAAACGACAAACTGCTTTTACGGTACGAGTCTTGCAAAAGCCTCGTGTTGACGGGACCGCCTCTCGGTCGTACATGCAGTTTGAAAATCGTTTCAGCTTTCACTAACGTAAGCCCTGCTTCACTTTAACTCACCATCCAGGTGGATTATTGTAATCTTGAATGTGAATGCACTATATATAAATTAAGGTACTTTTAAATTGAGAGCATTTCAAGTTCATAGGTTACCTAAAAATACACTAGATGCACATTTAGCCACCACGAAGGAGGCTAGAAATGGGGCCGGGGGCTTGCATGTGCTTCGACTACTGCGGTGATATGCCAGGCCTCTCTAAAAAAGCCCTCCTCTCTCTGGCCGTGTGGGTCTACCCCTGAAATAGTTGTATGTGCTGCTGACCTCATACTCAGTGGTGACGTTCCTACTGATAACGGTGTCTGTATTTGTCCAGCCTCCTTCTAGTGTTTGATTGAAGATCACAATCACCCCCGAAACGTTGCTCCGCTGACAATTATACCCGTCAGTGCTGTTAAAAGAGCTCACACACTACAGTTCGGTAACTAATCTCACTAACGTATCCACAGATTGTTTGACTTTACCTCATGTTATCTCTCTCTCTGGATCCCATATGTTTGCCTCCCTCTCAAAGCTGATTGGTGGGAAAGGTTCAAAGAGCAGGAACACGGGGGTGGTGATTATCAAAGGACAAAGACACTGACCATCTGTAATGGAAGCAGCGCAGATATTTTCTACCAAAAGATTCTAGGTACATACTAATCAAAAATAACTACACACTAAATACTGAAACTACTTCCACGACGGTGTGCAGGCGACTCTCCACGGTCTTAGATCTGACCACTGCCTGCCTCCTCTTGATCTGTCGTTTTACTCATCGATTTATTTATTTAACAAAAAACAAAAAAAAACATTTTTTTTTTGTGGATTTATTTATGTAATGATTTGTCTGGTTTATTTATTATTTATTTATTGTTTTGTGGTGCGACATGCATGACAGCTCGGCAGTGAGAGGCTGTTTTTGTCATCAAAAAAGCACTACTACGTTTCTTACCAGGTACACTGTACAGTCAAGAAGTCACGACGGAGGTGGATATTCATTCCAGGAGGTTGTTTGCATGTTAAAACGAAAAAAAAAAAAAGAAAAAGTCCTTCCCATACTGTAGCAGATGCTTCTACTTTATACTTTAAAACTAGAGCTTCCCCCACTCTGTGTATATTTTATACCTGTGTGTGTGGCTGATCCGGCCAAATCTACTGATGTGGTTATTAGGGCTAATGTTTGTTTCTGGGTTTTCTGCCACCATTTGGTTGAATCTCCTTCCTGGGAAAAAAAAAAAAAAAAAAAAAAAAACTTAACTGCCGCGTCTTTGTGATGTTGCATCATCAAAGATAACTGAGGGCTGGCTGAACTGTTTTGAATTAAAGTGCCTCTTCAAAAACTCAATTACTTAATGTAGATTTGTACATATTTTGATTTGCTAATGTGCAGTAAGATGATCTTTTTGGTTTTTATATGACATTAAACCTTTTGATCGATGTTGAATATTCCCTGTAACATAAAGCCATTAGGTTTGCTGCCTGTGGTGTAAGTATCTTTGCATTCAGTGGAGAGTGCAAACTAAAATATTGTGCTTATAGAAAACAAGACTAATATTTTATCCTTTTGTGAGCAGTGTACTTATGGAAAATGTGTACTTTCTCAAAAAGTGTCCGTGGCTTTTTAAAATGAAATAATGAGGAGGTGGATTTGAATGTGAGAGTTGAGGGAAAGCTATGAGTACACAGGAGGATGTCTCCCGACTTTTCACTTATGCTGTTGTGCACCTTTCTTTTTTTTTTGGAAACCAAGCTCGTCTGTTTCGATCTCGGTTAGAAAAGTTGCCGTTGGTGTGTCCTATTTTCTGCTGAGCCGGCCTGTCAAACACAGTAACTTTTAAGACTGAGGTGGGAAGATGATTCCTGGTCAAAAATTGCATTTTGAATTATACAAATATTTGTTTTAATTGTGTCAAGCTGCACACGTGTTGTCTTTCTGAACTTCACGCGGCATTCTTCACATGGGGTTTGAGTTTCTGCATCTTCATCCAGGGATATGGACATGAGTGACAATGCACCTGTATCCTGTGATTGGTTTAAATGTATTTATTTCTATGGGAATTTTAAACAGTTGTAATCTTCTAGCAACCGCACGTAAAACTACAGATCTGAACATGTTTCATGATGTTTCTACTGTTTTGTGGAAACTGTATTTGTGAAAAGTACAACTGCAAACGCTCCATAAGTGAATGTTTTTCAAAGGTTGCGGGGGAAATAACCTCAGATGATATAAATATTTCCCTATGTAGTCCTAAAGTTATTAACAGTGTGTCTTCAGTCTGCCATCTTGCAAGTGTACTGAAAGAAAATAAATTAAAAAAACACCTTTTGAAATTGATAGACGTGTTCTTTCTAATTTTGCAGAGTCCTGCTTTATGTACACACACTCACGCATCACCTGATGTGTGTGAATGTTTAGATTATATATTTTCAGCGACAACAAGGACGGGAGTCCTGGAGTCCGTCCGGGATTAAATAAAAAGACAGGTTTTACAGGTAAAGGGGTTTTCTGAAGAAAAAAAAAAAATCAAAAGTCCTTAAGGGCAAACTCAGGTCACATCTTTATAAATTTACTGCTAACAATCTGCTCTACACTGTAAAAGAAATCCGTCGAAAAACGGATAAAAACATTTTTGTAAGTTTCCCCTCGTACCTATAGAAAAAAAAAAGATATAGGTCTACATGTGACTATATATCAGTTGTTTCAGAACCATGGACAGCACTGTTGTGTGTCGGTGCCACGCTGTAATAGTACTTGTAGACTACTGCTGCTACACTGGCTAAAGATTATAGCTCAAATTAAAACTGCAAGCAGTGACATGCGGGCCCTCGCACGCTGCACGTCGGGGATCCGACGAAAACAAATTCTTTTGATGACTTTTAATTCCAAACATGTTAAAGAGTGAACAGATTAAATTTCAAGTAGGAGTTCATTAAAGTACAACATGTGTGAATCGCCAAAAATGGCGACTAAATTCGAAATGGCGGACTTCCTGTCGAGTTGACGTCATGGTGCATTGGAACTTTTTTGTACGTCTGGGTGTGATACACATGTCCACCTAATTTTTTTTTAAATGAGCCCAGTTTTGCATTTGGTAGTAAAGGACACAGCACTTTTCTTTTTTGAAATATAAAAATGACTTTTTTTTTTTATTTTTTACTTTATTTAAGACGATAACTAAATAATGGCCACGTTTTTCATTTTCTGACTTTTCAGGACAGCAAATTATTGAGACAAAGGTAGATGGATGCTGTCCAAATACTTGCGGAACTGAATATATATCTGTAAAACAAAACAAAAATGATTAACAGTTCTACTCTTACCTTATTGTCGTGGTCTCTGCAAATGCCTGGAGGTTCTGGTCATGCTGCCACCCGAAAGCTCTGAGGAAGCAGCTCAATGTCAGTCTGGTCATTCTGCAAGGCCCCCAGCCGTGCAGGCTGGGTCGACATAAACAGCCCGGGTGAAGAACTTGGTACAGTATGAAATACAGACAGCAGTGCATACGTTTTTGATATCTTTTATTATTTTTTTTTTTTTGTACTTTATATGATTCATACAAGTACAATGCTTTTTAGTGAGTCAAACGTTATAATTACTTTTATTTCGAAAACTCGCTCGTCTGGCGGAGCGTCACGTCGCCTCTTATTTTGAAGGCGGAAGTCGCCGCCTCGGTCTGAGCGCGGCTGTGTGGGCTGACTTGACGCAGCCGCAGATGGCAGTATTTAAAAAGTGTGAGGAGTTCCGCTGCTTCCAAGAAGAGCCGCTCTCACCCAGCGCTGCAGACATCACTCCGATCCCGGTAAGACGACCGATGAGCGCCGCTATGTTTGATCCTGTACATCTCAACCCGAACCCCCCCCCCTCTCTCTCAAAGCTTGTTTTTAGACAGAGCAGACTGTTACTGCTGCAGGGGGTCGTTTTGTCGTTTGCACTGGAGCATGCAGGTTATATGGAGGCGCTTACAGGATACATTTTATGAGTCTGTTGTAGAAATGTGACTACTGTAAAGTTATTGATTTGAATAGAAAACCGGATCTGAGCAGATCATCCACGCAGTGCGTTACACTAACTTTCTTCCTCTCTCACACATGTCGTGAGCTCAAACACACTTCATTTGTAAAGCAGCATATTGATATCCCGAGAGGAAACTAGACTTAAAGTTGTCTGGGGCGTTGGCTGTCTGTCTTTCTCCGTAAGTAAGTGTAAGTGTGTGTGTGTGTGTGTGTGTGTGTGTGTGTGTGTGTGTGTGTGTGTGTGTGTGTGTGTGTGTGTGTGTGTGTGTGTGTGTGAGAGAGAGAGAGAGAGCTACAGTTACATGCTGACTTGTGAAAGCCTGGGCTGCTCCTGAAATCTGTTTCCAGTTAGGAAGTCTCTTTTTTTTTTTCTCCCTATGATGGAACCACTGAGGCAAAAAAAATAAAAAATAATGCTTCACAGAGGTCAATTAAAATTCCTGTACTGCTATTTTTCATTGTCCTCTATATGTGTGTGTGTGTGTGTGTGTGTGTGTGTGTGTGTGTGTGTGTGTGTGTGTGTGTGTGTGTGTGTGTGTGTGTGTGTAAGAGATGCATGTAGCTGCAGTTGTGGCTCTACGGGCTAAATTCAGAATCTCTTTCTCTTAAGTTTGGGCTGTTACCGGACCACGGATATGTAAATACAAAAGCCACCTTCATTTTTTTTTTTTTTTAGAAAGAAAATGGTGATTATCTACGAATACAAACACTTAAAACGTTAAACACCTCAATGAAGTCATATTTCCGGCAAGACAACGGAAGGAAACGTGTCGGACGTTATGAAATCACACTGAAATACTGCGCATTGTAGTAAAATATCACACGCACACACACACACACACACACACACACACACACACACACACACACACACACACACACACACACACACACACACACACACACACACACACACACACACACACACACACACACACACACACACACACAGCAGGAGCCCGTAGGGAGCTTTTACTCCGAGTTGAAGCTGGTGTCTGCATGTTAAAGAAATTAGCATGAGCTCAGTCCCGTAAAATACATCACACTCTCATAAAACTTTATGCAACTGGTCTGACTTCACGTCATGGTAAGTCCCCGTTGTGATTTTAATAGGACACAACGTAAATAGGATGCAGAGACAGCGCAGTTCTTCTCTTCACTGATCCCCCCCCATGGTGAAGTCAGCACATTTAATAGAGGTTTTAAATGGACTTCTGCAGCTTTAGGACTGACAACATGAAAGTGAAACAGGCTTTTTACTGGGAGTCCCGGCGGTGTGTTATCTTTGTTCCGCAAAGGTGATGTGCTCGCCGACATAAATCAGAGGTCGTGAAACTTTAATGCGCTTTTGAAAGGAAAGGAAGGAAATAAGATTTTATGCGGCTTTACCAAGGCGTGACAACCCTCAAGGATGAAAAGGGAGATGCGGCCGGCCGACCACTCAAACGGGATCAAAAAGTTAGATGAGAAAATTGCTGGTGTTTTTCTGTTAAAGCCCACAGTTCGGGACTTTTACATGTAGACAAACTCGCTTTTAAGGCCTCGCCAAGCGAGTTCGCACATTGCCGATTATACCAACCATCACCAGATAAATCTCGCTGTGTTTCACACTATGTAAAGTTTTCAAATCGGGTGTGACATTTCCATGTGGGCCAGATGCCTAAAAAAAAAATAAATAAATAAAATGAGGGAATATTTTGTTTACAGGGTGGCGTTTCATCCCTCAAGAAGTGACCCGTGAAATCTCTATGAGCTTCTTGGTGGCCCAACATTTTACCAAGACACTTTATTTTCCTTTAATCTTACACCCAACTGTAAATTCATTCAGCCTTGTGGTTTTACAGTTGAACAGATGTTAAATCATCTCATCTTTGCCCTCCCTCATACCAAGGTATATTATTTTAATCCAGAAATGGTTTGGGATTTATTTAGCGGTCATTGTTCGGGTCAGAATCTGGAATAATAGTCAGAGACTGAGATTTGCAGGGATTTTGTTGGTCGGAGTTTTACGAGAGGAGGGTGGAGCGGCTTGGAAGCGAACGGGCCCTCGAGACTTCGTGAGATAATTGTAACGTCAAATTTTGTACCGTTAGCTCTGAACATTCAGCTGTCCTGCTCTGAAACACATCTCGGCGACTGCGCAGAGTGCAGGAACAGGATTGTGTAACCCAAGACAAAGCGATGCAGGTTGAGAGCAGCTAACCAGCAGCTTCTGGTAAAGCCATCATGTCTGTCCTGTTGTCGCGGGACACGTCGTGTTTGCTCTCACTAAAACGACTCAGATCCGATGTATCGGCTTTATTCAACTGGCTGGAATGTGTCCGACCAGAGCCAGATAAAACAATTATCCAATCTTTCTTTTGTAGGCTGATGTGGCGTACAAATGTTTAGTCAAACTTCCTGCTCGGTTTCAAACACCGACGTGAATTTCATTTTTCAGATCGCTTGATCGTTGTCGGGGGCGGGAAGGCTCTCGGTGTAACGTTGCTGGCCCATGACAGGACAATAATGGGATCTTTAAATGTGCTCTGAACTATATTCTCATGTCAACGATGGATCAAATGAGCACGTGCAATGGTGACAGTGTTGCTCATGACAAAACCCGCCGGGTATTTTACATTCCACCTTCTTCCCACTGAGCGTCTCGGTGTCTTTCGGTGAAAAGACAAACTCCCTTCTCTGAGGGCGGACATATGACGTGAGCGAGAGTATGTGACATCATAAACTTATGAAAGTCCAAACGACTCGTTCAGATGGAACCGTTTCAGAAACGGGCTGTGTATTTCTCCAAGGACTGAACGTGTTTGACGCTTTCATGTATTTATACAGCACTTAGACCTGCTTTATAATAATAATAATACAAACAATTCTTAATCTACACGATAGGGGGCCCTTTAAACCATTTTAAAGTGTGTTAAGTGTTTTCTATTGAGTTGTTTTGTGATTGCAAATTAAACTTGACGCGGTAAAAAGCACAACACGTTTTCAGTCTAAGTTGTACAGACGTTTACTTTATGCCAACAGCAAACTAGTTGAAGAACATTACAGCTTCTTACTCACTGGTCTTGGTGGTGCAATGCATTCTGGGACCTCATTTATAACCGTTGCGTACGCACAAAACACGGCCTACAAAAGGCGCACGCCACTCCCCACGCAGAAGTCGGGATTTATAAAAACAAACTTGACGGTAAATAGTGCACCTGCAAGCAAACTCTGAGACGCGTATGACGAAAGCCTCTCGCACGTTTAATTTCACTTCATATCACATCTTATTTGGACTTTATCTTTGACATTCTAACCAGCAGGGTCGTTTTTGCTCGTGACCTACAATTATTCCATAAGAACCGTAAACGATGGAAGCAAATCTACATCTCTTCCGCTCATTATATCATACGCGCTGTCACTTTAAAGGTCATTTCTTTCCCAACATCACAGGGTTATTATTCACGGCTTGACATTTCAACAATAAGTGACCTCTTATTATCGCTTTCTTTTTTTTTTTTTCCCACGAAGCGCACAGAGGAGGTGACTCCAGGTTTAATGTAATGGATATTTGCTATCGGTTCCGTTATTTTACATCTACACCCCAATTCAACGATAAGTGGAAATTCAGATGAAGATGAGAAGTTGAGGAGTCGAACTTAAGGATAAACACAGCTCAGAAGTAGCTCGGAGTGCGTCTGAGCAGAAGACCCATATTTTGTACTTCGGCTCTTTCGGCCCTCGTCTATTTTTAAACCATCAGGAAGTCCCATTACGAAACGTTTTCTACACGCTGCCGCACCAAGTTGATGATTTGAGAGATTTTTCAAACAGAAGTCAGCACTGAGGTCACACCTGCAACACGCACCGAAAGACCTCAGTTCAGGCGGGGTGCATGCAAACACAGACACAGTCAAACGGCCCGCTGCATTAAAGAATTCACTGTGTGTGTGTGTGTGTGTGTGTGTGTGTGTGTGTGTGTGTGTGTGTGTGTGTGTGTGTGTGTGTGTGTGTGTGCGTGTGCGTGTGTGTGCGTGTGCCAGCTTCACCGTTCTGATGGAGACTTCCTGTTTCTCAGTTTTCCACTACATTCTTCAGCGATAAGCTCATGCCAACACACACACATGTGGAAATACACAGATGGTTAGTACAGGCACACATTTTTCAGTAATACACGCTACTATTTCAGTTTGTCCGGTCATGTTTTCCCCTGCTGATTTCTTTCTTTAAGTGACTTTATTTTGCCGTCTCTTCTGGCGTCCCCCCGACGCGTTTTGAACGTGGGATTCGTTTTTTTTTTTTTGTCCTCGTCCACGTGACATGATGTCACTTCTCTGTGCTCTATTTCGAACACCTCAGATCTCTGACCGCCATGTGGTTGGCTTTGGGTCGGAGAAACTGCTTCAGGGTGTAAAACTGTTACAGTCAGACGACTGAAACTCTAACACACACACACGCACGCACGCACGCACGCACGCACACACACACACACACACACACACACACACACACACACACACACACACACACACACACACACACACACACACACACACACACACACACACACACACACACACACACACACACAGGGAAGAAGGAAAAGAGAAAAGAGGAAGACGGGAGTGGATTCAGAAGGATTTAAAACTAAAGTACACACACACACACACACACACACACACACACACACACACACACACACACACACACACACACACACACACACACACACACACACACACACACACACTCGTGTTTATCCCCTGAAGACTTCACCAAACCGTAAAGGATAGGGATGATTCATTTCTTAATGCTAACAAACGCCACACAAAGGTCACTGCAGTTTATTTGGAGTCAATCCCAAAAACACCATCCTGCATTTATCCGAGTCGCCGAGAACACACAATTCACTTCTGCCACACCCCAGCGCCAACCCAAAGTATAAAACATAATGTTCACCCTGTGTGGACAAAATAATGACTTCATGGACAGATTCCCACAATGCAAAGCTCCTGCGCCGAGTTTTCCTTGGCTGCCGCGCCGCCCTCGGCTCTACCTCCGGCTCCGACCACGTGACGCGGCTTAATTTTGCATCTCTCCGTTTCCGTGGTGATCAAACATTACGAGTTATGTATTGGCAGCTGGGGTGGAAGAAAATGATGCACACCCGGTGTCATGCCATGACACAGCAAGAATATTTATTGCTGGAAAACAAAGCAAAGACGTGTAGCAGCGACGTCCTCGGAGCCGTCTGACATCAGCGAGAGCTCATTTGTTTATTTTGTCCCAACCTGTGTGGATACCGGCTCGCTTCCTGTCAGCCATTGTTCGGCTCCCATCAGATAACAGCTTTTACGATGCTGACAGCCAAGCATTATAACCGCCTGCTCTGCGGTAGTGGACCTACACACAGTACTCCAACCAAGTACCTCTTCCAAATTTGCATGTGCAAGTTTCATGGGAAAACAGGAAAACAAAAAAAAAAATTTAAAAAAAAAGAGCAGGATGGAAAGTACAGATAATTATACATTTGTTTGAATTATTTAGCAGGAAGTGTGAAAACAGGAGAAAACAAGGTACATACCAGACGCTGCCTTCAGCTGGCAGCACACGCTGTCTTCTAATAACGATGGATGAGGAAACCTCCCAGTCAACGAATAAATCAGCGTCTGGGTTTTCCTTTGATAACGTCACCGGAGGGAAGATGGATGTCCACTCCACACGGGGTCGGCCTCAGTTTGCCAGCTTTATTGTCTGATGAGGAGACGAGACCACAAAAGAAGTTATTTCGTCGACTTTATTAACAGCCGCAACCTTTAACCTCGGCCACATACCTCCGTCGAACCACAACCTGACTCCGGGTTACAAATGTCAGGCGGCCTGTTTAAATCGATCTTATTGTCTGTTGTGCTTCCAACTACTGACGTTTTTTTTTCTTGGACCACAACAACAACAAAAAAATGCGTAAACGCAACCGTGATGTATTGTTTTCTCCAATTACACGGATTGCATTGTAGTGATAAAATAGGGTTATTGTGTTCAACTGAATACACAGTGTGAACAAAAAAATGTAAAGCTTTAAATTAAATACAAATATTTCCAATATTTATTTGTATAAAAAAAGAAAAAAATGTAATTGAGAAGTTTTATTGGCGTATTCATGGTGAAAACATTTTTTTTCTTGTTATGATAACAAATGATGTTTTGATGGTAAAACATTTTTAAATGCTTTAAAAAAAAAAAAAACTTTAATGTACACATGATACTCATGGTTATAATAAATAAAGAAAGGGCTTCGGAAGATATTTTTCGTCGGTCACAAAATAACAATAGCACTTATAAAACTTCAAATTTGACACATTTGTAGTTTATGAGATACTTTTGAGAGCTGAATTTGTATGATGGAGACCTACATTTTGATGAATTAACAACTATTTGACATGCCAACAAACTGAAGACACCCACGGGTTAAATATAATGAACCTAAAAGACATTAAATATGAGCTCATCATAACATTAGCAGTCGGAGATCAAAATAGGAGACACCGGTGGGACAAATATGAAGCTCTTGTCTCTAATTTCAGTGTTCCCTATCAACAAATCAAAACTATCTCAAACCTAAAACTGTTGATTTCCAGATGGAAGACAACTGCAGTTCCGGGTTCAGGGGAGGGATTCATGACGTTGTAGCTGACACCTGACCGAGTACAGCCACCACTGTCCACCTGTCACTGAAGACGACCGCGACTGTCCCTCCGAAAGCATCGCTGCGTATCTAACAAACCGATATCTGTCGGCATCTGAGAGCGAATCCCCGAGACCCATCTCTGACTTTTGCTGAGAACTTGGGCGAGTTCACACGAGATGGGTCTGAGTGCATGTCAACAAAGTTGCGGTAACATCCTCGGCCAAAACCAGAACTTCCTCGTGAATCTGCGCTGACATGCCGATCCATCCAGGAGGCGAACGCTGTAGTTTGTGGTTTCCCAGGGAGTGGTTCGTGTAAGAAGTGGAGTGTGTGTGTGTGTGTGTGTGTGTGGGTGGGTTTTGTCAAAGAGTTGTCAGCATTCCAGATCTCACCACATTTGTCATACCAGGAATTCCTTCATGTGTTCACCTTACTGTGCGCACACACACACACAAACTCTCTTCCAGCATTTTGGGAGAATTCCTCAGTCAGTCAGCGTGAACTTAATGTGAGAAATAACTGAGTGGGCAGACTGTAGCCAACTCTTCCGCTACACTTCTGTGTGTTTGTGTAGTGCTGATTTTTTTTTTTTTTTTTGGGACACCATGTTGTGTATTATTTACCCTCTGAAATCACGACCCTGTAATCACGGCTATGTGATCAGAGTTATGGTGGTCAACGTAGTGATTTTGGTTCTATGTTTGGGAAGTTTATAAGTGTTGTATTTTAGGGAGAGTGATTATTGGACTCTGTGGTGTGAGAAATCAAGTCTATTTATTCATAAAGTGCATTTAAAAACCCAAACAGCGACCAAACTGCTTTACAGAGAGGTGAGGTTATTTTAGTGACGATTCAAATTGGAAAGAAAGAAGATAAAAGTTAATTAATACAAGTATAAAATATTTGGACAAAATCTTTAAAAAAAACTCAACATAATTTGCGCGGTAAACAAATAAAGAGAACAAACAAAATGATGGGTCTCCGCACAGATTTTTTTTTTTTAAGATGGCAGTGGAGGATGAACTGTTACACAGTTTAGGGTCAACAATAGAAAACCGTCCAAATCCCCGTGTATATGTCCAACTGTAGCCGACTCTGTCACGACTGTAAAACGTTGATGAATTGTTTTGAGCATCATAACCCCTCTAAAACGACAGATGTCAGAATTTGATCCGGTCTGTCTACTAACATTTTGGAAGTTTAGCACGTGATGGTGCAGACATCCTCGGGTAAAATTATTGGGCGCAGTTCAGGAACTTGATTCAGCTTGGATCAGGTGAACAGCCGTGAAAGTGAACTACTTTTGCTCGTCTCTGTGCGTAAGATTGAAAGTTTCATCGTCAGATCAAAGGAGACAAACTTGTGTTTTCGGTCGTTTGTCTGCCTCTCAAATCAGCCATAAACTTTATTACGCAAGTTATCAGTAATGCGTTATCGACAGGTGATAAGATGTGCGAGCGGGGAGGAACCGAGCACAAACGCGCTCAGAAACATTGACATGAACACCCTGGCCGCTATGTTTTTACACAATGTAAATATCTCAAGGTCGTGAGGTGCCTCATCAGCTAACTGCATCAGTGAATATCAAAGAGTTTGCTCCTTTGAAACCTTTCTCTTTAGTAACAAGGTGTTTCAACAGCGCCCCCGTGTGATAGTTGTAGGTAGCGTTTTTAATTATGAGAAAACCCAGAGTCAAATCCAATAAAGCGGTTGCGGTGACGCTGACGTGCAGCCGTGGAACCAAATTCTGGATCTTAAGCTCCTTATTTCCACCAGCAGCTTGAGCAGCACACAAAGCTGAGAGCAGTCAGAGAAACCAGGAGTTAATTAATCCGTTTTTGATCACAGAAAATGAAAAAAACAAAAAAAACAGCAGCAGCCATAAAAGCAGAATCGTGTTTACCACGATGACGTCACAGTGAGGATTTTACCTTCTCTTTCTTCTTCCTCTTCTCGCTGCAGGCGCGAGTCGTACCTCGACGTGTACGATGGCCGACAGCGCGCACTGCTTCTACTGTCGCGAGGACCTCGGGGGGAAGAGGTTCGTCCGTAGCGAGGGGAGGCCGGTGTGTGTTCGCTGCCACACCAAGTTCTGCGCCAACTCCTGCGCCGAGTGCCACCGACCCATCTCCGTGGAGACCAAGGTGTGTCATCAGGTTGCGTTTTCCGGGTTCGGATTCAGAGACAGTTTTGTATATATTTTTTTTTTTAGTCCATATTTCCCTCCCGCGCACCTCCGAAGAAAACCTGCCTCTCTTTGTCCGTCAGGAGCTCAGCCACAAGGGCCGACACTGGCACGAAGAGTGTTTCCGTTGTGCGAAGTGTTACAAGCCGCTGGCCAAGGAGCCCTTCAGCACCAAGGACGACCGGATCATGTGCGGGAAGTGCTGCTCCAGGGAGGACGCCCCACGCTGCCACAGCTGCTACAAGGCCATACTGGCAGGTACGACACGTCACCCGTCGACCCTGATTTTGCGCTGAAGGGGTTTTGGTAAAAGCCGCCCGACTTTCAGAAGAATTCACCTCAACAAATCTCTGGGTCAGCGGCTGAAAAATGCCATTCGACATGTTCGCACTTAATTCACCGCCGGCAGCATCAAACCCTCTTCTCGTCTCCTGCAGGTGCAGAGACTGTGGAGTACAAAGGGAACTCTTGGCACGACGAGTGTTTCACCTGTTGCAACTGTAAACGAGCGATAGGATCGCAGAGTTTCCTCTCCAAAGGAAACGATGTTTACTGCAGCCCCTGCCACGACAAGAAATTTGCCAAACACTGCGTCAGCTGCAAAAAGGTAATTCCTTTCAAACGGGATATTTTTTTTATTCTTTGGGTGCCCGAAGACACTCGAAATCAAAAATAAAAAAATCCACTAAGTAAATGCATTTATAGGATTTCATTTGACGGTAATACCGCTGTCCACGTCGATCTGTCTCCAGCCTATAACCTCCGGAGGGGTGAACTACCAGGACCAGCCGTGGCACGGCCACTGTTTCGTGTGCAGCTCCTGCTCAAAGCCTCTGGCGGGGTCGAGTTTCACCAACCACCAGGACCAGGTCTTCTGTGTCGACTGCTACAAGAGCTCCGTGGCTAAGAAATGCAGCGGCTGCCAAAACGCCATCACAGGTTATCTTAACATTTGAAAATGAAGATTGTAAAAGTAAATCATCTCGAGAGATTTAAGGAGTGGTCACATGTTCCAGCAGATATAACAAAAATTGTTGTCAGGGAGTTGGATAAAAAAAATAAAATAATAATAATATATATATATATATATATAAGACCACTCTAGTTGCTTTCCATCAGACTCCAGGCAAGAGATGGTTTGCTCAGCTGAGTTTAAAGACTGAAAAGAGGGGGAAACAGCGAGCGACTCTAAATTCACTAACAGTGAAAATATACAGTTTTTACTCCCCCCCCCCAAAAAAAAAAATGTGTAAAAACAACAATTCGCCTGGTCGAAGCCATGTTCAACAACTGTGGCTCCTCTTGAAATGAGACAGTCCATCCTCACAGAGGTCCTGTTCCCACCAGAACAGGGATTCGGCTGCCAATAACGCAAGGTTTTCAGGCCGCAAGATATTTAGAAGGAACCGATGACCACCCGAAGACCAAAATGTGTTCAGTGGGACAGCGTCATGTTGTGTTTTCTGACTTCGCAAGTTCAGTACGACTCGTGACCAAAAGGTCAACTCCTCCTCCGCTAACTGCTCTCTTCTCCTCCTCCCAGGTTTTGGTAAAGGAGTGAACGTTGTGAACTACGAGGGCAGCTCCTGGCACGAATACTGCTTCAACTGCAAGAGATGCTCGCTCAGTCTGTCCAACAAGCGCTTCGTAGCCAAGGGGAGAGACATCCTCTGCGCCGACTGCGGCAACAAGCAGTGACGGACAACCTGGGCGTTTGTTTCAAAGCGATTTATATAATCTTAACCGTTTTTCTAACTATACTGTCTCGTTTGAAGGCCGGGGTCTCCATTTTCAACTGTTCTGTTTATTATCCAGTTAAAACATTTTTTTTTTGGGGGGGGGACGACGTGATGGGAAGGACGACGCCAAAATGTAATTTGCTTCGATGCTGCATGCCAACGCGACGACATACCCGGTGCTGAGTGACGGTAATGAGCTTTGTCCTGCTGGTTTGAAACGAGATGCTCCGACGGCTGTGTGTCGGTCTGCCAGTTTTCCGTATCACGTAAAATATGACACTAAAAATCCGTATCAGAGTGCAACATGTGTTTTAAACTTGGACCGACTTCCCTGTTGGCGTTATTAAAGAAGGGGCAGATGAATGCACTGCAGTACCTGAAAGGTAAATCATATACTGATAGATGATGCTTTCTATGAATCTACATGTCAAGGATTTTCCTTTTTAAAAAAAAATCAAAAAAAATCAGTGTTTCTAAAACATGACAACAGCGTTTTTACATATTTTGAATATTTACATACTCAACACATGGTTTGCTGAAGTGTTAGCATTAAGCTAAAGGTTAGCTTGTATTTTTTTTTTTTAAAACATTGCTTGTTGAAATAAATTCCTGAATTATATTTGTTTAAATTGTATTTTTCCATGTACACAAAAAAAACAACAACAACAAAAAAAAAACTGCTTATGTTGGTAGCTTTAATGTCAACTTCTTGTGTTTGCTTGAAAGGTAAAATCTTCCTGTGACCAGATAATCAAAATTATACCCGCTTTTGTAACTGCTAATTGCCAAATATTACAATGCTTCATGTGTGTTTTAAGTAAAAAAATAAATTAAAAAAAAAACTTTATGCACTTTTCTTAACTATTTTCCCTCCAAAGGAAAAAGGAAAATAAATTGGAATATATGCAAACTGCATGCCTGGATGTGTTCCTTTTTTTTTTCCTACAAAACTGAGCATCACGTTTGTTTTTTATTGACCGAACTGTGATATAACACAAACCTTTTTGGGAATCTGTTATATAAAACAATTATAGTTTCACAATAAAGTTCAGAAAGATTTATGGTGTTTTCTTTAACTTCCTCATTTTAGAGAAAGGTGCCAAACTGATAAAAAGTCTTGTGTGTGTGACCTTTAAAGTGAGTCAGCTGTACGTGTGCAGGCAATGTTTACAAAAAAACCCCCAAAAAAACCCCCCAAAAAACAGCATGTTTGTTAGAACTAATAACCTTTCAGCCCGTGTGCGCCAGTCAATTATGGTTTTGTTGTTTCCTTTAATTGATTGACTGGTACGAGGATGTTCAATATTTACATACACGTTTTCCTCCTGCGCACACATATTAACAGCAGGGCACCAATCACAGCCCGACGGCACCAAACGGTCTTTGTTCACAGAGGAAGGTTTGTGATTCATCTTATGCTCCCTCTCAGAGTTCAGTGTTTGAATCCGACGAGACACTTTTAAGATAATCCTCTGCGGCATGAGAGTTTGTTAAAGACTCTGGGCCGGGATTTCATTTTTCAGATTATTTCATTAAAGGTAAGTGCTTCTTCAGTTCTTCCAAGGCTCTAAAAGTGTTTTGATAAACCTTTGACACTTTAAAAGCAGCATTAGCCAATGCTGAGCTGATTAAAAACTGGATACACTCATTTTTTAAATTAATATAATACAAGAAGAACACTGTGTCCAATGTCGCTAGTTTTCCTCGTTTATTACGGTATTTGTGCAGTTAATGCGTAAACATTCTTGTAACTAAAAAAATACCGAGAAAGAAACTTTTTTTTGGGTTTTTTTTCAGACTCGTGATGATTTTCCTTCAAAAGTTTGTGAATCTATTCATCCATTTGTCTTTGTTGAGCTGCCCGGCCTTCACTGTGGAGCGAGGTAAGAATGAATATGAAGACAGAAGTTGTTTGATGAAAGAGAAGCTTGAAGAAAAAGGAAACTTTACAAGATAAATTAAACACTATATAACAGTGGTTAAACACCCCAAGGCCAAGCACTAACAGTACAAAATAAAGTCTCTGTAAGAAACAGCCTGAACGAATGAAGACAGTACGAGAGGGTAAGAGAGCAGCTGTCATACTGTGTACAGTTTAACTGGCAGCCAGCTACTGTCTTACATTTCAATCTGCAGATTCTCAACTGACTCTGTATCACACTGAAATGATATGCAGCAAACACAATCTAACGAGAATCCAAAGTAAGAATACATCCGACAGAAATCAATGACATTAAAAGAAAGGAATCAGTTTTATCATTACAAAACTACAAAGAGAGCAGTAATAGGTGATGGAAATAATTGTTAGTTGCAGGCCTACTCTAATCAAACTAACATATATGTTGACTGTACATTATTTGCTCCCGTCAAGTGCCAAGCTGGCTCAGTCTATGGGGGAAGGTGGCTGACTTCACCTTCGGGTGCAGCCACTGGACACTAAAGCCCGAGGTCTCCATCCCCGCGCTGCAGGAGTTCACCGTCTGCCTCAGCCTGAAGCTCGAGGTATTGACGTCCTTTCCTAAGTTACACTGCCGTCATTGTAAACAGGAAAGTTTGATCGGGGCTGCACAGTTTACGGTGCTAAGAAAATAACGTGTCATGTTTTGTCCACCGCGTCCAGGCCCCGGCTTCGTCTCCATGGACCGCCTTCATGTACCGTCACCCCGACGTCCAGTATGCCGAGCTGGGTCTGGGGGGGAAGTGGGGCCGTTTGGTGGTCTGGCTGTTCGGGAGGGAGTGGACGACCCGGCGGATCGACCTCCGTCTGTCACGGTGGCACTTACTGTGTCTGACGTGGTCACATGCGAAAGACAGACCTGCCCTTTACGTCGATGGCAACCCAGAGGACATCGTGGCAGGTGGGTTTTAGATCCTGTTTTAACGTCTTGTGGTCTCCGTTCCTCGGATAATTTCTTCTTGTAGATGAAACAAGAACCAGTCACAATAAAACTCTACAAAAAAAAAAAGTTGTGATGTCAGTAAATACTGCCGCGGTTCTGCTGATCAGCTGTCCTGTAAGGAGTAGTTTTGATAAATAAATGTGAAATGACGATTTCATTTGGATGCTCTGAAATCTTTATACGAGGTGCGATCTAAAAGTTCAGAGACCCTTCCTGTTGTGACATTCCGCCCCTCTAAAATTCAAACGCCACTAAAAAACGCCTCGCCCGGCACACGGCTTCACTGCCGTCGGGTTTTTCTCAACAATTGTTAAGGGTCTCCATTTCCCACATTTCCCAAGCGCGACGCAAAATTTGATCTCGACGTCTTCTCCCTCTCGCAGCTCACGATGCCGATACTTCTCCCTTCAATCGCTCCTCGTGTGACAAACTAGCCCCCAACGGTTCGCTCACTCTGGGCGCGGAGCACGTCCTGGTGGACGGCGACGTCCGGGTCGTGCCGTTCACCGGCGTGTCGGGCAGATTCTCTCTGTTCCGAATGTGGGGGAGAGAACGCAGCGAACGGGAAGTGACATCGCTGAACTGTACGGAGGGCGAGCTGGTGAAGTGGGAGTGGGACAACTGGAACACTCGGACCTGCGCTCCGCTCCCCGATTCCAGTCTGCAGTGCAGTGAGTGTTTCACATTTCATAAACCCACTATTTACTTCAAGCTTTTCTCCCTTTCCTTCCCTCCCCAGTGTTTATTTGATGCACTTTATGCTCATCAAACGTTTTACATCTTTTTTTTTTTTTTCTTCCAACCAGCTCCACAGCTGCCTTTGGTTTACACCCTCAACGGTCAACTGTTTAATCACCCATTTGGGAATTAAAGTAAATATGGGAGTTATTCTGTGATCAATCGCATCAAGATCACTGAGGTGTCGAGCGGTGTAATTTTCTCTTTGCCAAGCAGAAACCTGCTGTAATTGTTCAGCTAATTCACTTTTTTTTTTTTTTTCCACTTATTGTGACCTTTTCCCATTCATGCATGTTTTTTTTTTTTTTTTTTTTTTTTTCAAAGCTGCAGGAAGAGTTTTGCTGCGAAATTTCAGCAGCAGAAGAAGAAGGAGCAATATTGTACGAGTGTGCCATTTTTATTGGCACAAATTAAAAATCAAAGAAAAGAAGAAATCAGTTAAACGAAGTTAAAATACTTTTACTAGACATACTTGAAAGTTATCCGTTTTTGGTATACGTTAATCCTTCCTGTGGTTTTATGTGTTTTTGTTGTTGTTGTTGTTTACTGCACTATGTCTGACAGAATGGTCCACTTACGAGGTGAGACTGATGTTTGCGATCATCCGTCACGACGGGAACAACACCGAGCTCTACACAGCCAGAGACATCGCACATCATTGGGTAAAACAAAAATAACAACGGTCCATTGCTCTTTTTTTTTTTTTTTTAAACTATCGAATCGGACAACCGCTGTTGTTTGAAGTTTTGAAATGAAGCAGAAGAGTTGGGAACCAGAAGAAGCGACGCAAACAGTTGTGGCGACGCTGACGCCATTCAAGGAATATTGCAAACGGAGAAAGATCAAAGCCGAACAAAACATGTCCGCAACGATCATTTTTACTGCCACTGCATGGCACTCTGCTCACATCGGAGGAGGGTTTCTGTTGTTTACAGCTCGTTGAGTTTTGGCACACAGCGATAGTAATGGGTCGACGCTGATTTGTTAGAGGCCCGAGCTCTACAGCGATCCTCAATCTCAGTGTGGTCAGGTTCATATATGGACGCAGCGAGTTTGCGTCTGGTAACGCCTGGCTGACTGCATACGGCCAGTTTGGGTGTAATGCGTGTGTAAATCTAAAAAAAAAAAAAAAAAATAGTAATAATACAGAGTATGAAAAGGTTTGAATACATGTTAAAACATGCCTTTAGACAAAATAATTCACCACATTCTAGTGCGTAAGCTTTGACCGTGTTCTCCTGCAGTGAACCTAAGCGGCTGTAACACCGCTATCTGCCGTTTGTTGCTCCTGCAGCTCAGAGATGTCCTTCCGACCGACATCTACCTACACAGAGTGTCTGTGTTTGAATTAACCAGGTAGGAGAAGATTCACATTTACGACACTTGACTGGGTGTATTTTGTAATAAAAAAAAATTGGTTTAAATGTCATTTCAAAATCAGTTAAACCTCGTTTGATAGTAAATGTCAGAAAGGAGGAACTGACTTGAGTTTCTCTGATCTCTGCAGATCCAATGAGGAAGACCTCGTAAAAACATCATATGAGGACAGGCTGGTAAGCATATCGGAGCTCGACTGATGGCTCGACCAGGCTGGTATATATCAGCCGATACTGGCTTGATGCAGGTATAGCCGTCGCACTGCAAGTGCACATGTAGGCTGATGATGAATATTAGGACAGAAACAGAGTCTACTACCAAATTGAAGGAATCTTTTGTCAAAATTATTTGTTTTACCATCATACACATAATGTCTCTGGGAAAAAAAAAATCGGTTTCTACGATGACTTTGAAAATTGTATTTCTTGACTAAATGTGTGTTTGGTTCTTCAGATGCAGTGGGATACCCCCAATAACAACAGGTAACACTGTACAGGTTCACTGTTTCCTAAATATTGTACAAAATGACAGTGGCTAGGCATGAAGATGCACTGCCAATTTCTAGCTCAAATTATAATCTTTTGATTATGCATACACTATATGCAAATGTATAAGCATGTAACATTTTTTTGGGCTTTGAATTTAGTAAAATAAAATGTCACACTTGGTCAAACTCTTCTGACCTGCTTGCTGTTAAACAAATCACTTTTTTTTTTTTTTTTACAGTAAGAAGAGAAAAGTAAAGAACAGCAGAGCTTATTGCATGAAAAAAAAAAAAAGAAGTAAATTGTCACTAGGAATGACAGCAAAGCAGAGCAGACATTTATACTGCATGCTTCTTACTGACCTCTAAAAAAAAAAAAAAAAAATCCTTAAAACAAAAACTTAAAAGGCAAAAGTAGTCACCGGTGCACTTGCTCATTTCCACACAAAAGCCGTTCAGGCTCAGTTCGACTCTACTTTCTTTTTTGCATTGGCTAAAAGTTGTGGATAGTGCCCGGTAACCTGTGTTGAGGTTCAAAGCAAGCTGAGCCGATACTAAAAAGTGACGTGAAAACACTACCGACTGGTGTGTGAGCAACACGGGACGTCCGGCAGTCGCAATTTAGTATATTCAGTGGACCACTCCATTAATGGCAACCTGTAAAACCGTGGCAGAGGTTGCCGTTTGGTTGGATTGAGCGAGGGTGAATGTTGCATTGAAGTTGACAGTTTCATTCAGCGTCGCTACAGTAACAACGCCACATTTATAAGGTGCTGCGCGCAGTGAGAAACAAAATCCAGAAAAGTACTTGGTGCCAAAAATCAAGTACAGTCGAGTCTAGCACATCCGTAACGGCAGTGGAAAAGAGGCTTTTGGTCCCAACTTCTGATGAATTGTCAAAGTATGAAGTAGAGTCCTTTGGAGGAGTCACAAGATAAAATGCCTGGAAACCAAAATAAAATGCGAACTTGAACTCTCCGTCTCCCCTGCAGGTTCCACTGCCTGGTTTACGTGAGTGTTATCCCCAGCATGGACGTGGCAGCGGTGAAGAATGAGGTGTACACGGACCTCAGCGTCCCCTACAACCACCCAAGTGGTTTGCTGCAGCTGCTGGCTGACGCGGCCAACATACACACCACACCTGTCGGTAGGGAAATACGTCCCAACAGTCGGCGATTGGGAATCGTTTGCAGAAAAACAAGATTCTGGATTCACGATAACATACTAATCTGTTTCCCAGAACGTTTCTCCTTTGCCACCATCTTCCCTCCTGTTGTGGTGACAGGGACCTCACCCCCCGCCTCTACTACCCCAAGATCACCCTCCACTGTCTTCCCTGCCACTACACTTAAAGCCCAAGACATCAGCACCACCAAAAGTGCTTCCACCATCGCAGGAGCAGCAACCACCTTGACCACAGGACCCGCAAACATCTCCGGTCAGTCTGGTGATTCGCCGCCTACATCACAGTTCTGTATCGGTGACGTTAATCAGCTTCTGATTTGTCTCGATCTTCTCTGCAGACCTCTATTTTGAGGTGAAGGTGAACGCGTCTATAGCAGGAGACTGCGACCCCGAACAGGTCGTTCCCACCTGGGTACGTCACACGCAGCAGCCAAGCACTTATTTCGAGAGATAACGACGCAGATTTAGATTCACCGTTATTAAACGCGGCCAGCAAAGACGTCTTCACAGGGGAAGGGGAAGCCAAGTAGTATTGTGTGAAAAATATACATACAGTAGATGAAGTACAAAACCCTCTTTTGTGCCTCCGCCCACCAGTCGAGTTGCAGTTTACATCCATATCTGTCCAGATTCATGTAATATATGCAGTGACAACTCCGAACGAATTTGGCCAGTGAATCTGTTTTCCGATAGAACACAACAGGTTGGAGCCATGACATTAAACAGAGCTTCCAATGTGGATGTTTGCTGTAAAGAAACTTTAAATTCAAAACGCGGACGCTCCGCACACACCCTCAACCTGACAAGCGCAGAAGATCTATACGACGAGCACAGTTTCAAGGCAGAGATTAAGTGTCGCCAATTGTGTATCTGACCAAGTGGGAAATCTGGTCAACAGCTTCCATTCTGTTCCCGAGTTATGCAACACGTTCACAAGGAGGGGACGGATATTGGGTCACAGTGACTTCTGACCACCAAAATGTAATCAGTTAGGAAATGGCACATGATGCCGTTATTTCACTGTGAGGAAAAGACATATGACACGATTAGGAAATGAGCTGTGCCGCTGATGGAATCCAGTTATGATGCTTTTAGGAAACGGCACGTGACGCAATTATGGCCACCGTTAGGAAACGGCATATGATGCTATTTGCAAAAAGTGTACATGCAAATGCCCGTAATGACCTCAGCTACTAAATCTCCTCTTAAAAGCTCAACTCCAGTCTACCTGATGCCTTGATGACAGTGCTTGACCTTCAGCTGCTCCCCAAAGTTGAAAGGTACAGTATGCGATGCAGCTGCAAAACCATCTGTTTCCAGAAATGTCTGATGAATGTGAAAATCTCTCCGCGTGAACGACTTAACTTGCTTACGGATCTCACTTCCAGACTTAATCCCAACCTGCAGTCACGCCTCTTCACTTCCGATAGAGTAAGTAAACAGAAAAAAAAAAAAAAAAAGACCTCAGACCGAGTGAAGTCGTTGCGATTTTTAAGGACATCACTTTTAGTGATTTTAACAACTTAACGCTGATACTCGATTTCTTTAAATCTCGTAATTTTTACGACACATGATTATAGTTATTTGGTTATTGCTCCAGATTTCTTTTTTTTTTTTTACGTTTACTCTGGCTGAAGGTGGAAAAACCTCACCGCTGAAACCCAGCACAAAGGAATGTTTTTGTGTGCTCGATAAATCTACAAACCAGAGCTCGACCGATTGATCTGTAGGCAGATTTTATTGGATGCTATTGTCTGAAATACATTGATATGGGAACTTTTTTCTTTTTAGAGAACATCGTGCAGAAAAAAAAGATGCTTGGGGTTGTTTGGATTTTTTTGTTTTTCTGTTGGTGTGTGTTTTAAATCAACAGTTATGTATACTTGTGAAATTCCCAGTGAAGTTTGACCGTTTCGGTGCACTGGCGTTATTATTAATGTTAAACTGTAAAATATCCTGGCTCAATCACACATCTTTGTCGCAAGTGTTTGATGAACACATTTCGGCCAATGTGTCGATTTCGTATATATTTTTACTTCCTAATATTGGCATCCGCCCCCAAAAAGTCCAGGAAAGGTCGGGCTCCATTACAAAAGTTAGAAAAAGGTTAAATTGCTGAGAATAAATAATAACTTAAAAGCATATGTTCTGTCTTGATATGAAAATACTGTTTCTCCTCCCGTAAGCTGTGTTGCATCCTCTTGTTCTCTCCCAGGTGTTCGTACACAGAGCTTCAAGGTACGGAACAAGTTGTTTTTACACAAATTTCCATCATCATGAACCAATAACAACTTTGTCGCTGTCTGCAGAGAGAGCTTTGTTTTCCAGATCCAGGTTATGATGCTGCTGTCAGACACACAGGAAATCGAAGAGCAGATACGACGCCTGCTGCTGATGCCGTACAACAATGGGTCCGTCTCCATAGCGACCGAAGACATAGAGATAAGCCGCATACGTGAGTGAGGTTCGGGTTCAGCGGAAGACTTCACGCGCAACATTGAAAAACCTGACGAGTCTGTTTAATCTTAATCTCCTTCTGCACTTGTGTTTACCGTCTCACCGCTTCAGTGATATTCAAGTGCAACGCAGAAACCCACCAGACCCGGAAAGGCCTGTTTGCGTGGCCCGACACTTCAGGAGGAAAAAATGCCACTCAGATATGCCCAAAAAATCCTTGTCGCTGCGCCACCCGGCACTGGTGAGAGCTTCAACGAATCATCAAATTTTGAAGCGTTTGTTTAAGGATTCATTCTATACAGGCTGGTCACTGCGGGGCACGCTCACCACTACGGCACAGGCACAAAAAATAAATAAATTGGGATCATTATTAGTAATCTACCTATTTTGGATGTAGAAAATAATTATACAAACGTTGCACAAACACGCAGACAGGTCCTAAAAGTTCCTCAGTATTAACTTACAAAACCCAAGTGATGGAAATAATATTACACTGGCATAAACTTCCTGCGAGGCTGTGCTTAGCTAGTCTGAGTAGGGCCGTGTGATAAATTGATATCTTATCCCGTTATGATACGAGACTGGACGTCATCTTACATATTGCGTGTCGGAATATTAGGATATGGCGTGAATGTTGTCGTTTTCTGGTTTTAAAGGCCGCTTTACATTAAAGCGGTGTCACTTTCTGAACTCGTTGGACTGTTGTAGCTTTTCTACTATTTGCCTTTAGCCGCTCAGTCTACATTACTGATCACTATTTATCAAAAATCTCACTATAGAAATATTTCATGAAAGCACATCTCGACACTATTGTTGCAATATATTGGTCAAAAATATTGTGACATTCAATTTTGTCCATATCGCAGAGCTCTAAGATAATGTTGGCCTTCGCCCCATCTTAGGATAGCACGCTAGCATTTGCGAATTGGTACAAAAAAAGTTAGTTGATATATATATATTTACAAGACCAACACTGTCATTCGTGATGCCGCACAGCTAGCAAAATAAAATACACACAAAATACTTTCTTATATTTACTGGCTAAATCAGGTGATTGTTTCATGTATTTAGCTGCGGTCAACATCAATTTAAAGCATCAATAACTTTAGGTCTACCTGAGAATTGATTACATCCGTTGGTCTATACTGTGTGTGTGTGTGTCCAGGACTTTGTTTGTTGATTCAGTGTTGCAATACTCACCGATGGCTGTGCTGTAAAACTATTAATCAGGAGCTCAATGTCACTAATGATTGGACTTTAACGATAGGCGATCCCCAGAATCAACAGTCTCGCAGCTGCGTAAGGACTCGCGTGTCTAAAATCCATCTTCATCATCATTTTCCGCTTTTAAAAACATAGCTGGATGCCTTTTTTTTTTTTTTTTGTGCCAAAGTCAAGAGTGTAGAAAGCAAAAAGTTGACAGAAGTTGAAATTGGAGCTATAGCAATAAGAAAGGGAGTTAGCAGATTTTTAGAAATATACAAATAGGATGACGAAAGCAACCTTTTTTTTAAAAAAATATCCTGTTTTAAAGGAAACATTTTTAAGCTTATCTCATTGTCCACCACCTGTTTTTCTGACAGCAAACTCGGTACCTACTGGATGTCTCCAGACTTGAACGACTGCCCTCTAGCGGTGGAAACTATTCCTGATCTGGACCATGTCGAAGTCACTGCTGGTCTGTTACACGCTTTTTCTGTCCGACAGTCCCCGATGGTTTAGCTTTCCACTTTTAAAATTCATTATTGAACACATTATTTCACAAATTTAAAATCCCTGCAACAACAGATTGATGACATGCATTATTTCACCGGTTGTATTATTTATCTCCAGATAATGCTCTGGATGTGCTGGAGATGATTAAAGATTTACTGAGAAATCACTCCACACTCAACTACCAGGAGCTGGCCACAGTCCTCAACAAGCTGAAGGACGTCGTTGACGTCAGTGTGGTCAGGCCAAACCTGGGCCAAGCTCTCATTAACATCATTTCAGAAATACTGGAAACTGACAGCGACCTGGTGCCTTTTACTAACACGTAAGGAGGGAAAACTGAATTAAAAAAAAAAATCCAAATTGAGGCTCGACTAATCCGACATCAGTGTACTAAGCCCTTCTCTGTCTTCCTCTACAGCATACTAAATATTACAGAGGCCGTGGGAGACAGGATGGTGGACTACGAGGGCTCGTTCACCCTGGTTGCTCCGGTTGTTGCTATTTCAGTGCTGGATGTAGTTCCTGGACAGTTTGGCAGTTTAACTTTTGGTGTGTCGTCTGATTGGACAGGAACAAAACCTGAGGTTGGTAAAAAAAAAAAAAAAAAAAAAAAAGTCTTTAATCTGTCGGCTAACGTTTGGACGTCAATAGAGCAGGAGAAAACATCACTTTTGACTCACTTCCTTCCACTAAATGGGGTAAAACACATCAGAGAAGACAAACTAAGAAGGGACATAAGAATACAGTATAGTGAAGACCATATCTTTGGGCTGCAAAAACATTTATTTATTTAATTTTTTGATTAATGTGCTAACTGTTTTTTTTTTTTTTAATTGATTGATTGTTGGTTTTTAAAATTGTGAAAAAAAATTAATGAATTAATTCCAAAAATTTTTACATTCTCATTCTTGAGTCTGCACTGAATCTCAAAAATGACTTTAACCGTTGCTGTTAACTAAAAGATGCTGTCCGAGTCTGAACTAAAGAAACGTGTCTTTATGTTGCAGATTTTTATCAACAGGCATCCCTTCAACAGTACAGTGGCTTTCATCTCCCTGCCGTCGGCCCTGCAGCACAGCTTCCCAAAACAAGACCTGAACCAGAACCCAGCAAGAGTCCAGTTTCAGTTCTACGGCATCCCGATGCTCTTCAAGGTTCTAGTTCATTTGAATTTATTCAGTTTTATTCATTCTTAACGCAGCATGTTACGTTAAAAAGCACAAAAAAACCACCAAAAAAAAACAAGCACTGGTTTTTAAACACTTTGGTGCAAATATACTTATCTCGGATACCCATCAGTGAAATAACTTCTTCATATTTATTTTGTTATTATTTTCAGAGCAGCCCAAAGGAACAGACCCTCAACACCTTTGTGGTGTCAGCCAATGTGATCAACGCCAGCTCTCCCATCAAAGACCTCATTGAAGACGTCCAAGTCACGCTCCGCCATCTTATACCCAATACGGTAGGAGAGGCTTTCCTTTAACGAAACACTGCTGCCAATATAATGAATAAATGAGTGCAATTCCTTTTCCTCTCTGTTAAAGCTTTACAAGGAGGTGCAGTGTGTGTACTGGAACTTCAATAAAAACAGTAGGTCCTGATTAAAGTCGCCACTCTTCCAGTGTTACAAATGCTGGATGAACTGTGTGATATTGAGTGTCAGTGTTCCCTTTCAGATGGACACGGAGGCTGGGATGATTACGGCTGCCGAAAGTACAACAGCAGCCCAGACTACACAACGTGTCTGTGTGATCATCTCACACACTTCGGAGTCCTTCTGGTACGAACCGTTTATTACAAGACTTGCAGTTTCCGGGTAAGCACCCTCCGGCTGAAGAGGAACATTTTAAAGTTTAGGTAATGGTAGTGATGCTGGTAGTAGCGTTACAGATGGTAGTGGTAATAGCATATCGGTTGTAGACAGGGGAGGATGGTTCAACTGAGATTTAACCAGCAGAGGGCACTCAAAGAACAATTTATAAAGATTACCTGCAGCCAAGCAAAGTTTGACACATTCATTGTTTCTGAGGAGCCTAAGAATTTTTTTTTAAAAACATGCTTCCTGTTTTCTCATTTAAAAACAATTGAAGTCCTTTAAAAAAAAAAAAAAAAAAAAAAAAAAAAAAAAGATCAGTGCACCACATTACATATATCTGAACTTCAATGGTCTGGGTAGAAATATTTTCCAAAATTTTCTTTAAAAGGGCCGTAAATCTAAATATTACTGAAACTAACCCTTAATATAACTTTAATCGGTCGAGGCAGATGGCCGCCCGCCTCCGAGTCTGGTTCTGTTGGAGGTTTCTTCCTCTTTTCTGTTCTTCCCACTGTCGCCAGTGCTTGCTTACATGGGAGTTGTCGACCTTGCTGTCTTACGTGCCCTACGATGACTTCTGTAGTGATTTGGCGCAATATAAATACAACTGAATTGAATATATAGTACAGCATATAGTGCAAATAATGTATAGTATAAAGTAAGGTTTGCAATTTCGTAATTTGTTTGGCTGTCACCAAATCTCACGCAAAGACACAAATCAACTGCTCATTAATGCATCTTTCAACACATTCCTTACCGCGATCGTGGCTTCAAAAGCCGTACATTTTTACCAATCGACCACAAATGTACACTTTCTGTTTTAAAAAAAACAACTAAAAATGTCCTTGAAAAACTCTAAACAATAATACATGGTGGATTTATTGGGGTCTTTCAACAGCAGACTTGTTGCTGTAGCGAGTATTTATGGAAGCAGGACGGTGTGTGTGTGTGTGTGTGTGTGTGTGTGTGTGTGTGTGTGTGTGTGGGATTGACTCCCAAGTAAATTACAGGTCCTGTGTTTGTGTTAATCAACGAGCGTGTCACCCAGTGCTCCACTGTGGCTCATTGATGAGGTTTTAATAGTTGTGAGACAACAGCAGAGCTGTGCAGCACAAAGGATTATAATATATGCAGGCAATACCTTGTTAGCGGCATTAATTCATTGCTGGTTTTGTGTTTTCATTGGTTTTGATGATGATAGAAAAAATATACAGTAGCCCAGTAATTTGAGTGTTCCACTCGACGAGTTAGAAAGGCGCAGGTCTTCATGCCAGTTTGTTTGGCAGTACAAACAGGAGCCCGTTAAGGGCTTTTAGAGACAAACAAATACAGATACTCTCCTGCTAAGTGTGTGTTTGTGTGTAGGATGTCTCCAGGACTCAGTTGGACCCGGCTAATGAGCAGATCCTGGCCATTATCACCTATGCTGGCTGTGGAGTCTCATCACTGTTCTTGGGAATCACTGTTCTCACCTACACGGCTTTCGAGTAAGACTCCAACCAGAGTTGTTATCATATGATTGTTTTCTGCTTTTTTAATACACTGACTGTGTTTCCATGCAGCCTGGTTCATTTGTCTGTCTGACTACAGCCCTGTCAACTACAATTCAGATACATTTGAAAACTATCCCTGTATTTTGAGGCACACAATCATTTTCACATCTATATTATTTACACTGAAATGCCAATGACACATTCATGTAACGATTCGTATCACTATTAAATGTTTCTCTGTACGTGTATCTACATTTAGTGATTTATTTATGCACATGAACATTTCCCATAATGGTACAATTTTATTTTCTCCTATTCAGTGTTAAATCTTGTGCTCTCTGTGTCTTACCGTAAATGCTTTACTTCCATGTCCGACGTAGAAAGCTCCGTCGAGACTACCCCTCTCAGATCCTCATCAACCTCTCTCTGGCCCTGCTGGGTTTGAACCTAGTGTTCCTGGTCAACTCCTGGCTGTCCTCCTGGGCCGTGTACGGACTCTGTGTGGCCGTGGCGTCCACGCTGCACTACTTCCTCCTGGCGTCATTCACCTGGATGGGATTAGAGGCCGTTAACATGTACTTCGCCCTCGTCAAAGTATTCAACGTCTACGTGCCCTCATACATCCTCAAGTTCTGTGCTCTGGGATGGGGTGAGTCATGTCTTTGCTTGACTGACTAACAGTGAGCGGCTATAAACACTTCAAAACAGAATGCGGAGACATGACCAACTCACAAAAGCCTTAAAGCTAACCGAGTATCGTCGTCATTATTTCTGAGGCTATGAAACGTGCTGTAGAAACATTTGAACTCTTCCTCCAGGTCTTCCTCTGGTGATCTGCATCCTGGTGCTCATCGTGAACAGAGAGGCGTACGGCAGTCACCTTTACACAGATCCTCAGTCTACTTTAGAGCCATTGGACAACTCGGACAACTTGTGAGTTCTGGCTTCCTCCCATATTCATTTTCTATGATGCATCTTTGAAACAAAAGTGCGCTAATCAGTGAGACTGAAAAATTCTATATGGACTGGCTGCGATAAAACTATACTCACGACTTGGTGTCATTGATGATTTGGAGGTTTAATGCAACATTAAGCATTCAAACACAATTCAAAACTACATGCAACATGTGCTTTGCTGCTTTGTACTTGTCTACAACTGCTATTCTGTGGTCCTTTCATGAGTTTATTTTTCTCAAGCATCTTGTCACTGATAGTTAAACATCTACAAACAATTAACCCCCTACGCAGTACAGTACAGGGCCTGATATACAGCATAGCAACATTTATATCATGTTTTAATATGTTTTCTACCTTTATATCAATCCGGTCAATATTTCCAAGAGATTAAGTACATTTATAATCAAGCTGATGTCAGTGTCATACTGAAAGTCTTGTGACATGGTGTCAACATTTTTATTGGCTTCTCAAGTTTTGTATGAATGTATTTGCAAAAAAGTCATTCATTCACAAATGGGTGACTGTGCAAATAAACCATACTCCATTTAAATGTTTCACACTGCAACTCCCTCTCACCGTGGCACAAACTGTGTAAGTGCAGGAAAACCACCACTGACCACAATATCTCCCCCTCTCTTCCGACAAATTTAATTTATGCATCGCTGTCCTCCCCTACCGCCCGACATCTTTTTTTTTCTTTTTTTTTTTTAATGCTTTTTCTGCTCCCTCAGCTGTTGGCTCCAGGACGATGTGACATTTTATGTGTCCGTGGTTGCCTATGCTGGACTGGTGCTTCTCGTCAACATTGGGGTAAATAATTTGAACATTTCATTTAAGTTCAAATGACTAAAACAAGGCTCATGTCCACTTTTTACTTGGTAACGTATCACAGTGGTCTCCTCTTTAGCTTTTAGCTGTCTATCTATATTTTCCTGCATACATCCTTTCCGTTCTCCTGTAGTTACTCTCAGCCTTCGTTTTAATCTCCTCTTAGGTTTTTGTGGTGGTTTTGATCCAGATTCGCCGAATGCGAGTCAACAGCCCGGCAGGAACCCGGAGCGGACTCATGCACGACCTGAAGGGAGTTGCCAGTCTCACTCTGTTACTCGGACTGACATGGGCCGTTGGGTTCTTTACCTGGGGACCAGCCAGAACAGTTCTGCTGTATCTGTTCTCTGGACTCAACAGCCTGCAAGGTTGTTGTTTCCTTTTTATTACAGGGAGAGTTGCTGAAAGGTGGATAATGTCCAGCATGTCTTTAAACGCAAACATCAAGAGAACATGCAAACCTTTTGCAGTCAGCAACCTTTTTGTGCTTTCAGTTTTCTCTGAGGTACTGAAATCATGAGCGCCTTTTAGTTTTTAAAGATGGGTTTTAGTATCTAACCACCATGTAACCATTTGCCCGCTATTTGTGACGTTTGAGCAGCTGTATTAATACTTGGTTCACCTACTATCACCATCGCCTCTGCTAAACTTCTTAAGTTTTTCGTGGCTGATTTAAACAGCAATGACTTAAAGCTCTCTGGAGTAAAGTTTTGCTTTTAACGCTTACTTATTTTTGAATAATATATACAGTGAACCCTCGTTTTTCGCGGGGGTTACGTTCCAAATAGAAACCGTGATAGGCCTTAGTTTTATTTTTTTTACAATTATTATACAACTCCATAATACAGGGGTATTAATGAAGCTAATATTTTTGAAAAAAATGTCCCCTTGGGGATTAATAAAGTAACTACCTACCTACCTACCTACCTACCTAATGATAAAACGTGAACATGCAGATACTCATGAACAGTTTATGAGGGTTTGTTTAGACGGACTTGGAACTGTGAGGAAGCCTAAATTGCTAATAGAAATGTTGTAATGATAATATAATGATAACCAGTCCTGTCTTAAACCTCATACTTCAAAAAAAAAAAAAAAATCTCGTATGAAACCCATTGTGTGTGTTGCTTTGTTTTATTTATTCAGTGAAGATCTCCAAACCAGTCATGCAGTTTATGTCCCACTTCACGATTGCAGTTCAAAAGAGACCCAGAAAAAGAAGGAGAAATCAAACGGCTAAATGATGCAACTCTTTCACAACTGTTTTACCTCAGCTGGCCTTCGTCTTCACACTTTCTCTGTATCTCAAAGTGACGCAACCACCAGTGTTTACTTCTGGCAATGAAATGCCGAGCTCAAGTGCAAATTAAAAATATCTGCTGAGGGAACAAAGAGCCACAAACCAAGATCCAATCTAGTCGCCCAAAAGCTCATGACCTTGTCTCTCTTTCCTCTTTATTCCAGGACTTTTTATCTTCCTCTTCCACTGTCTAATGAAGGAGAATGTCAGGAAACAATGGCGGATTCACCTCTGCTTTGGACCGTTTCGACTTGAGGAGCACTCTGGTAAGACAGTCACGCAATGCAATGACGTGAACTCGTCACGTCAATCAACCTACTTTTATGGAAACCATTTGTGAGGATTTTAAATTTGTAAAGAAATAACCATATAGTAATTGATACTAAGCAAAGACCTGTGATGACCTTTTACATACTTACTATGGAAGCAATGACAAAAGTACAACTTTGGGCTTATTTTGTATTACTTGCGTCTGCCACTGTCGTCCAGAGTGGAGCAACTCGGCATCCGTTGGAGTCGTGACCAAACCCAGAGCAAATCCTCCTGGGCCGTCGATACCATCGGTCCGCTCGGTCAAGTCCAGCTCCACAGACAGCACATCAGCTTCCTCCGACTCCAGTCACAGAGACTCATCCTGCAAGAGGCCAAACCTGGGTGAGAAAAGACAGCAAGTCCAAAGCAGCAAATATCCTAACAAATTAATAACTATGCGGGGGCCATTTTAGTGTACTAAGAAGGCAAAAACATGAGGATGAACAAATGATTATCTTAGAATGAAAGCAGAACAAAATTGTTAAATGTGTGCGGGAAATAAAAAGGTTTTGACTTCAATTATAATCCATGATGAAGATGAAACACGTTAATGAATTCTTAATCCAAATCTATTGTAAGACATTTAAGGTTGCCATTAAAAGTTCCAAATCATCTTGTTTAGATTCAGCCTCCTTCACAGGAAATGATGATCACAGATTTAGTCAGACATCACAGTCCCTCGGCTGCCAGAATAACAGTGAAGGTCACTGCTTACATTAATGAGACTGCGCTGACGTTAAATAATTACAAGGCTTTGTAATTAAGCTGGTTTAAACACAACTGAAAATATATGATTGTTACTCCTTAAAAGGTTTCCTTCGCCATCTGACAGCTTAATTTAAGTTTAACCCCGAAATCCCTGGCACAACGTCCCGATCCACGTCGAGAAATGATCAGTTCTTCACACCTCTAAATTGCTCACAGATGTTTAATTATCTTGCAGGCCTTTTAGTGGATTCCATGGCTCTTCCTCATGCCCAGAGAAGCCCCTCGGGTACAGGAGCTCTGCCTTCCTACAGGGCAACGAACCCCACACCCGGATGGAGGAATCACCTGCCGAACCAGCTAGAACAATGATGAAACCGACACATATATATACACTTGCATACACACGCGTAGAAATGCTAATTCCAAAATCAATGATGAAAAGCTTGAAATCTGAGGCAGCAGCCTACACATGCTGTACGTCAATACGAGACACAGAGATGTGTAATCAGTGCCGTGCGGAGACAAATTTAACTGCAAGGCACCACTGTATTCCAGCTTCATTAGATCATTTTTTTCCCCATGCAGTTCTATTGTTGCTTTTGTTTTTGCTAAATATTGTAAAAGAGCCTGTAATTATGAAGACATGAGCAGTTGCATCAGTACCAAGGAGGAGTTGGTTGCCAAGCAACTGGTGAGTGGAGCCATGGTGACAATGAACCGTGGTACCACACAGTTAGTGTGAAAAAAAAAAAAAAAAAATTTTAAATTTAAGATGACAAAAGTCTCCCTGTGCTCCTTCTTTACCTCATTTAAGTCAGAACATGTGTTATCCAGGCAAAATCAAAAAATTCTTCAACCATTGCTTAATTTAATTTTAACCTTTGTTGTGAACAACAGTCATTTCTTCAATTGAGGCCGTCACTGCTGCTCACTTTATAGATTCCACACATATTTTGAAAATAGTGCAGTCTAAATATGGTTCTAGTATTTTATCCCCGGTGGATTGAACGGGCGTACCTAATAAAATGGCCCAAGAGCGTACATTTTGTATACACCACTGGCTCTGATTGGGGCCGGTCTGTAGCGTCATAGAAACGTAACCGCAATCTATGCTGTATTCATTGTTCCCATAATGGCTGACCGATGTTTGGGGATATTTTTTGCTGTTGCCTTTACTGTATATTATCTGTTGGACATTAACATCTGCACAACGTAAAGCAAACCTTCACAAGAGGAACAAGAAAGCTACAATGTATGCCATGTTTCACAAAACGATTAGGTTTCAGAACGATAGAGGTGTTAACGTAATTACAAAAGTTTTAAAAAATATATTATTGATGCCATTGCAGCCACTAAAGTGAAGGTTGTCTCTGGTAAGCAAAGAAGAAATGCCATGCCGGTCAGAATAGAGAAAAGAGAGTGTCGAAAAGCTGAGCGCAGGTGGCGAAAAACAAATCTCCAGGTTCACTGTGACATCTATAAAGTAAATGAGAAATGCAGGGCAGTCTCTTCTTCTCCGACATCATTGCCAAAAACAATAACAATACACACGCCTTATTTGCTACCGTCGACAGGCTAACGAACCCTCTAGTGTCAGTAGCTGCTGAGCTCCAGTCCACCTGGGCGTGCAATCAATTTGCCTTTTTTTTTACTGACAAAATACAGAAAATTAGACGAGCAGTAAGTGCCTCCACACCAACCACAGGATATGTGTTGTCCCCGTCTCTAAATAATATCCACTCAAATATCATGGAACAATTTCATTCAATCAACCATGGAAGTCTGGAAGACATTATACAACATCTGAAGTCCTCCTCCTGCAGCTTGGATATTATACCAACACCCTTTTTCAAAAATATTTCAAACTGCATGACCACTGATCTTTTACAAATTGTAAACTCATCCCTTCTCTCTGGTATCTTTCCTCAGGCCCTAAAAACTGCAGTTATCAAACCACTTCTAAAGAAGGCTAATTTAGACTCCGCAATAATGAAAAATTACAGGCCATTATCAAACCTCCCATTTTTGAGTAAAATAATTGAAAAGGCGGTTTTTCAACAGCTGAATAACTTCTTGGCCGTAAATAAGTGTTTTGATGTCTACCAGTCAGGCTTTCGACAGCACCATAGTACTGAAACTGCTCTTAAGGTTTTCAATGACATCCACTTAAACACAGACAGTGGCAGAATTTCAGTCTTAGTATTATTGGGTCTCAGTGCTGCATTCGACACGTTCAACCAAGACATACTACTAGACAGACTAAAAATCTGGGTGGGACTCTCTGGCACAGCACTAAACTGGTTTGAATCCTACTTGAAGGACCGAGAATACTTTGTGTTTACAGCTAATTATACATCAGAGCGGACTAAAATGACGTGGTGTTCCCCAAGGTTCAATTCTGGGGCCTCTTCGGTTCAACATCTACATGCTTCCACTGGCTCAGACTATGGAAAACAACAAAGTGTGTTATCATAATTATGCAGACGACACAAAGATTTATATAACTAAATCACTAGGGAACTATAATCCCATGCAAAGGCTGTAAATGCATTGAACAAACCAACAACTGGATGTGCCAGAATTTTCTTTAAGTAAACAAAGATAAAACAGAAGTAATTGTTTTTGGTTCCAAGGAAGAACGATTGAAAGTCAGCGCTCGGCTTCAATCGCTGATGTTAAAAACCACAAACCGAGCCAGAAATCTAGGTGTCGTCACGGGCTCAGACCTCAATAACAGCCATGTTAAGACAATTACAAAAATCAGCCTACTATCACCTGAAGAATATATCAAGGATTAGAGGACTTATGTCTAAACAGGATTTGGAAAAAAAAAAACATGTCCACGCATTCATCTTCAGTAGACTAGTTCAGTAGTGTGTTTAAGGATCTCTGTAAAAAGTCAAGACAGCTGCAGCTCGACTCCCCACTAAGAGCAAGAAACTGGATCACATCACTCCAGTTCTGGAGGTTTTTACGCCGTCTTCCTGTCGAACAAAGAATCGACTTCAAAATCCTGCTGTTGGTCTAAAAAAAGATCTGAATTTTTTAGGGCCAAAATAAATTTCTGACCTGCTGCTACCTTATGAACCATCCCGACCCCTCTGGTCGTCTGGGACTGGTCTACTTTATGTTCCCAGAGTCGGAACTAAACATGGAGAGGCAGCGTTCTGTTTTTATGCTCCACATATCTGGAACAAAGTCCCAGAAACCTGCAGGTCTGCAGCAACTCTCAGCTCCTTTAAAATCAAAACTGAAGACTTTCCTGTTTGCTGCCTTTCACTGAACCAGATTTGAGGATGTCTTAAACTGCACTTTAATTTTGATCCTATTTTTTTTTTTTTTTTTTAGCTTGCTTAATGTTTTAATCACCGTTCTTAATTGTTTTGTTTTTTTAATGTTCTTTTCTTTTGCCTGATGTTTTGACGATTTTAATGGTTTTATGTGAAGCACTTTGAATTGCCTTGTTGTTGAAATGTGCTATACAAATAAACTTGCCTTGCCTAAATTATTTGGTAAATTTTAAAGCCATACTTTGTGGATTGCACAAGTTCCAGATCATCCAATAATCCAATAGCTTACTATCAGGCAAGATATTAGGTAAAATACATAAATCCTTAAAAAAGTGTTACAAAAATAATTTGTGGAGCAATATGGCAGCTGGGGTCATACATTTAAAACCAAACCAAAAAAGGGGCAACAAATACGACAGTATTGATGTCGAAACTTTGACCTCGGTACCATATTATGGTTCTTCATCTGCCGATATGACCTCGTGACCTTGAACACACCACACTGTTCTTGCTTTGAGAAGAACTATATAAAAAAAAAAAAAAAAAAAAAAAAAAAAAGGGAAAATCTTTGCATGTTTAAAATCACATGACAGTGAAATGAAAAATAATGACCTGTTCATATCGCCCTTCCTAAGCCTGGGTACATCATTTGGCTGGTACATCAAGACAAATCGCTTTGTCGACCGAGGGCTCATGCAACTCATTCAAACAGACTCCTTCAGTGTGGCGCATAACAGTAGGTTCCTGTTTATTTTCCTCAAACGCCTACACAAACTCCAACGTTACACATAAAACTGAACAAGGAACTACTGTTAAGAGGGATTAACAAAGTGCAAAGAAGAACATCAAATAAAATCTCAAGGGAAATGTAAAATAACTTTCAAGATGGCCAGCGTTCAAGCAGTAAAGCAGTCCACCAGGTTCTTTTCCTTCCAGAGACCCGCATGGCTGATCTGGAACCGCTTTCTGACCAGATCTTTGACTGTCTGGTAAACTTTGGCGTCCATCTACAAAACAATGAAGCATTCACAACATCATGAGACACATCTGTGATGCAAAACTGCGAAACACTCCAGCGGTTGCAGAATGCGCCGCACATAACATAGCCGCTGTCACGGTTCTCGGGTGGAGTGGTAGGAGGTCACGTACCTTGACACTGTGGTAGGTGGGAAGCTCCAGCAGATTGGTCTGCCCACCCAGATGTGCAACTCGCTGGAAATAACTGTAGAGGGCTCTCTTGCAAAGTCTGCTGGAGAAGCCAGGCCCACTAACATAGGGAGAGCTGTGAAACACCATGAATATGCCACCAATTAATCCATGTACGCATGTTTCCCTAGACATACAGATTGCCTTATATTTACTATATTATGTATTAGTGTATTCCAAATACTCCAATTTAGCCTGTAAAACCACTAATATATAATTTATTGGAAAGCGTTTTTATCTCATCATTTCCTGCCAAAGCCAAATGCTCGTGACCTCAAAGATCTGACACATTTATTGCATGTATTTTCAAGCCTCAATAATATTATTCCTAATATTCAAAAGACTTAAATCCGACAGTTTACATTTCATGTTGCTCAATGTCCATCCGTTTGTTGCCTTCTTAATTGAGATACACCTTTGGGCTGTCAGCAAATCCATCCGAGTCAGGAGTCCAGTGAACCTTTCTGTCTCCCACGTGCTATGATACAGACTTAGTGTGCAGTGACGGCAGCCAGCAGGTTAGAAAGCACCGGTCAGGGACTTCAGTGGATGATGTCCTCCTGACTTGTCCACTTGTAAGACCAAAAAAACGTGTAAGTGTAAAATGTGCTTTTATTGCAGCACAATGTTTAGTGACTAATACATGACATGTTGACCTCCCAAGATTATTTTTGGAGGGCACAGTCTCCGCTTCGGAGCTTCGCGGTGCTAAACAGATTTTTTTTAAATTTATTTATTTATTTTTTAAATGTATCGGGCCAGGCAATTCTTTCACGCGGCCGGAGCAGAGTGTGGTTGTGGGGTCTGGCTGAACAAGAGCAAGGCAGGGTTTCCCCACAGGCGGCGCTTACCGTTGCCAGCAACACGTTTCTTAGGGGGAACCCTGGGGAGCAGTTCACTGGAGTCTGTCCAGACCAAGTTTGGAGGAGGTATCGAGTGCGACAGCACTAATAGAAGCTGACACTGGCAGATGGCTGTTCAGGACGACTCGTATCAAACCCCTTTTAAAAAGGTCCGTTGCAAAACCGTCTACCGTCCGTGACATCCCTCATCCCACTCGAAAGTCCTTTTGTTTTGTGTTATTACTAACGCATTCTATGTATACCGGATCCCTGTTGTAAGAATTCAAGCAACGTGGGCGCAAGCTGAGGTTTTGAGGAAACAATGCATTTCTTCACCACTGAAAACACGAGCTAAAAGGAGCGAGGAGTAATTGGCATGCTACTTCTACATCTCTTAATTAAAGAAGTCTCGTGTGACACGAGCAGCATCGTTGTCTCCAGCCGCTTTCATTTCCACACTATAATTTGGGAGCATTTTCACAAGGTGTTTTGCGGTTTCTCATCTCTTGACCTCCGCCTGTACACAACAATGTCCTGTATTCCTGCCCTTAAATTTATTCTCTCCTTTTTTCTTTTTTTTTTTTTTTGGTGTGCGTCTATTTATAGTTTGTTTGCGCTACAGCGCTCGTCCTGACACTTGCACCCACGGTGTCGCAGAAACTAATAGTCCAAGCTGAGGGACGGCGGCTGAAATAGGCGGCAACGCGGCGAGCGGCAAACAGGATCTCAAATCTATTTTTGGGCTGTAATCTCCGCTCAAGGACAATACGGTCTCCGGTGAAAGCCACGTCTGTGTCACACTCTAGCTACTGGACATCAGCAGTAGTCTGCAGCTGCAAGGCCAAAAGATGGCAGGAGCCCCAGGCCACACGGAGGCTGTCAAACTAGCCAACTGCATTAGACCGTGCCAACAGTTCGACTCTTGTCTGCAGAAGTGGCTGCGGGAGTTTAAATGAGGTAAGCTGTGGTCAGGTCAAGACTCTCCGCGGGAGGACGTGACGTCACGCTGGTCGCACATTTGTGATGCAGGAACAAGTTACTGCACATTCCATTCTCCTCCCTCCGTGCAATTAGCAATTTCTCGCAATAAAGCGTCTCACCTGGAAATGGTGAAGCCCTTGCTACCGTCCACAACTTCGATGTCCGTGTCACCGAGGCACCAGTTGATGCTGAGATTGTTAGGCCGCCAGGAGCTCGCGACAGATCCTGCACAGTCGCTACTGACAACCAAGATGTCATGTTGCTTGTAGGACGGCAGCATGCCCTCCAACCCATCAGCCAGTCGCGCGTTGATGATATCAGACACTTGCTCGCTGTTATTCTTGCCTCCTAAAAAAAAAAAAAGAAAGAAGATGAATACAAATTTATACGCACAGTTTGAGGACAGGAAGCAGTGTAGCATTACGTAGCATAAAAAAACAAAACAAATTCCTCTTAAGGGCATATTCTTAATGCAACTAGTGCATCATCATAGACCCTTTAGCGATATGATCTTATAGAACATGATGCATTAGTGTAAATTAGTGTAAAGTACCCAACCGTATATAAAGCAGTTCAAATGAGCATAACCTTAAATAACTGCTGCAGTGAAATTCAAACTATAGCAGCATTATATTCATCGAAAAACATCCTATATTACATTAAAACATTGACAGAGAGCAGGTTCTGTATAAAGTGTACTTTTACTTTAGATCCTTGTAAAACACATTTGGCTCATAGCAGCTCCATACTTATATTTAAGAACATTAAATTGTCCTAACAATATTTTCACAGTGTGGTATTAGTACTTTCACTTCAGTCAAGGACTTAAATACTTCCATCAGTGTTCATGGCAGCGTTACAGATTTTACCACTTGGATGTAAAATAGCAGTCTTCACCGTGTTATCATAACACCACCTTGGGCTAATTTTAGTTGTGACGTCGAACTGAAATAATAATAAATTTAAAAAAAAAAAACCTTGAGCATTTTTCTGGAAACACGCCGACTCTGTTGCCGAATTAGATGAGAAAAGAGTTGATTCCACTCTCGTGTCTGTAGAGTCGGTGTGAAGCTACAGCTGTGTTTCCGACGGCTTCCTCGCACCTGGGTGTTTCCGGGCCGTGCAGGAGGCACATTAGCGTCCTCCTCAGTAGAGCCAGCTGAGCGCGCTAAAAGTCTTTCACTGACCGAGTTAACTTCCTGTTGGTTATTCGCACATATGAATGAGACCAAATTTAATAATCATGCAGCTCTTCCTAGTTTTCAAATGGTGCTCGATGGAACACAATTTGGCAGTCAAAAGTCGACGGGGAAAAGCGAAAGAAATCTGCTTTCGAGCACCTTCACAACTCACAGTATCTTGTTCATTTGCCCGAGCTTTACGCTGCAGAATAATGTGTATAAAACATATTTGTATAATCAACATTTCTGCAATTTTGAATGGAGGAGGAAGTCGTTTTAAAAGATTTCTTTAAGATGAACTCATTTTTTGAGGAAGAAAAATCATATCACACGCAAATCATAATTAAAGTATAGTGTTTTATATACATTTGAAAACATGTCTGGAGAGGTTCTTTCAATTAAGAGTGTAGAAATGACCCAAAGTCTTCTCGGGGAGTTATTCGCTGCCAGCTGTAGCTTCACATTTAGTACACGGATACAACTTAACTCTCAAGGCACCAAAGTAAATTTAAACACGCTTCCTAAAATGTAGTAACAGCTGCTCTTTACCTAGCACCATGCTGGTGATGTAGAGCGGCTGAATGAAGCGGCTCAGTAATGCACCCTGAACCCCGGTGACGGTCCAGCGACACAACTTGTCACTACCGGACATGCAGCAGACTTTGGCGCCCCAGACGCTCGGCTCGAGGCAGGCCGCGGGGACCAGCTGGTTTGTGGCGTGGTACTGCAGCTTCACGGCGCAGTATCTGTTCGTCAATGAGCCCCTAAACAGGAACAGCGATTACGTTGCATTTTTACTCCTTTCGATTCCATTCAACCCCCATCCTTCAACGAACACCGAGACGTATTCATAAATGAGTGCAATTGTTGTGTCGGTCCAGAAAAAGGTCAAACATAAGCTATTCAACCAACTGTGCTGACATTTTAGTTACAAAATACCTAAGTGCAGTGCTTTTCATAAAAAAAAAAAAAAAATATGAACTAAAATCATAATCCAATTTCCAGTTCTTATTTTAAGCAACAAATACCGACAGGTTAATAATAAGCTGCGTTTACAAGATTTGGGGGATGCCATGTTTCTCATGTCAAATAATAGGGGAATAAAATCCTCAATTTCAATTGCACCGAAGCCTTTTGCGTATGAACCACAAAAAAAAATGGCTTTGAAAAATATGTGTACTGACACAATCAAACGAAGGGGCTAATTAACAGACTGCTGTACTTGATGTGGAAGTTCTGAGCGGCTCCTTCGGGGCACTGATTGGTGAAGAGATGCAGGCTGATCTTGGGTTTGAGCTGAAGCTGGCGGCTGTCGGCACTGCTCTCAAATATACAGCTTTCCTTGGGCTTTGGATCGGCTTCAAAGAACAGCAAAAGCTGTTTGTACAGAAACCTGAACTCAAGCCAGAAAACACAATTCTTACTTTGCGCTACATCAGCACTTTCAATGAACTAGAAGCAGCAGCGGAAAGTGAGCGAGCCGATACAGGCTGCATGTCATGTTTTCAACCTGAATATTAAAAAAAAGGCAACATCTACATTTTTATCGGCGTTCAAATTTAAGATTTTGTAAATGTAGTCCTGGGCCCTTTCTCTTTCTAGCACTTTGGAAAGTCATACGGAGGAGTTTGTACCTTAGGAGAGCCCGTCTTGCGGTGATGATGGCATGGCAGTCATGGACCATCAACCCATTGTAGCAATGCCACTCGCTGCAGCTGGATTGGCCAGATCCCATCGCCACCACGCTGTAGTTTTCACACGGACGACCCTGTGTGTCCAACACTTCTGTGGGCAAATTAAACTACATTTCTTTCCAAAGCATCATTCACTTTAGCTTTAGTTAACAGCAGCCGGAAGACAGAGACATAATAAAATAAAGAAGGAAGTACCCGCTCTTCATTATGTCAAACCGTTTCAAGCAACATACTGCAAGTATATGTTACGTAGACAGAAATGTATTCAATTATCATTCACAATACTGTCCATTCAAAGTCAGCACTTTCCCTATAATGCTGCAGGAACCATACAACATACATTACTTAAGTTCCAAGTCTCACAGCAGAGCTGTGTGGGAGCCATTTTAACACGTGGTGCCCAAAATGTAGGGAGTCAAAAGTAATTGGACAGATACACGTGAAGTCAAACTAAATCATCACATTTAATACTTGGAGAAAAACCCCTTTGTAGCTAATAACTGGCTGAAGTCTTTGATCCACAGGCGTCAAAATCAGCAGATAATTTGATGCATCTGGCGGAATCTAAAGACACAGAATCTTCTTGATGATTTATACATTCATCCTGTTGCTTCTGTCGGGGTTTTTATTTTATTTGTACTTGGGGCATTGTTTTTTTTTTTTTTTTTTTTAAAGAGACACATTTTCATCTGCTTATTTTTGGATGTTTTTGTGAAGTGCTAACTGGCCGTTGTGTTTTTTAGGCTTATCAGACGATTCTTGTGCCGAATCGTTTGAGGTTCGGGTCATGAAGTCTCCTCTTGTCTGTTGACGAGGAAACGCGCTACGTCCTGGAGAGGCTTCTTGACTTGCGGAGTCATAAAGGGGTTTTTCTTCAAAATGATTTACTGGTGATCGACCAGAACTTTGCTCCTTGGCCAAAGAGGTCATTTTGTATTCATTAGCTTCCCTGTGCACCGGGAGTCTTTTGAATTAACTTGCTTTTGGCAAACCAACTGCCTTTAATATCACTCTGACGCTTTGCTTTGTGTGAGCATCATCGCTACATTCCTGGCCACCTCTCCACTCCTCAAAAAAGAAACGGTAGCCAGGTATCCAGTTGGTTTTGACCTCCTGCACTAATGTGTTAAAAAGGACTTCATCTCCCACATCATCTGTTGATGACTGCGCCATCAGCTGAAAATGGAAAATTGCAGCTGCCTTGCATGTGATTTCCGTCACATTGAGCATGCCCCTTTTTTTTTCATGCTTGGAAATCTTCATGTCAGCCATGTAACATGCTATTGCAATAATGACCTGTCATGCAGGCCCAGTTTATGAATTTATAGACACTTATATATTCTCCGTTCCCTTTAGCCGTGTTGAGATACAGGGAGAAAAAAAATAAGGAAAAATAAATAAATAAAAGGAAAATAAATATTTAATAAATATACAGTTTTAATGGCAGCTTACCTCTTATCAAGACAAATGATGCCATGTGGCTCTTAGAGTGGTAGAAATCTGGAAACATCTTCAGGAGCCTGTCAAACTTCTCACTGCTGATAGCTGCCATGTGATTCTTGTGCCAGTCAGTTCGCCAAGCTGGAAGATAAAAAAAAACCCCGTAAGATAGCTATATAATCAAGGAGACTATATTTTGGACATCCCCCTTTTTTTTTTTTTTTTTTTTAAAGCTCTTCTGAGCACCCTTCAAAATCCTTTCAAAAGACTTTGCCATGGCCATTTATGTATGCTACGCCTGCACTCAGTGTCAGTTGATTGCTTTTCATCATACACATATCAGAGAGCACTTTTCCTCTTTTATTTGTGGATTTTTACAGAAGGTTTGCATGGTTAAATGACAATGAAATAATAATAATTTAAAAAAATAAAAATCTAAAAGCCAGGAAAGCTAAGCAGTCTGGGAAAATTTGGGGACGATTAAACACCGCACAAATAGCAGCTTTCTAGACCGGCAACAGATTTCTGGTCTGATGCAGCTGTTCCACTGAACATTTTGAGCACTCAACATTCATGATGATTACAGCAACTGGCAGCCCCAATTAAATGTGTTACTTTTCTACGGCACCTTTAGTGTTTGTGCTCTCGTCTGGATCGTCAAAACCCTTGATCCGGTCCATTAGAAGCTCTTCATTTGAGAGTACACTGTCTGGAGGTGACATACCTTGGAGAGAGTGCACGGCTGTATCGCTATCCAAGTTGTCATCCTGAGAAACACAAAGTAATTTCAATAAAAAACAATGGCTGTGGTTTTCTCCTCTTTATCAACCTTGAACCAACTTCTCAAGAGGTAACCTAGGGAAGCCTGTTGTAAAGGAAAAAAAAAAAACCTGCAATGGGTGAGATAAAACACTGAGGATGTATTGCAGCTTTCGAGACAAGGTGGCTGCAGATGGATCTGAATCCCTCCACTTAGCTGTATCGTGGTATGAAGCACAGCTGTACCTGCCAGGTACGAGTGATGGGATTTGAAATAATATCAACATTGAGATTTCCCTTCGATGTCTGGTTCTCAAACATGGTTTAATACCATCATTAATTCATTCATCATTTGAATTTGTCTGTGAAGGACACCCTCCCCGTGAAACAGAAGGGAGAGGTACTTATAAGTTTTTGTCCCCCGAGGCAACAACCTGAGTGTGACGGACACTGTCACCATCTCATCTTTCCAGTTTCTTGTACGGGGTCTAAACAATAGCCTGACACATTTAACGTTCAGCCTTTGCTATGCAGCAGCAGCAGCCAAGTTTTTGGAAAACCTTGTATGACATCCTCCCATTATTTACCTTATTTTGCAACAGCATGTCACCAGAATCAAAATCCTCTTTGAACTTGGGGATGGACGCGCTCTCCTTTCTGGCTCCGTCATCTCCTTCAGAACGGAAGGCCTCTTGTACTCTTTCGTGGTCTCCAGCAACAGGTGCATCTTTCCTAAGAGGGTAACAAACGGAGAGCGCAAGAAAATAAGCAGCTGATCACTCAAAATGTCAGAATAGATTAAAAAAAAAAAAAAAAAAAAATGAACAAGTGAACATTTACACAACCAAAGATAACGCAACTGTCGCCAAGTAACTCGGTAACACTTCAAATTAAACACGGCCTCTTCGCCACCATCTTTGATCAACAGCAGTTCCAGTTCACACATTCGGGGTACGTTTTCATTCGGGGGGCGAAAAGCTTCTGAAAGAAAGGGTGGCAAGCAGGGACGAAGGGTTAAAGGGCAGTTCGCATTGTTTGAAGTTGAGTTGTACTGTAAGAGGTCTTTATCCATAGTCAGTATATCACTGCAGTCAATGAGGGGAAAAAACGTCACCAGTTTGGAAATGGCGGGCAGCTGAGGAATGTACTGCAGTGGACGAGGTCAACAACAAAACATATTTTACCCCCCACCCCCCTCAAAAAAAAAAATCAATATCAGTTCAAATGTACTTTGACTATTCTCACCGCTTTACCTTGCAGTCGGACAGCTCTTTCCGAAAAGGAGCACTTTGGCGTTTCGTTTCTGATCTGAACTAACGTGTTAAAACACCGCACACAATAACACCAAGAATCTAATCGAGAGAGGCACAGGAAGACCAGCTAATTTAATGTTCTGCAAGGTAACATTTTTGTCGTTTTTGAAAGGAGTCTGGTGGCTTTGAAAAGAGCCGAGATGACTGGAACGGTGCATTTTTACTATCCGACACCAAGGTACAGCAGTGAAAACGTCCTAAATATAGCAGACGCAGGTCTTTTTTTTTTTTTTTTTTTTTAAGGGGCTAAAATATGATTTGTTATTGACCCCATCCGTGGCAGTACATTACTTCGTTTTTGTTTTGGCACAGCGGTCTGCTTCTCCAAACTGGGGATGTGCCGACCCCCCCACCTACTGCAAGTAATACACCGCCTGTGGATAAGTGCTTCAAACAATCCGAACAGTCCCTTTAAGGCTGGAGAGTCAAGTTTGGGTGAAAGGCATCACTGCAAGGCTTACTAATGCTGAATAAACCATATTCTCCACCGGTGGAGGCATGAAGAGATAGAGCACAGTGCTTCATTTACATTTCAAGTATTCAGCTGAAAACTTACCAAAGATGTTTGTGAATATTTTGGTCTTTAATTAATGATGAACTTTTGATTGTCAATTTTATCCAAGACGGAGACTGTTTTAAAAAAAAAACAGTGAAAGAGAATAGCGAGGTTGGAAAGGTTCGGAGCCGATTCATATCAAGTACATGACAAGTCTCACAACCAAATGAGCTGCTGGCTTGTTCAGTGTCCTGAAACTATGGGTGCGCCCATTAATGAGCTTCAGTAAGCGTCCACGCCTAATGTGGACTGGACACAATAGTTAGCAAGCCACTACCCTGCCCGCTGTGAAACCTCAGAAAGAAAAAAGTCGCGACACAACAAAAGCCAAATTGCTGTTGACAAAGTAACAGTTACAGCTTGGATTTATTGACCTGGGCATTAGTGCGCACTCCCCTCGAGCCAAACAGAGAATTCGTTCCATCTGACCCGATGCAAAAGAGAGAAAAAGGGACACTGTGTTTAAAGAGTGTTTATGCACCCCGGTGGTGTGCTTCAAATTCAGAAAATCCAACTCCTGCCAATAATGAGGAGGGAAACAGGAACACATTAACAGGTGAAATCTCTCATCCACACAAATATGACAAAAAGCGATATGTGGTATGGTGTTTACAGCGGCGTTACCGTCTCAAAACCGCAACGTTTGTCATTACCTCAGCAAAGCAGCACCTCTACAAACCGTTGCACCATCTGTCAGGTTGACCTGAGGACGGTGGAGGAGAGGGCCCGGCTTGGCAGCACCTGTTCTCGGACCGCACTTGAACGCCTCTTGATCCGCCATGCTTTTCAAGTAACCTGTAGAGACATTTGGGGGGTCGCAAACTCATTATGCAGCGTTACCGGTGGTGAGAGTATCAGTTATTTGGATAATGTAATCATCTGCATAGCAAAGTTTGTTTACAGACATAAATTAAAATGTTTTATTTTCCGACTGCAGCAGGAAAAAAAAAACACTCAAATAACTCTTTTAATTATCTGAAACACATTGTTTTTGATAGAACTCAAAATTCCTCAACAGGCAATTAATTAATACCTTTCTGGAATTAGATCTACTATACTCATACTTATAAAGTACTTGATGCATAGTTTTTTTTGGTTTTTTTTTAACTGCATTTTTCATAATAAACTTGGAAGGAACAAGCTTCTCATAAATTTGACAGACTGCCACGTCAAGGCAGAACCAGACCTGCATATTGATGTTCATTTATGTTTAAAAAAAAATACAGAACCAGCAGTTGCAGATTATATCTACAAACAGAAAGTAACATTAACTCATGAGGTCAGTGACATTTAAATGGTCATTAGGGGCTTAAGAAGACGTCGTTAGGCAAGAAAATGGCCGAATAATTGCCGATGAAACAAAAGACTTTATTTACCTGCGGCCTTTCATTTGATGTCGGTTTCCACAATACTTAAACAGCCCGCAGGTTTGCAGCTTCCTGTGGTTACCCTCGTGTTACTGCACGTGGCTGCGAGCTTAAACAATTAGCCTCATTTCTTTCGTTTCACCGCTTCAAGCGTCTGAAGTCGCTTAAACTGCGCCAACGTGACGCGCCGACGCAAACGCTAACACGCCGCAGCTTCCCCGCCGGCGCAGGTGTTCAAGACGGCGCACTTTACAATCGTTTCACGGCGAATCTGTATCAGATTTAATACTTTTAACGTCTGAATGCATTTGTCTAAATGCCGTACCTTTAACTGGTTATGCGTCCCTCGGTCCCGGGAGACTGGAGGAAGACGCAGCCGTGACGAAAACAACCTGTGAAAGTTGAAAGCGACGACTTTGGAGGCAAAGGGGAAGCAGGAAGTGTGGTTTCGCCATAGGTCATTAAAAAAATATTTTTAAAAATAAATATATATATATATATATATATATATATACCCCAACATGTGAATTACACTACAGCCAAAAGTACATGTGGCATTTAAACGTAATGGTTGGCCATTAATGATCTGATTAATTCATCTTTTAATCGTTGTAGCTGTAAGTCACATTAATATTCAGCTCGAGCAACCATCTGGAAAGGATATTCGCAACATTTTGGATTTTTCTCCCATTCAATTCAATCACCAGATCAACAGTAAAGTCTGCACGGGTACTGGCGATGCCGAGTCTGTGTTACAGTTTGTTCTGAAGGTTTTGGACGTGGGGTTTGAGGAGAAGTTCTCTGTGCAGATCGATCCAGTTCAACCCCACCAAACTTGAGAAGACCATTTCTGAATGGACCTCGCTTTTTGTATGGGGTATTGTCTGGGTGAAATAGGATAGTGTCTTCCTGCTGTACATGCCAAGACATGGAGCCTCAGCCTTAACCATATAAAAAATTTAAAAAAAAAACTCCACAGACAAAAAATACACAAAATACTTGAGTGCACATGACTTTTGGAAATACAGTATCCTGTATGGAGCTGTAAGTCTTGTCGGTATTTTACTTATTCCCTTGCTGGTGTAAACACCAATATTATGGTGTCCACTTTACATGTCATACATGATCGTTTGTTAATGATATATGGTCATATAATGATGACTTCCCTGGTATGGTTGCAACTGAGACTTGAATTCAAAGTATACAAGGTGAAATACAAAATGTCCACTCTTGTCTCCTACAGAGGTGAGTAAATACAGTTTCAAATCTCTATATTTACACTGGAAAATCTGTGTCGATGTCGCCCTTTTCGGTGCACAGTTCGATTGAATGTGGGAGATGGGAGGAAATAAAAGAGCAGATCTGTCATGTTTTATATATAGACACGGTAAATAAGCAAATAGGTACAGAATGGTTTGGTGATTTCTATGAATTTTAAATCTTCAGCGCTGCTCACACACTGTACCCACTCATTCATACCACGACAAACAAATCTGCACACTGAAGCGCCCATGGTGAAATGGGGAAGTTAAAATTAGACCTCTCGCTCGCTCACACACACACACACACACACACACACACACACACACACACACACACACACACACACACACACACACACACACACACACACACACACACACACACACACACACTCACTTCTCTACGCCATCTAAGTGTGTGGCATTATCCACACAAGAGAAATGTTCCCCTGATCGTTGTGAAACTCAACACCGAACTCTATTTCTCGTCCCCTCCGCTGAAGAGAAAGTCTTCATATGTGTTCTGGGCCAAATGAGGCTTTCTGATGGGAGTGTGTGCGCGCCTATGCCTCAGTGTGTCTGCGCTCCATATGAGACTATGAAATGTTAAGTCACTCCCATCTCTGGAGAGCCTGCTGAGGCGCAATGGAAGCTATCCCATGTGTCATCTTCATTTTAAATACCACCTCTTCTCTCCCCGACTCGCCTCTCTTTGTCTCTTTCTATTCCCCTTTCTCTCCCTATCTATGTCTTTCTTTCTCTCTTCGCCTTTTTGTCTTTCACACCCACACAATCACCCAGAGGCTTGGAGATTTCCCTGTTTATTTTTTTAATAGAAAAAAAAAAAAGAAGAAGAAACTGTTGTGCCATACAGAGTACCACAGAGCGCGATTGAAATCAGTTTTTGTTTTTTTTTCTGCTCAGGGACACTGTTTCCTGAATACATTATCACAGTTTTTGTGTTGGAATATGGACAAGCCAAACTGTGAAGTATTGAGACTAGTGACAATTTTTCTGAACATATGTTATTGTGTGCATGTGTGTGAAAGTGTGATTGTGCTGGAGGGCTTGCATATGTGTGTCTATGTGTCATAAAATACCACTATGCACTGCGCTCGACGGTCAGGCATAACACTGTTGTGTATTCATTTAAGTAATTAATGTTAATTACCACTGGAAATGGAAACCTGAATTTACACCAACTAGATTTTCTCTCTGATTTTTCTGTCCTCCCTTTGTAGCTACTGCAGTACAGTACTCTGTCGGCATGTATTGGTGAAGGTCATAGAAAAATATTACGATATGTCTACTCATAATTCCCTCATATTCAAAGAGGGTGGGCTATCTTTATGGATGATGGAATTGTTTTCTTTTATTGAATTGTGTATGTTGATACTTATGCTTATCAACCTCATGCTTTTTCTCTGGTTACGTTTTAGGCAGGCCAGCAGCATGGCTCTGGAGACAGTAGTGTGAGTATATTGACGTGCCACCAAAACCGAAGTATCTCACTATTTAAATTTTGGTGAGCCCCTGACTTTCCCCGTAGCGTTCTGAGTAAAATTCAGCAACTGATTGAATTGCATGAAATGTAGCACAAACATTTATGCCTTTTTAAAGGTATTGTATTGTACGACTTCAAATTTCTTTTGTGAGTGCAAAGCAGATTTACGTGCTGTAAATAGTGTGAAAGTGTAAAAACGCTCAGTCCATGGCGAAATGCACAAACACTCTGTTCAGCAGCCCTGCTGTTATGAGAACTTATTTGAGATGTCACAAACTCATGTTCACGTCACATGTTGCCCTCAAGATGGCCCACTGTTCAACATTATGTAAAAGAAAACACTGAGCGGCCATTTTATCGTGAAGCTTGCGCAGCTACGAGACCAAAGGAATCCTGTGGTTGGCCTGGGTGTGCATCATTCAGAAAAGTCAGCCAATTAGAAAAGAGGGCCATTGATACCAATGCACCTTAAAGACACAGACACACACAGCCTGTTCTTGGTAGAGCTCCAGAGAGGAAATGTAAAATATTGAAAGTTTTTGGTATTAAAAACCACAAGAATGATTTTCACAAATATCAAGACTTCTGATAAAAGACGAGAAAACTGTACAGTATGGGACCTTTAAATTGTTGCCACTTTGATGATCTTTTCATTTGGCACTACCGTCTGCTTAAAAACAACATGTCATCATTTGCAGATTTAGCTCAAAGCACTGACAGTAAAGCCTCCCAGAGCTGCTGACATGGCTGTGGACTCAGAGTCTTGTTGGACAGTGTCGTTATGTGGATGTTTATTTTTTAATAAGATTCCTGTTTACAATGAATACTGTAATTTTTGCCCCTTTCCTTTTACTTTGTTCACGTGATATTTTGCAGACTGCATAAAAGACACTATAGCTTGTTACACTAATAAGCAAATGTCACTCTGTTTTCTAACAGTGTTCCACCCACCAATCGATTTTTAGTGTTTGATTGCTCATTTTACCTAAAGTTTTGTAAATACATGAAATTTCCTTTCAGACAGTTATATTTCTATATTTAAATTGTATCCCGATTTATACATTTACTCATTAATGACACAGCTGGACTGCTGCACTGAAAGGTCATGTACAACTGTATTTCTGACAATTAAGCTTAAATGTTGAGGATAGAGAACATTTTAAAAGGAAGTTAAAAATCCTTTTGGAGATTTTGAATGAATTACTTTTTGTAGGATATACATTTTTCCAGCTTGCTAACATTTCTATAGCTTTAGCATCTGCATGCAGACTTCTTGTTTTATTCTGTGTTGAGGTGCAGGGTGGAAAATCAGACTGGGCACTCCAAGAAAACAGTAACATACTTGTATATCATAATCCCGTCCTTCACATCTAACTGTATCAGGCCTGCTGGTGAATAAAATAAGAAATTTGTAAAAGTGAAATATGAAACTGATTTCCAACTAGGTCACTGTCTCCATGCACAGCTGAACAGGGATAATTGGACATTAATATTTTTTTTTCCTAAATGAATTTGACAGGCCTTTCCCCGGGCTCACCACTAGAGGGAAAACGTCCTTTTCTCACCCACTCTCTCAGTTTATTTCTGATACTCACACATGACCTACAAATCAGTGGCATCAGTCAGAAGCGAGGGAACAGAGGGAAAGAGAGTGCAAGGGTTTAGGATCCAGCTCTGATTTCCCCAAATGTTCAAAACGTTTAAAAAAAAAAAAAAAACATTGTGTTTATCTACTATCCTGCAATTTTCCTCTTCTTCACAGCAGAAGCAGTATGTAGTAGTGGAAAGGACAAAATACAAACGGCCAGAGTGTCCAATGTATGACCGATGATTTGAAAATGAAATAAGAAAATAGGACATTCATCTTTTAGCAGGCAACACTACGACTGCTCCAATATTTTACAGATCAAAATGCAACACGTGATGATCAGGAGTGACAATAAACATATATTTTGTCCACAATACAATCATGTTTTTCACAATACAGATCAACATTTCTTTTATGTTGTTTCATAAAATAAACCCATGCAAAACTGACATTTGTCGGCCATAGTTTGTGTTAAATAGTCTACTCGTTTGCAATTTGCAAGCTAAACTATGGCGACTGAGGTCGACATTTTACATGCTCAGCATCAGCATGTTAGCTTTGTTGCTGTGAGTATGTTAGTATGCTAATATTTACACTTCGTTCAAACCACTGCTGCACCTTCGTATAGCATCACAGAACTGCTATCTCAGCTGCAGACTGTTTGTCTTGTTGAAACAATTTAGTTCCAATTTTATTTACAGTGAGAAATCATCATAGAGCATGATCCCAATACACTTAAAAACACAAAGAAGAACAGAAGAACAAAAGAAGAAAAACACACACACACACACACACACACACACACACACACACACACACACACACACACACACACACACACACACACACACACACACAAAACACATTAAAATATCAATGTCAAAGAAATATTAATTCTTAAAAGTGTTCAAATGAGGGGCTTATTACAACTGCAGTGAACAGAATATTACACAACCTAAATTAACAATATTAAAATAGCAATGTCAATAAAATGTCAAAACATATTAAAATGGAACCACATGGCACATACTCTGCGTTTCACAATTTCACATCCTCCAAAACCTATTGTCGTGCTGTACTGAACAGCAGATGAATGTAAAGGCTGAAAGGTGAGCAAGGTGTCAGCAGAGATTATTTGTATCTGTTGGACATCTCTTAGCAGCGGCAGCCTAATTGAATTTGCTCCAAACTCGTATGACTGCTCCATCTTTGGGTAAGGAGATTAAAATCACATCAAATATGAAAGGTTATCAGCAGTCATTTCAACAGATGAATAAGATATAACTGTTTTCTCTTTTCATCTTAGGAAATGCATTGGGCTGTAGAGAGACACAACTATTTCAATGCATGAAGCGACGTGGTGTTTTTAAGGTGCTCCCATCCAACTGTGCAGAGTGGCAACGTAATCATAATATCAAGCTTTCTAAAAAGAGATGGACATGCAAACCTGATCAAGGAGGAGGAGTAAGACAGTGTCAGCAAAAAATGATTATGCACTTATTTTCATTGAATTTCCAGCAGACAAAAAACAGAACGGTTGGAAACTGTGTTTTTACTTTTTTTTTTTTTTTTTTTTCAAAGTAAAACACCAATGCAGTGCTCCTTCTTCAGTTATCTCTTTCAGTCTCATCCTCACTCTCTGCTGCTGCTGCTTCATGCATCTTTAAAAGATGAGAGGGAGGCTCCATTTTCTCACGCCATGTATGACGAGGAGGGAAAAAACACGAGACACACGAAGGAGGAATAGTAGGTAGTGGCATGCCAAACCCACATACCGTTACGCACTGTTCCACAGGATATTTATATAGAACTTAATCACACTTTGCCTCTCTTTCTTTTCTGTGTCGTGAGGTATTCCCCAAATCTTATCTCCTCTTCCTCTGCATTTCGTGCTGCACACGGTGAATCTCATCAGGATAATTATTCGCACACAGGCATCCGAGGCATGAGCATCTGCCTCTCCTTCTGTTGACCTCCCCCTGCCTCCCCCTCATTCTTTTCTTTTTTTCCTTTCCTTTCCTTTCCTTTCCTCTCCTCTCCTCTCCTCTCCTCTCCTCTCCTCTCCTCTCCTCTCCTCTCCTCTCCTCTCTCCTCTCCTCTCCTCTCCTCTCCTCTCCTCTCCTCCCTCTCCTCTCCTCTCCTCTCCTCTCCTCTCCTCTCCTCTCCTCTCCTCTCCCCAGCCTCCTCATCCTTCTTCTCCATGTCTCCTCTCCTCATACTCAAGCTGTTTATTTGTTAACTAGAGCATCTCGCCCATTTGCTACCCACTTGACTGTCTTTTCAAATTGCAAACATATTCTGCATAATAGAATAACTGGTGCGAATGGGGGGGGGGGAACAAAGCGGAGATGAAAGGTGACGTGAAGAAAGGAGCAGATTTGAAGAGAATATTGCAGAAAAATAGGCCTTGAAGAGTTTGGCAAAATATTCACGTATCACATACATGCCTTGTAGCGCAATCCACGTTCTCAGTAGCAGTTATAGTACAGACTGGAGAGTGTAAGAATAGGATATCCAGCAGCCACGTTAAACTCTATGATGTGTGCATTAGCAGAACATCCGGCTGCAGTTGTATCATGTTACATCACTGGCCGGTGAAACCTCTTATCTCCAAAAGATTATTATTTAAGGAACCACTACATTATATCTTTCTGATAAAGTAAAAACATGAAAAGTGGGCTTGTGAGGTTTACATAGCCATAATGGCCTTCCACTCTTAATCTCTTCCTATAGCTATCTTTGCCTTTTAAATGCCTTAATGGAATCAATAATGCAGCAGAGGTGTGCCAAGAGCTATCACAGGATCCCAATGCTTTCTGCAAAGCATACGGTCAACAGATGCTGACCTTGTATTATTACATTTAAGATGATAGATGCGTCTGAGTAAGTAGGACCAACACATTACTAACCGGAGACACTTCCAGGAATCCAGGAATCATATTAACGTGAAGTGACTCCCACTTATGAAGTCGCATGTTTCTCGCTGGCCAGAGATAAAAACACAACCCTCCACGTTGCCGTTTCAACCCAACTAAGGTCAAACACAAAGGTAATCCCTCTAACAAAACAACTACTTATGACAACTAACGACACACACACACACACACACACACACACACACACACACACACACACACACACACACACACACACACACACACACACAGACAATAAGAACTTGATGAATCGACATCGTCGGACGATTTTGGTCCAGTTTGAAATATTTACTGAGCTGCAGCTGTGAAATGTTGTGGACGTTTGATGAAACCTAACGTGTTGTGTGATGACATTTCCTCTACAGCGCCACTGTTAGGCTGATATCTGTGCCTGTTTTAAGACTAAGTACCTTCAAAACTGATGGCAGTCCTATCTGCATCAGCTGTACTTTCTGTGCAGTGCTAATTAACTAATGTTAGCATTAACAATTAAGACTGAGAAACATTGTTCCTGCTGAACATACCATGTCAGCATCGTCAGTGTGTGGCTGTTAGCATGCTGATGTTAACATTCAGCTCATAGCAGTATACAGCCTCACAGAGCCGCTAGTTATGCATATATTTTGTTTATCCATCAATCCACGCCTCCTTATTGGCATCTTTAAGGACATATATAATTATAAGGCCAGATAGCAGTCTTCAGGCATCACTGTCTTCACCTCCCCAACTTGCTATGTATCCTTGTTACACCCATTGCATCTGTTAGCACATTTCTCCAGCACATGCTGTGGTATAAATAGCAAAATGGCATCTGCAATGAGTTTGTTCCTCTGGTATGGTGATTTTAAATAACTGCAACAACAACAACAAAAAACCTATACAGAGGGATCTATAACCTTTTACTTTAGTTAAGGTAGACAGTCCATAAAGCTCCTAAATGAAAGAAAAAGTTGTTAAGTTATAGATTCAGGGCTACAACGTTTACATTTGTTAATCATTTTGATAAATAATTAATTCGTATAATCATTTATCAAGGAGATAGTCTCGATGTTGAGTATAGATGCCGGTTTTACAGATACTTCGCAGATACAGACTGTGACAGGACAGCCGTCAGTCTGTATAATACTGATGAAAGCGGTCTTCCCACTCAGACTCATTTCTGTCTCAAACAAAGATGTTATGATCAAAAGAAAGAAGGAGAAGGCAAAGAGAATAAGGCCCAGCTAATCAAACATCTAATTATATGCCCATAAAATTAATAGAATGGACGATAACATTACAGAAGGGGGAATCTTTCACGCATAAGCAGAACAGATTCCCATTGCACTCTGGGTGAAATGTGGGGGGATGGGAACTCCTCCTCATAGCCACAGCAGGGGATGCAGTATGCATATTCAGATGGAAAGGTAGGCATACAGTATAGCATACTGTACGCATTTATAGAGGCTTTTCAAGGGCACTGCCGTCTATAGTCTAAAATCTAGCTGCTCTGCAATGATGCAAATTCCATCTATGATCCATAGAAAGCGAGGCTTACTGAATTTGTATAGTGCACAAAAGAGCATTTGGTGAAAGCGAGACGTGTGGGCAGAAGCATCTATAAGACATTGCCCTGGTTCAGGCATATCAATTAAACATCAATGGCCAGTGGGGCATCATTCGGACTGCACTGAACCCGCTGTATGAATCCCAGAATTTTTTTTCATATTCAACCAAGACTTCACATCCAAAAATAGGGCTGTGTTGATTAAACATAAATGAGTACGTGATTGTTTGATGAGTTGTGTGTGTGTGTGTGTGTGTGTGTGTGTGTGTGTGTGTGTGTGTGTGTGTGTGTGTGTGTGTGTGTGTGTGTGTGTGTGTGTGTGTGTGTGTGTGTGTGTGTGTGTGTGCACGACACTGGGTCTTTCCCCTGAGCGGTTCTGTTCTGTTCCTCTCCAAGGTGATGCCGGTTACCATGGCAGCAACACCAGCTCTGAATCTCTCCCTCTTCCTCCCCTTCCTCCCTCTGTCTCTGTCTCTTTCTCTTTCCCTTTACTCCCATCTCTCTCTCTCCCTCTCTCTTTTTCTCTACCTCTCTCTGCAGCCTCCATCACACACAACAGAAAGCAGGCCACCAGCCATCATTTACATGGCACAGTTGGTCCCCGTCCAGACTCTCATTTCTGGCAGGGAGATATATGGAAATTATCGAAACGCTACACACATCATCAAGTCCTCCATAAATATGGGATCTATTCTTCTATCTTCGGTCTTCATTTGACTCTTTTGTTGACCTTACATTGTTCTCCTACTTTGGTGTGTTACAAAGGATACACAGCATATTGAGCATTTAGACATAGACTGAAATAAATGCTCTGTACATTTTCAGGTTTGTGTTTTTTGTGTGCTTGTGTATATGCAGGCCATTTTTTTTTTTTTTTTTTATCATACCACCAAACCTACACGATTTCAAATGCAGCCTCTCTCGCTGTGCTTTATTCCCCATTCACTGGAGTTTTTGTAAAGCAGGACACTGTTTCGCAGCGAGTCTTCATTATCCCTCATGCGTGCATCTTCTCTTTCCCATTTAGTTTAAACAATGAAACAAAACACATCAGAAGGAAGGCAAAATGAACAGAAGGGAGAGAGCAGATAGAGCATTATAATGTAGAGGAGTGATTTCCATTCACAGTGGAAATCAATACACTGAGATCTAACATCTCAGAAATATGTGTGTAAGTGGGTACTCAGTGCGGTGTGTGTGTATGTGTGTTTGTATAGTATGCATATAGGAATACAGTATGTGCACCTGCATGTCTATTCAATGTGTGTCAGTGTGTCTGTGTGTGTACACGGACCTAAAACTGAGAGCCACAGCCAGTGGGTAATCAATACTGACTGTAAATGTTGGCTATTATGGGAGCGGGCCTGTGGTGGGACAATGCAGTATAGGGATGTGATGGAAGGCTGCATGAGTGTGTGTGGAGCGGATGTAGCGCTCCACACACACACACACACACACGCACACGCACACGCACACGCACACACACACACGCACACACACACACTGTGGTATTTCATCCTGTATATGTGTGTGTCCTCCAGTGCAGGGCAAACAGAGAGGGTGTGGTCGGTGGGCAGACAGGGTCCCAGTCTCAGTCCTGGGTGTACGATAACAGTAATTCAATTGAGCTGGCGAGCCCCTGGCCGGTGGGATTCATTGCCTGTGGCTATGTTTGAGTGTATGTGTGTGTGAGTTAGTGTGTATTTTAGTCATTAGGCAACCTGATCCTCCTGGCTCCCTCCTCAGGTCTGAATGAATAAGTGATCAAGGTCTATACCACAGTGTGAGTGTGTGTGTGTGAGTTTACTTTCCTTTGTCCTTTCCTCTTTCCATCCTTCCCTCCTTCAATTCCTATGCAGCCTTTATCCCCACTCTTCACCTTACTGCACACACTTCTTCTTCTTTCTCCTTTTGTTCACTTTTCACAATTATTGATGCTTATTTCCTTTTTGTTGTTATATTGACTTTTTGTTAACATTTCAACTTTTGTTCTTCTTGATGTCCTAACTTTTATTCCCTCTTTTTTTTGTCATTGCTTTCTTCATATTCTTCAACAAAGGACGGCAACGTTTAAAATTTGAATCTCCAGTGAATATAATTTCAAATAATTACAATAACCCCTGGTCACCTCAGGTTAAAGGGGCTAAATTAAAGGTCCAGTTCACTCAAGTTATAAAAATATTTTCTTAATTACAGCTTAGCCACACAGATATTTTTGGTATAATTCATCTAGATTTTGAAATATCTGTCTCAGAGTCACCCTCAAACTGCCTACAATAATGAAAAAATAAATGCCACTCACACCAATTAAAAAAGGGAATTTATAAATGTTAACAAAGAACAGTTGCCACTGATATTATTTCGTCTACATAAATTTACTTGTGTGACTTTAAACCGTTTGAAATTAAAAGCTTTTTTATTGTTTAATTTTGGTGGAATGGTCCTTTACCCATCATTTAAAAGACAATCAGATATCCAAACATTCTCTGCTCAACTCCTCCATGCCTTATTCCCCACTCCACTGAGCTGGTCCTTGGCAATCGCTCGTCCTTTCTGGGCCAAACACAAACAAATGGCAGCCTCCCTCCGCAACAGCACGATGCACCGACACACACATGCACAAGCATGGCTGGACGTGGCCCGATCACGCACCCATGAACAAGCGGAGGCAGATTCAGGACTGCGGATGCAGTGTGCCTGCACATATGTAGCAGCATGGACGAAAGCTCACATGAGCAATCATCCATGTGTGTGCAGGGCGGACTCATGGCCGCATGCAGAGAGACTGAAATGTTGTATGGACACAAACATGCAATCCACTGCCCAATCCTGTGGTGTTATTTTAGCATAATCCTTGGTTTAATATGAATCCAGACCTATTTTCTCCAAGGAATTGCTGCCGTAACCTGGTTTTACGAGGACAAAGTCATTTAGCCTCGAAGCACACACACCAACACACACTTTCAGGGTGGGATCAGACTGTATTCATGCCAACTAGTCCCAGATTGGGCACTCATGGTGACAATGTAATGAGTGGAGACCAATATGTTGCCTGCCTTCCTGCTTCCCTGTTTTTTTTTTTTCCTGCCTTCTTGAGTATGAGGATCCTTTATTTCTTCATTCCATGTCTTGGAGCATCTGACAAACTCCCACTGTGCCCACTTATGTGTCTCCCTCTACTGTCATACAGCGTCATTCTGACATGTCGCTCGTCTGTGAAGCCTATTTATCACAGAAATCTATTCCTACAATGCCAAAAGTGAAGTGAAGCGTGCTTCTTATTTGCATTCAGTATGTCAGAGTTTGAATTATGATCTGCGTTAGAGTATTGTCTCTGGATTAATTATTATACTGACTTTAAGTCACTGCCTTCGGCTAAATTTTGAAGCTATAAAAAGGAATTCTGCAACAGTGTAAAATTAGCTGACATTCACCCATTCACTTACATTCAATTTACACAAATTAGCTGTTAAACTGTCACAGAACAGGAACAGAAGTATATTAAAATCTTTTTTTTTTTTTTAATCCATTTCATGGTGAAATACCTCCAAAATACTGACTACAAGACAAAATTTGATTCACCAGTTTCTTGTGTTGGTTATAAAGTAATAAACAACAGTCTACAGTGCAGCCAAGGGGCTCTGTGACGCACGGTTTTGCGCTAACTTCTTCCACTTTTAATAATAAACATTCAGTGATGAGCGGAAATGAACAGGGATGGCGTTGAAGCTGTACACAGGGGATACTTTGAATATGCAAATATCATAAGGAACCAGTATTTGAGTGAGAATACCATTTGTTGCTCATGTAATAAGACCCTGTATTCTCTCTACAACCATTCAAAGTAATCACTGGAGCTAATGACTCTCGTGAGATGGCTGCCTTTCTGTTATAGATCCCTGAACAACAAACAATGTGGGTTGACATCATAATTTCTCCAAAGGTGATGAATTTGGATGTGATGTTTCACATCAAAACGTATTACTGCCATCTCAGTGGTCCAGATCATACATTCTGAACTTTACTATGTATATTTGTTCTCTGGCTTTGAATACTTGGAAATAAGCAGTTTGAAGATTCACAAAAACAATTCCTGACCTGCCTTAAATGTCCTTATAATCAATGAAGGCCGAACCGGTTAATTAAGTTCTTCCATTTTGCAAATAGAAGGATGCAGAGACTTGCATGATCCACAGAAGCTAAAAAACTATTAAAATATTTTCAAGTTCCTGTATGAAAATGTATCATCTACTCTTTCCAAATCGCTGCCTTTCACCCACCATTTAATTGAACTATTCTTCATTGTAATTACTGTGACACAGTAGCCTTGTGGTGATCTCTTCCAGTGTTTCATTACTTCAGATCAATGAGGCTTGAGTGACAGATTTGGCCCCAAGCCCTTTGTCATTTGTGTTTATAATTATTATATTAAATAATAACACATTTCAATCTTTGGTGACATCTGTGGTATTGAATCCAACCTTTTAACTTGTCAACTCTATGGTTTGACTTCTCAATTTATTAGGCACATGCTGTCATACCATTTCACTCTATTACAAATCTCAGCAGGCAATGACCGAAAAAGTCTCAGTGGAGGAGTATAGGGAAAAACTGTGATACATTTATATATAGCAAAAGCTGATAATCAATACACCCTTGCTTAATGATGAATATATAATGCTCACTCACTTCCCGATGCACACCTGCAACAAGAGTGCAAGAACAATAAGGTTAAAGCACTCATGCTGTTCTCCAATCCTCCCCATGACAGACCCCCTTTCTTTCTCCTCTTTCCCTTTCACTTTGTTTCATAAATCTGGCTGATGTGGCTTTCACACGGAGGCAGATTATTGCTTCCCAACTAATACCAGAGACATTTCATGCTCAAGTATGAGAAGGGATTTAAGGACAGAAATCGAATCTACTGTAGAGTGCAATGATGAAATATCAGTGTAATATCTACCGAGAAGCTTGGGAAACCTCAATAGAAAATCGGTGCCAGATATGATAGAGCATTTCTAATTCTATCTTGTTCTCTCCACTACTTCCTTTCCTTTCCTTTCCTTTCCTTTCCTTTCCTTTCCTTTCCTTTCCTTTCCTTTCCTTTCCTTTCCTTTCCTTTCCTTTCCTTTCCTTTCCTTTCCTTTCCTTTCCTTTCCTTTCCTTTCCTTTCCTTTCCTAATCCAGAACATCAGAGCACATTTGTGGCTGCACGGGAGACTGCAGCAGCAGGTGTAATCTTAGGGTCATGCGTTTCTCATCTACAGATCTCCCTCTGCAGCCTCTCCGTTGCTATTTATGGCACATATGCACATGCAGCAGCGTGGCTCAGAATGAAGCAGGGATTGAGAGAGCCTTGGGGGAAAAGGGGTTGGGGGAGAAGTGGTTGCCTTCGATGGAAAGCTGTGGTCTGTAATCTGGTTGCACGAATCTGTCGATGCTTCAATTTGGTCAGGTTGAGACTGCATCGGACAGCGGTGCAATGAATACATTGTTGGACACGTTGGGCTGGATTAGCAATCGGCCACGCAGTGGGATAGATCATTTGAATCAGGCTGAAATAGCTCAAGCTGTGGCTATACTCTTAAAAAACGTAGTCCAAACAGGGTCAGACAACATTCCTCTGCACCACCAGGAGGACTGTCTACTGCCTAGCATGCCACATTATCTTCACAGCTCCAGCCAGCCATGCATGTGCCTTCACCAACCCTGGAATGGGAACAGCCCTATCAGCACTTTGTCTCCACTCAGTTGTCGTGGTACTGTGTGTGTGTGTGTGTGTGTGTGTGTGTGTGTGTGTGTGTGTGTGTGTGTGTGTGTGTGTGTGTGTGTGTGTGTGTGTGTGTGTGTGTGTGTGTGTGTGTGTGTGTGTGTCGGGGGGTTGATTGTGGGTCGACATGTTAACAAAACACTGTGCATCCCCCTCTCTCTGCTCCTCTGTCTTTGTCTGCACTCCTCTGCTGCCCTGCTAGTGAGTTTGTTTGTGTCCAGCCAGCAGTCCTGAGAGTGAAAAGCTTCATCAGCTGAATTACTGGAAGTTAGCTGTCTCAATCAATTAGGTCTTGCCGGCCAGGACACATGGCGAGAGCTGTGGAGCAGAGGTTCGCTCACATGTCCTCTTCATGCCATCTTGTCGTCCTTCATTTGGTCTCCTCTCTCCTTTTCTCCTCCCTCCTTCTTTCTGGCACACCTCCCTGCCTACACCCTGTACACACCCCAGCCCCTCTGGTGGAGCTACTAATCCACATACATGTGCACCAAATTACATTATCCATACAGTGCACATGTCAACCTTTGCTCACTCCCCTCGCACTGAGACAATTGTTTCCGAGGCAAGCCCTAGCTAAATTTGCTTTTACTCATCTAAACAAGTGCTCTCAGCACATAGTGGAAAAAGGGTGGAGGGAGAAAAGGGGAGGGAGACAAGGAGACTCTGAGGTCCTGAGATAAGAAGCGATCCCTTTCTTTCATTCTTTACATCCTCTAAAAGTGCTCAGAGGATCCTCACAAGGGCAGCGTCATCCACACTGTCACGCACACACACACACACACACACACACACACACACACACACACACACACACACACACACACACACACACACACACACACACACACACACACACACACACACACACACACACACACACACACACACACACACACAATCCTGCAGTCATGTGGCCAGCTTGTTCCTACATACTGCCACCCGATTTATGGCCTTTCCCATACCTTGTAAAAAATTACAGTATTTATTCTGGATTTCAGCAAAAAAGAACAGATTTCCAATATTTTCTACGACCAACTTTTATTTTATTTTGTGAATATAAACAATTTGGGAATTTGATGTCCATTCTTGCCTGTGCGGTATGAGACTTCAGCTGCTCAACAATTTCTACCACTATCTAACGGCTTGTTTCATAATGCACATGATCCATTTTTAAAAGGAGACAGATCTGGACTGCGGGCAGGCCAGTCAAGCACACACGCTGTGGCAGCACGTGCAGAACGAGGCCCGGACTTGTCCTGCTGAAACAACCACGGACTTCCCGGGAAAAGACATTTCTTTGATGCCAGCGCATATATATCTCTTAAATGGCTATACACGCCTACGCATTAATGGTAACTTCACACATATGTAAGTTGGCCATGCTGTGGTCACTGATGCAGCCCCATAATAAGAGTGGATGTTGGCTTTCGTGCCGTCCGCTGTTAACAGTCTGGATGGTCCCTTTCTTCTTTCGAGCGGAGAACTCGATGTTCGTTTTTCGTGAAAACAAACTGAAACTCATCGGACCTCAGCTGACGTTTCCACTGCATTTTGAACTATCAGAGATGAGCTCGGGCCAAGATAACTTGGAGTAACAGTGCTTAAGCTGGCAATTCTTGATGCGGCGGCATACTGCTTTTAAGTGACAACAGTTTTTTTGAAGTACTCCAGAGGCCATGTGGCTATATTTATCCCAATAGCATGAGGGTTTCTCGTGCAATGCTGCTTCAGGGGTTGGAGGTAACGCACATTTAACACTGCTTTCCAGACTTGGCCGACATGGCTGGAGGGTTTTCCAAATTGCCTGAACTTTTTTCACAATATTATGGAAAGTAGTGAAAGTCTGAATTCTGTGCAAACTTTTTTTTAACTGTTCAACAATTCTCCCATGAAGTTGGACTCAAAGTGCCGAGCCACCACCCATCTTTACAAAGACTGAGCCTTTGGTGGGTGCTCAGTTTATATCTAATCTCGACACTTTAACCCGTTACCAATTAACCTGCTTATTGTGAATATTCTATGGACTTTTCACTCCTATTTTGCTTCTGCCTCAAAATTGTTTTTGTGTGTTGTCAGCATCAAATTCTAAATTTGTTTATATTTACAAAATACAAATTACTTGGTCAATGACAACAATTGGAAAATGTTTTCTTTGTACTTTTGTCCCAATGAGTTCAGAGGAGAGAATTTTAGGGAAATGGATGACGCTAGTTTATGATGACTTAACACAGTTACTGCCGCACTATTAAGTATTTACGGTAACTGTAGTTTTTTGCTTACTAAGTAGTCATTGTTTAACAGCTTATGCAGTTTGTCTAAGCTAAACCCCAGGAACACGCTTAATTTTTACAAATAAACAATAAAAGGAAAGCTGAATGAGAGATTATATTGAGTTAAAGGGGCTTAGTGGAACATATTCTAACCGATAAAGCAGGTATGTACAAAATGTGTCAAACTGGATGTCAGAAAAAGATCAGCAACCTAAGAAACACAAGGAGTGTATTGCTATAATTGTGATCTTAGTGAATCTAAGACAACTCATCAGATATTTACTGTCTCTCAAATATAAAAATAAATTAAGATATTTGTTCCTTTTCATTTGTAACATTTAGTCATGTTGATTTAAATCATTATACATTGCTTATCCACAATTCTTCTTCATTATAGTTTAGGCTCATTTCACAAATGACCACTAAATATAGCTTTATTTCACACAATGTCAACCTGCAGGGGATACTTGTGTGATTGTATGTTTGTATTTAAACCTTGAGGGAGATATACATGATTGAAATTGTTTTCTGCGATACACCACAATGTTTCAGTCCCAATGTTTTTAACTTGGCTGTGGATTCCTCATGCCACCTGGCTGTTAGGGTGTACATAAAACATAAAGACATTTGGCTTGTTTAGAAGGATACTAATTAGCTTGTCAGGTCGTGTTTGCAGGTGGTCATTTGGCTTGTTTCCAAGACAACACTGTACTTACTATCAGCTGTGATTACTGAGTTAACTCGGTTAGAGTTGCATTTTAACGCAGCGTGAGCAGAGGGTGTACGTTCATTCACAAATAATATATTTATTTATTTATCGTTCATTATTGGATAAATAAAAAAGTCTATAGAGCTTCAAGATAAAGCAAAAGTCTGGTCTGGTGGTCAGTGTCACATGAGTATCTCCGCCCAACAAGTAGAGTAGATGTGTGTTTACTGTCCAGGTCAAAGGTTAATCTGAGTGATGTGTGTGTTGCATGTGCCTACTCAGAGAACTGTGCATGTGTTTATCTCAAATGTGTGTATCAGATTTTCTCTATCCTCACGCCTTTAGCGATGCAGATGTCACCAGAGAGACAGAGAGGGAGAGATAGAGAAGGTCACATGGGCTCAGCATGTGCTGCTGGTGGAGACCTGGCGAACTGGCTTCTAACAACAATCCTCTCACTGTGTTAGTGTGTGTGTGTGTGTGTGTGTGTGTGTGTGTGTGTGTGTGTGTGTGTGTGTGTGTGTGTGTGTGTGTGTGTGTGTGTGTGTGTGTGTGTGTGTGTGTTGTTAAAAAGAGTACAGTAAATGTGCTTTAGTGTGTTTTGGTGACTGGTCTTTTTGCCTTTAGCCTGACAGTCAGGACTGAGGGTGAAAGATATATTCGGGCTACTGATGGAAGCTCATGATCCAAAGCACTGGCACAAGTCCAAACCCACTTTTACTTGTTAAATGGTGAATAATCTCAACATAAACTACTCAGTTACTTACACTGAAAATGATGTCCAAATGTAATGATGATATATCTAACTGAAGATATTTATTGTACCGGGATAAAGAAGAAGAACCTCCCCAAATTTCATCACAGAATTTGCAGGTAACTCAGCTGTAGATGTCAGAGGGCAGGTGTCTACAATCGGAAGGAGATTGCACAAATTTGACCTGCATTGGAGGCGTGCCAGAAAATGGCATTGAAAGAACAACAGAGTAAAACTACAGTCTTCCAGTCAGCATATAGGCAATGACCAGGCATTTTTGAGAAATATCTCTGGACAAAAAAAAACTAAGATAGAGTTATTTGTCCACAGTAAAGGTAGTCATGAAGTTTAGACCAAAGTCAGCTTTTCGGGAAAAGAATCTCATACCAACTGTGAAGCATGGTGGTGGAAACGTTATGTTTTGTTTCGCTGAACCTAGGACTAGACAGCTTACAGTCTTTGATTCAACTATGAATTCTGCATCATATCAAAGATTGGTTCAAGATAATGTGATGCCGTGTGTTCGAAAGATGAAGAGGAATCAAAGTGGACCTTTCAACAGGGTAATGAGCATACTAGCAAATCTATCATCATAGAGGATTAAATGTTTGCTCGTCCAAATATGTTAGAAAGGGCAAATTTTTACATGGGATGGACTGATTTTTTCACATGACTGTATATATCAAGTGAACTGAGGAAAAGCATATTTTAAAAATCTAAAAAAAAGCTGCAAAGGATGGTATCCCCTTTGACACTGTGTGTCTGCTAAAGTTCAAAGGGGTTTAAAAAAAAAAACCCTCAGATAACGTCTTTCCTTCGACAAAATTGATGTTTCTCGAGCTCTTCACACCTCCTTATATGTCTAAGGAGCAGATTGGTCTTCTTGTTTCCCTGCCTGTCACTGTATCTCTCTGCTCTTGTCTGACATCTACCATGTCCAGAGATGAGAGCGGGAGGACGAATGACTGCAGAGAGGGCAGAACAGTCAGAGGCCAAGAGGAAGGGAGAAGAAGAAGAGGCAAGTGAAAGGAGAGGAGGGAAGGTCACAAGTGTCTCGAAAGGACGGTGAGAAGAACAACATCTCTGAGTCACAGTATACGTAAAGTCAATAGTAGGAGCTGGGAGGGAGACAGAAAGAGGTCAGTCGATAGAATAACACACGGTGGCTTGCATTTGTAAAGGTGTATCTTAAACCATTAGACCATGCCTCTTTGGTGTATTGATTATTTAGGAATATTTCCTTATCTAGAAGAAAGAAAATAACCAATTATATTTGAATAAGTGTAATCCAGTAAATATTGACATGTTGTTATGTAATTTTGAGTGGTTAATAGAGTGCTAGACTTTATTGAAGCAGAACAAACCGTCACAACAACACTGACATTATCAGATATGACAAACTTGCCAGCAAGCAGTGTATTATTTACACATCCAGCGGATATGAAGCAACATTTACACTCAATTGTCATTTTGTGGCCACATCGCGAATGTTTGTGCAACATTGGCTTTCCTTTCAACTCTGGTTTGGAGTCCACCAATTCCTGAGGCAAATATTTCACTCTTTGGATGCTAAATGCAAAACGATGTTCACCAGCTAGCTGGGTAGGAGTAATTTATTAAAAACAAACAGCACGAAGAGCATTGAAAGAGAAGCAAAACAATACAATACAATAGCCTGTAAAACCAAAACAGTGTGCTTAAAGACACCAAAACCTCAGAAGAGCGAAGTGATTGTTAAGTATGCCATCTATGTGTTCGTCACTACCGAGCAGCAACCGACAGTGACATCACACATTGGTTTGTGAATGACTGTTACGAAGCCTCGAGTTTGAATAGTGGCTGTTGCCATCTTGCCAGTTCAAAGCGGTTTGGACCCAGACATGACCATATTTGGACAAGCTGCGGGGGAGTTAGCGGTGGATCTGACTTGAGCTGAAGTCACTTCCACATCTGCTTTATTTTTCAGACCTGGAAACTATGTTGACTTTTACATACAGTATATGGTCACTACTAGTGACCCCTTGCACATAAAATAAGTCCTTTGATCTATTGTTATAACACAATAGAAACATTTTAATTAAAACAGCTTTTAGGCAATTTGGCTGTAATGTTTTACATCTCTATATATAGTGTATCTTGTAGATTATTCAATAATCAAATTATGTTTTATTATATCAGTTTATTACAAAGTTCCCCAGAGACATATTCCAAGACTGAACGGAATTTTTTTTATTTGAATCTGAGACTATTAACCCTTAAAGAATGTCTGTTTTCATAATTGTTTGTAGTACATATTTAACGTTGAATTTATAAGTGTCATTTTCAAACAGATGACTTCAAAACAAAGTCCCAGCTTTTTAGAAAAAGTCCACTGTTGTCAACATGACCCCTCTTTACCTGCTGGGTCCATATTGACTGTTGAACTGCCAGCTGTGTTCAGCCATTAAGCTGCATTTTTGCCCACATCAAGGAGATATTATCCTGGATAAAATTAAGAAATACTGATCAAAAGTTTGCAATTACTCAATTGCTGAGGTTATATTATGATTATGATTATTACTATTACCATTTTAAAGAAATAACACGTTAGGCTTTTCTCCTATTTCAACAGGTGCTGTGTAGCTGCCAGGTTTAGAATCAATCAGCTCTCTATGTGGATGAATATTTTAGCATGTGTGTGTGTGTGTGTGTGTGTGTGTGTGTGTGTGTGTGTGTGTGTGTGTGTGTGTGTGTGTGTGTGTGTGTGTGTGTGTGTGTGTGTGTGTGTGTGTGTGTGTGTGTTTCTGTGTGTGTAGGTGCCTTTGTTGTTTCACTCAGCCGCTCTGTGGTGTCCTAATGGGGCAGGAATAACAACAGGAGATCATAAACAGCAGCTGTGCCCGGTCAGACCGCACACTGCACTCTACCAGGGAACTGATCTTATGAAACCCTCTCTAAGGTGACAGAGTTGCAGCAGGGAAAGAGACTGAAAGTGATCAAAGCCATGGGAGTCTGTTTTATACATGTATTTTACAGGTGTTTCATTGAATTTTCGACAGCGGCGCTATGCCTTTTGGTTGGTGGCAAAGTCCAGACTCAAATATTTTCTACATGTACTGGATCATTAGCTGTAAACTTTGGTTCAGATATTCATGATCCCCAGAGGATGGATCTTCTTACTCTTCCGACTGTGCCACGATGAGGTAGACTTTTTTTTTTTTTTTTTTTTTTTTTTAGTCCCAGAGTGAATTCAGCTGTTGGAGAAATTTCTGTGAAATTTGGTGCCTTCATGCCTCTATTTATTTACACATCCAGCAGACAGTTGCGTTGATTTGGCATTTTTGTGTCCAACTGGCAAATGTAAGTTCAATATTTGCTTCTGTTTGAACTACAGTTTGGTCTCCACCAACTACTGAGAGAAATATTTGTGTCTTTATATGCTAAATACACAGTTATGCTCACCAGCTAGTTGGTAACTCTGGCTTAACTGATGCCTGGCAGCAGTATCTTACTAAAAACAGCTGCCTGCCGCGTCTGGAAACAACGGTGAGAACAGTGAAATCAAAATGAAGCAATAAAGTAGCCTGCTATAAAACCAAAAATAATGAGCTAAAAGATGTTACATCTCAGGGCGGTAGCATCATTATCAGAGTGGTACCAATATCAGTGCGGAAGCTGCTATGCTGAAGTTAACATTTGGCAAGCATTTAGTATAACCAGACAGAGCCATGAGTTTTTGTGTGGACTCTTAGTTTTGTTGCGATATAACAGATTTATGTTTTCATACATACAGAAGGCCTACGTACAATATTATAAACGCGCTCTTTTGCTCTTTACATCAAACGATTGCAGAGTAAAAACCGTTATATGGAATCAACTACTCACTGTATATCACGTTGCTTTATTAATTACTGGACAAAGACGGTAATAGTTACTCGTTACCGTTGTTTATTCAGCCAAGCACTAAACACTCGTGTCGGATGTATTGTCTTTGACACATGTAGCAGAAGGAACCCGTAAGTGATTTAACATTAACCCCAGTGACTGCAATCAACACTTCGTCAGATGATCGCATTCTCAGCAAGCCAGCAAAGAGCACACAACATGTACGAAAGACAACTTCAGAGTTGAGGAGGCACTTTCCCTTCATCAGGCTCCTCTGCATCAACAACTCGTCCACCGAACAGACAGAGATGAAAACCGATCAACCTTCTCGTTCAGCTGCCGTTAAGACGGAAAATAAACCGTGCTCCAAATTTCTGCAGTAACGGAGGGATTTTAGTCTGATAACAGATACATGAGGATATTGTTTATTCTGCTCAGTGATGTGACTTGAAAAGGCCCGAAAAATATCTCAGGAAATGAGACTGAATCATTGCTTTGTTAAAATGTATTGGTAGCTGTTAATACAGGATCTTCTGTCTGATGTCTCCCTTAATGCACAGTGGCACGTCTAACCTTATTTAATTATTTGACATATAAAACTGGCAAATTTCTTTACACGGCCAGAGGGATGCTGCAGGTACTGGCAAGGAAAATGCTGGCACAGGCAGGAAAATGTGTCTAGTCTTGTTTTGTTTAATCATCAATAATATTTTAGCCTGGTTATGAGACAATCATCGAGGAGTCCTATTGAAAACATAGATGTAAAGAGGACGAGGGGGACGGGAGAGGTAATGGAAGCAAAAGAAAATTCTACTATTAGGATGGGATTAACTGTCCAAACCAGGCTATCATCATCAATGCAGATCTGGACACATAGCATTAGCAGTTGTTGCTACGACAACGGTAACCAGAGATACCGGCACTGGTGTTCAATCACACGGTGAGGTCATTCGCTGCCCTCGGGAATCAGATCACCAATTACAGCCAGCCCTCTGTGGTACATTTATACATCAGGCCGGGCAACCAAAACCGGTTCACATGTTTCTCAATGGTTTTATATTATAATGACTTACGACCAAATGAGTCTCCACTGTGCACATATTTTAGATAAATAAATATTGTTTTTACACATGATATAAACAGCCATACTCAGATAATTCCCGTTGTGATATCATGTTGTTATTAACACATGATAAAACACAAATACCAACACAGTCAAACATGACTCTTATTACATGACAAGCTGTTCCTGGTGCCGTGCAGGAGAACGAATCGAATTAGAAAAATGTTTCTTATTTCCTCCCAGCGGACATATGGTACCTTCATACTGTATATTAGATCATAACACTGGTCAGATATTTGCTAAGGTATGGCTAAAAAGTGATCAAAAGGACCAAATATCAACTAACTCAATAAAACTAATTCCCACCTTTGGTGTAGAAGACAATTATAAGACAAACAATTTTTAACAGCATGCAAAAGCCACTGATATTGAGGTTACGAGGACTATTATTTTCCGATGCAAGGCATCATTACAATGCTATAAAAGAGCTGAGCAGAGATACCCTTGTGTTCTAGGAGACACTGTATAGATTCAGTTACACTACCTACATAAATATGATGATCCATAGGTCCCTTGAGACTTCAGTTCTGGTGAGGATGGGGTTAACAAAATGACTGAGCCACTGCAAAGTGAGATTATGGAACTGAAGCACAATGCCAGCAAGAAAGGTGTTGTTTCAGCTTACAGTGAAATGAAAGGTGGCTTTATAACAGCCTATTAGGGCAAAGAAAAAATAAGTACAATCAGTGGAGGCTGATGGTGACAAAAAGTGCGTCAGGCTGCACAGCGGTGTCCCAGATATTGGCGCCGGGTTAAGTACAGGTGTTGTTCCTCAGAACAAGACAAATGTCATGGAACCAGGTTATTAAAGGAAGCTGTGTGTTGGTAGCAGGGTCAGAACAAAGGCCTGGGAAAAGATTGCCTTGAAAGTTCATAAAGGGGGTGTGACATCACCTGTGTTAATGGTATAAGTTTATATAAATAATCAAGAATGACCTTTTTTTCATTTCACCCTGACCATGTCTTGTTTCGTAGTCAGTGACTATAAAAGTGCCTCTTTGAACCGCTGTAAGTGGTTTGTGGAGACTGCGGGATTTATTTGAAGGTAGGAATGGCACTATTCTCTTTTTGGTTAGTTTGGTTTCTAAAAACATGTTGGAGACTGTGCATTTCTTAAAAATGGAAACTATAATTATGACATTTCTGATTATGCACAGGTTAAAAAAGCAAGATACTTTGCTCAAATTAATCAGCTCTTGATCCGCTGGTGAGTGTATTTTAAAACTTTGGACAGACCGAGGCTAGTTGTTTCCCCTTTGCCTCTAGGTTTTATGCTAAATCAGACTAAATAAGCCATGACTCCAAATTCATAATCAACCCAATAACTGATTTTTTTTGTTGTTGGTGGAAACAAGTTGTGAAGAGACTGTTTGTGTTGATCTGGTGAGTTTGATATTCTATATTTTTTTGTTAAGAGATCTTTCTGATGTGGCAAAAAAGAGTGAGTGAACCAAAACAGTAAAGCTGCAGGTCAGAAAGCTAAACAATGAGATGAAATTCACGAATGAAGCTTCATAAAGACAAGAATTTTCTGTTGATCATTTCGGGTTACGTCCTTGTACCATAGACTGAGTATAAAAACAGGTGTCGTCTGTGAGTCTGAAAATTGAAGCTGATGGGAATGTGCCTTAACATGCAATACTTCTGACAGCCACTAGGGGCTAGCTTCAAAAACAACCCTGACTTCAATAGACTCCCATTCAAAAAGCATCAACTTCTCTCAAAATACAAAGTCAAACTTTTTTCCCACAAATCATCATGTTGTTATTCGCTAAATTCCCTCCTGACCAGTGCTCTGGTGTTCCTTCTGAAAATCATCCCATCATTAATAAGATATTAGGCCTCAAGGACCGCTATGTTTGGGGGTATGTCTGGTTTGATTGACATGCCTGGGGTGCAGTCAGGTTCCTGCTATAGGTGGGTGAGTGAAGTGTCCTTGGATTCTCATACAGATTCAACCCCCACACCTCTCCAGCTCAACCACATATGGTCATCTCTGATGAAAAAACAAACAAGATGGCTACGACCAACGGGTGACAACACCTTTGGTTGCCACTTGCATTGCACATGTTATTTTCATACATTGATATGCAAATATCAATTAGAGCCTCTTTAACACATCTCATTCTTGGAACGAAAGTAAATTAGTATGCTGACAAACATACTGTATATTGTTGAGATATGAATGCATTATGTATTATTTCTGTCTATGTTGATAAAATGCAATGCTTTTTACATGTACATTTACGTTACCCCCTTTTTTACTCCGATGGTGTGCTTTTTTGTTCCTCCTCTCCTCTCCTCTCCTCTCCTCTCCTCTCCTCTCCTCTCCTCTCCTCTCCTCTCCTCTCCTCTCTCCTCTCCTCTCCTCTCCTCTCCTCTCCTCTCCTCTCCTCTCCTCTCTTCTCCTCTCCTCACCAGATGTGACTTATCACATGCCCCATCTGTCTAATGCACCTCATATCTCCAACAGTGCCATCTCCCCAACAAAGTCCAGGCTTACTCTCCCTCTCTTTCATATGACACACATGCATGCGGTGACAAAATTTACCACTGATTACCTCCTCACTATCTGCTGTATCTTGGCTCTCTTACAATCAGTTTCTTTGGGCGATGCACAACATCTGCCTCTCACTACATGTCTGTTAATCACTGCGATGCTTTACAGTGATAGTGCGCCAGTGTCATTGCACTTTAGAAACCAAAACTGATATAATGATCACAGACATCAAGATTAGAGGACAGCAGCTGCGGACAGAACAGGTCACGGTGCAGTATGACAGGCTTTCATATTTAGGAGGTTTTCCACCTAAATGGTGTTTTTACTGTGAAGCTGACTTCATTATTTATTTATATGCTAAACTCAACCCCAGATTAGGACTGACCTACTTATCTTTTCGGATACCGAAGCTCTGCGTTTCCCCTCTCTATCTTTCCTCCTGCAGATAACTGTTTCTGCTACTCTTCCCTCCATCCCTTCTCCTTCTTGCCAGCCTTTTTCATCCTCCTGTTTTTCCTCTCCTCTCCTCTCCTCTCCTCTCCTCTCCTCTCCTCTCCTCTCCTCTCCTCTCCTCTCCTCTCCTCTCCTCTCCTCTCCTCTCCTCTCCTCTCCTCTCCTCCTCCTCCTCTCTCTCCTCTCCTCTCCTCTCCTCTCCTCTCCTCTCCTCTCCTCTCCTCTCCTCTCCTCTCCTCTCCTCTCCTCTCCTCTCCTTGATATGCAGCCTGTCACACAGTCACTTCTGTTGCTATGACGAGTCTGTGGGTGCGAAAATGGAGGATTATTTTTGCAAGACCACGACAAAACCAAAGAAAGACGAAAGCTGTTGAAAAATGGGGGACGATGATGTGCAGGAGATTGAATACAAAAGCAAAATGGGACATGGCGAGTCTGAGGCAGCAGGGGGTGAAGAAAACAACAGGAAGAGGAAGAAAGGGGAAAGAAAACAAGTCAAAAATGAGGAAGGGATGTTATAGAAATCTGTGATTGTGAAGGTTAAAGATGGCATTCCAGTCTACCTCTTCTGAAAATCTGTGTGAGGAAGCTGAATCAGTAGTGCTGTCCCAACTGACAAGGTGCCCATCAGCAAAGCAACCTCGCTGATTGTGAAAGTGTGTCAGCAGCAGTGTTAATGAGGGTGATGCTGAAAAACAAGAATTCCTACAAACCATCCTTGGATTATTTGAATTGAAAAATCGGAGTGTTGCACTACGGTATATCTACAGCATATATGTAGAAATACTGTATGAGCATGTTAAACAACAGGAGAAGGAAATTGAGGATGACTGTCACACACACACATGGGTCCTGTTTCTTTCCATGATTCATCAGTGTCATCAGGGTTCATCTCAGAAATAACCCCACGTCACGCCTTCATGTTGTCATGGTAATCTCATCATCTTATTTTCTGCCACACATGGCAATAGGCAGCGTAAGGTCACCAAAGACAAAAAACAAAGAAAAAAGAGTGAGCCCGTCAGGGAAAGATAAAGAGCGGTCGTGGCAGAGAGAATTGTGTTTGCGTCAAAGATATAAAGCGTATACATAATGTAGAGTCACCAAACTGCTGCACTGCAGGGAAACTGTGTCCTCAGGTCTCCGCTGTACAGAAACTGTCTGAGTGAAATTTTGTGGATGCAAGGTAAAAGACAAACGGTGCCAGATGTTGTAAAACCGTCACTTGTGCCTGCACGGGTAACTCAGTCCTAACCTTGATGCTCTAATGCTGTGCTGTCTCTGAAACAAAATGGCATCTATGTTAAGAATGACGATGCAGTTTCTCTTCCACAGAGGAATTTGTGAAGAGTTTCCTAGAAAATAAGACTGAATATTGGACATACTGAGAGCACAGCTCTATCCTCATGCTCTTTTTCCTTTGTTTCTGCCTTCAGGTGTGTGTAGATTAATTTTGCCCGGCTGTGTGTCGAGTCCAGAGTTGTTCGGGGCTTCTGAGACATTTCTGTCAGGTGCCTTTGTGGGACAAAAAAAACTCCTATAGGGCCGTTTTAGATGGCACACGTATGCACACGATCACATTCACACACACACACACACACACACACACACACACACACACACACACACACACACACACACACACACACACACACACACACACACACACACACACACACACACACGGATATGAATTGGAGTGGAACAGCAAGGTCACAGTTTTTTCAGGGTGCCATGACACCCTCCCCACAAAATGATAAAATACAGAGAAAGAGGCAGAGGGAGAGAAATGGATAAGAGGGGGGATATTTCTTCATAAATGATGAGTTCTCCTTGACCCCAATTATAACAGCAGGATAAGGTGATTAACATTTTTCTGTTAAAATAAAAAAGATTTAGACATCTATTCCGCTGTTAGGATTGCAGTGGAGAGGAATAATAACTGAACGAATGGTAGTAGACGCAGTGAAAAAGACTCATTCTTTCACTCTGGTGCCAATAAAAGATGTCACTGACCTTGTGCAGGACACTGGTATCTTTTATTGGCAGAAATCTCAACTAATGTCTGATATCAAACTGTAAATATGGGGTTTAAATGTGATAACAACAACCAAAGAAATTGTCTGATGTCCATATCTATTTAAAACAACAACAACAACAACAACTAAATAATCCCTTTTAGAATTAAACTGATTTTCATTATAAATACAATGTAAATTATCAATGTGTCCGTATTTCTGAATGAAAAGTCAGCGCACGACTGCAATAACCATTACACTTCAAAATATGTACTCTAATTATTGGGCAAAATCAATAACCATACTGAGGATGATGATAGAAGAAAGGCCATCGGGTCATAAAAATCAAAAGGGCTTTTCCTACTAGAGCATAGAAACCTTCACATTAAATTTTGATATTCTATATGCAAGAGAAAAATATTGGCTGACGGAGGCACCAGGAAAAAAGAGGTCAGAAGGGTCACCGAAATCAAAAAGGCTTCATCATTTTGGGACCATGAATATCTGCAACAAATTCCGTGGAAATCTGGCCAATAATGTTTTTAGGTCACTAAATAGTCACTCGATCATTTTTGGTGAGGAACAAAGATAATCAATTATTGTTTTGTAACACATACTGAACTATTGCTTCTCTTTTACACTTCCTCTGACATGCAGTTATATCTCGAAAAGTGTGTCATCAAACTGAGAGAGAAAGCTCCAATGAAAGCGTCTCTGCCAGATTATCAGTTTGAATCATGCTCAGCTGGCCGGCTCTATTAAACAAACACATAATCATCCCCTCATGGTGCCAACCCTTCCCCCTACATGAATGCAGATAAACTACTGCCTTATGACCTTTGTTCCACTAAATGATCCTTACAGATTATAGATCATTGTTGGATTGTGCGTTTGTTTTATATGCACCTACTTGCAAGCTAAATATGTGTTGAGTCCAAGCTTTCTGGTTGTTTCTAGCTGCACTGCATATATTTGTGGTGTTGCACCAAGCTGTCACTAAGTTAAGCAGCAGCTTGGGAAGCAGCATCTAAGGTGTGATAATAAGATTGGGATATTGTTAGAAACAATGAATAGATTATTGATGAATTTTAGGTAAATGTGTTCAACTTTAAGGTTATTTGAACTGGATTTTACTGTCCCATAGGAAATAAATGACCATGCAGGTGTAAGATCTGAATAACGTGACTCAGTTGCTGTGTTCCAAATGGCGTACTCGCGCACTAACACACAGTGCAGGAGTGCTTTTACAATGACAAGTATGGAAACATGCACTACATGGAAACGTGCACTACAAGTACCCGGATGATGCACTCAAAACAGTCCAAAAATGGAGACTAAAACGATGGACTCTTTCAAAACTCAATGGACGCCGTCTTGGCTACGTAGCAGAGACAGAGAAGCTGCCATCATACTGATTATACAAATTAAGACGTCTGAGGAAGCTGTATCTGTTGCAGAACACCAAACGAAAGTGTTCATTTTTCACTAAGTACCGCTATACTGTTGTTGGACAGAAGCCATCAGTGTGTTTCATGTGTGTTAAACAGAGGGCACGAAAACACATACATTTTTGTGTAAAATAATTAAACCTGCAGATATGTTGGCAGATGATCCACTCGCATGCTGGAGTTAGTTTCAATAAGTGCAGAATGAGTGTGCGATTTAAGACAAAACCACCCTGTCAAAATTCAAGTACGACACAAGTCACCGTCCTGATATGTGGGAGCTCTATCTGTTAATGTACTAAGGGAAGTATGTCATTTGGAAAACGGTCAGTCACTCCCATTTCCTGCAGAGGAGCCGCAGCTCCGGTGCTCCGTCCGAGTCCACACAGGAAGCGTCCACGCACAGGTAGCTCATGTTTTGGAAGCACTCAGAGTTCAATGAACAGTCACTGATGCTACACGAGTAACACACAGGAAGATTCACATTAAAAGAAGACCACGGTGTACTGTCGGGCCAGACGCTCTCTGAGGTTGTATTCTGGGGTAAATTGGAGGATAACATTTGGCATGCTATGCACACGGAGGCAATGCTAACATGCTGGTGTCTCGTTGGTAATATTTAGGTGAGCCGTCTGAGTTCATCCCGTTGGCCTGTTAGCTGGCTAATACGAATCACAAAGTCACGGCAAATTCCATTTTTAATTTGACGATGGCAGAAGATGACTGTTGAGAGGCTCATCAAAGGCTCCGGGATCCATTCTGTGGAGACCATGAAAGTCTGTATCAAATCTCAGTCTCAGGCAGTCCATTTGATAAATGTTGAGATATCTTTTTGTGAACCAAAAATGTTTTCTGGAATCACAATAAAAGTGTAAAGCTGGGGTTAGTTGGGCTAGTCAATACCATTTGAAACGAGAGAGAGATGAACACAAAAGCATCATGCTCATTTCACAAACCAACCGATGATGAAGCTGTTTGCAACCTGGATGCCAGACTCACATTGATGTTCGTAAAACATATTCACAATACCTGAAGTCATACCCTCATACAACCTGCACTTTGCAGAAGGCATGTTTTTTTTTAATGGTTTCGTCATCCCCAACAAGAATGTGGACTGATATTCTTGCAGGAGCAGTGTCATTCATCTTTTCAAAGGAGTAGGCGAGGAAAACTGCTCCAGATATTGCTTTGTAGTGCTAACAGTTATTTATCTATTTACTGTGGCAGAGAGGTGTCAGAGGAAACAAACACAAGCCATCAGGAAATGTCTGGTAGTAGTCTTTGTTCCAAGAAAAGATGATGCTGTTCAAGAAACTTTTACATCAAGTAAAGACATGTTTGATGCAAAAGTTTGTCAATATTATACCAATGCACGGCTCTCTCTCTCTCTCTCTCTCTCTCTCTCTCTCTCTCTCTCTCTCTCTCTATATATATATATATATATATATATATATATATATATATATATATATATAACAATGGTGGTCGGTTCAATCAGTAAAATAAATGATCTCAACAGGATGTATTGCCATAAAATCTGGTGCAGACATTTTTAGTATCTCAGGATGGGTCATGGGTTTTTTGAATTTTCATTAAATCAATAATTTATGTGACTATCATCTCATAAAAATATGAGGTGGAGTGCAAACTCCTGGAATAGTTACCGGAAAATATTGAATTGTAATTTTACTCAGTATCCAGAGGATGAGCTGGAAAAATGTGGTTTTCTCCATGGCTTTTCCACTAGGTTGCTATTTTTTATTTAAAAAAAAATATCTCCACAAATCTACTAATTGGAGAGCCATGAAATTTGAAACAGACATTCAAGTCCCCCCCCCCCCGCTATGAATTATTGACACTTTGGTGACTTCACATGTTGTCCAATAGGTCTATAACCAAACATAGGACCTGCAAACTATTGCGTCCATCAGCCTCGGCTGTTTTTTTGTGTTAACATGCTAAATTTCTTCGCTAAAATAATGAGCCGACACTTGCTAAATCTTAGTCTGACTCACTGGATATAAAATGTTGTGTTATCCATTTGCCATCATTTTCAAAATTCCTGCAAAGGGAAATAACAACAACCCACTGTGCTAGCAACTTATACACCAAGTTTTGAGGAAGATTTGGATCATGCAATCAGTCATGTCTGCTTGGTTAAATTTTAGCCAATTTAATGCTCGGGCTCGCCTCCCCACCTGCAAATGCAAACACACACACACACACACACACACACACACACACACACACACACACACACACACACACACACACACACACACACACACACATCCAGAGCCCCTACACCAGGGCGATATAAGGAGGCAGCCGGACCAGCAGCGCCCAGCATAGTTCAGTGGAGATCTGTGGAGGTCTGGCCGTGCAAGACTAGCTAAACCGTTGTCACTGAGAGCACGTCAGCATTTAGCCTCACTGGAAACATTGCTGTGTTTCAGATGAGGGTTAGCATGACTGTAGACTCACATAGGTCCTGTTCTGTCATTCAGAGTTGATGGAGGATATAATGCAAAAAAAAAAAACGTTATTATGTACCGCCTCTGCAACTGTCATACATACCACATTAGACAGGATACTCAATTAATTTTCTTACGAAAAATATTAACCCAACAAATATGTGTTTTCTAAATTTACACCACAGAAGCAAGTGCTCCTTGTTAATTGCCTTTTAACATGATCCTGCTCTTCTCCCTCCCTCTGCATCTGTGTCTGCATACATGCATGCGTGTCTGTATGTGTGTGTGTGTGTGTGTGTTGTGATGGTTAAATGGCTGCCCACAACTTGGCAGAGCTCTGTTTAGACCTCGCTATGCATCTCAATGACTGCAGGCACACTGCAGAATGAGTCAAGCACTGTCAACACTGGGAGAGCATTCAGTCTCATCACTGGCTCTGGGTTTGAGTTCCTGAAGGCTGATGTGTGTGTGTGAGTGGAAGGGAAGGAGATAGATGGTGAGAAATATTGTTTGGCATATCTTTCTGAATCACCTCATATATATATATATTAAAAAAAGTGGACTTTTAATTTTCAGTGTGTCTTATCGGGTCAGAGGACACTGGAACCGTCTGTGTTTTGCAAACAGCAGATGCACTGACTGACATCAAGGCAAAGATACGTGTTACTGCGACCTTTGTCTCGTCTGTGCCTGTGTTGTTCTGGTGACCTGCATGCCCGATGTCATTATGGGTAAATTACCTGTCTGAAAGTGATGGCACGATGACTCACATGGATTATTATGACCTGAGGTGTGACAGCATGGACAGCAAATGCGTCTTTCTATGAGTCGCGAGTCCATGTTCGTGTGTGCAGGCAGTTTTCTGTGTCGTTTATTATGCATGACTTGCGTATGTTCATGCCATGACTGTCTCACAGTGCTCTGCTAAAGCTCTTCCAATGCTTACTGCTTGTGCACTCAGAATAATATACATTTAACCCTTCATGCATTCAAAACTGTGAACTGTTAGGTCACATTATATCTCTGTTTGGGTTGCAAATCATGCAGCAGCCAGTCTTTATCAGTTACTCCCTGCGGAGAACCTTTTATGACTTTAATAGTAAACCTTTGGAGGCTTCAATGCAATTAATTTTCTATTATTAAAACTTTAAAGCTACACGGTGAAACATTTTAGAGTACACATGCAATCTCTTTGTCAATGAGGCTTGTCTAAATAGATTGGCCTTGTTTGCCAAAATGAAAACTGTTGGCTACATACACTTATCCACCCAAGCATAGCACAAGTTAGAGGTGAAACATCAACAGGCTGTTCATTCTACATAAGCATACTAAAAGCCACATTGAAGACTTCCTGGATATTAAAGGTCTGCCTTTTCAAACTCCTGCAGTATTTTAGAAATGCCTAACTGATCTTATCTTAGTTTCCGCATTCCTGCACATGCACATTAGTGTCATACAATTACCTGCAGAGTTTAATTTAGATGTGATCAAGGTCTTTCTAGGCTCAATAAACTTTCACAAATATTAAAACTTCATGGTTTGGAAATTCATCCTAGTAATAATGGACCTTGTTTAAAGTTCAAAAAGACGTCAACATTTTACAGTGAATAGAAAGTGCAATTTGGAGAGGATTCTGGTTACAGCATCGCATTTGACAAGCTGAGGTCTCAACAACGACTGAGGAAAATGAACACCTGAAACCAGTCAGTCTTTAGGTCTCTTCACTGGCTTTCCGTGTGTCAGAAAATAGAGTTTAAAGTACTGCTTCTTGTTTCTCAGTGGCTTAGGACTAAAATACATTTTCTTTCACCATGTGACCCCTTTCTACCTTTGAGGTCATCAGGTAAAGGGCTGCTAACTGTTTCCCCGAGTGCAAACTAAACACGGAGAAGTAGCATTTAGTTACTGCTGTTTTTATGCTTGATGTATTACGTAAAACACTTTGAATTGCCTTTGATTATAAAAAAAAAAATGCACCACACAAATAAACTTGTTTTAAATTCTAGGGCATGTTACAGAGTTCTTACCAGATTTTTTTGAAAGGTAATCAAGCCAATAGAACGCCTGGAAAGAGACACGGCTGTGACTTTGTGTTGCAAAAGGTACAATATTGACCACATCTACAGTCAAAACCAGTGACATAAACAACGCCAACCTGGAGCGATTAACAAAGGTACGATGCTCATACAAAATCATGATGAGAAAAGCAGCAAGCATGAATCAGTTGAATATAGATGAAGGCAAGCTGACTACCGCCTGGTTGTCATCGAGGTGACCGTGGTTGACTTGGCAACCAAATCTCTGTGGGGTTGTTGGGATAGAAACACAGTGATTATTATTAAGATCTTTTTTAACTCGTGCATCTATTTATCTGTATGCATGTCAGTATAGATTACATTTGTGTGTTTAAATGTGTCTCTATGTGTGTGTTTCCGCGAGGATTGTGGCTATATCTCCCGGAGCTGCAGATATGCTGCATAGAAATGTCAAAAACTGCAGTAAAAACTGGATAACATAAATCAGAGCAGCTCAGCATATAAGACATGACGCCTGTGTTTTTTTCAACTGCTGTCAGACCGAGTCTTTCCTGTGCAGAAGTTTTACTGCATATTTTTGTCATCATTCAGCAAAACTCCGCTTGTTGTTTCATTGAAGGACATTACAACATGACAGCAGAGCGGCTGTCCATTTTAGTTCCTGTGCCTCCTCCTCCACCACCTCCACTTCTCCTACTCTTCCTCCTCCTCTTCTTCTTTATCCCTTGCCTGCTAATCATCAGTGTTTCTCTCTTCCCATCCTCCTCAACACTGTCATCCTCTTCCTCCTCCTCCTCCTCCTCCTCCTCCTCTCACTGTCTTTCTCTCTCTCCCTTGACTCATCATCCTCGTCCTCCCTCCCTCTCTAATGTCCTTCTCCGTTTGTTTGAGATACAGGACCCTGGGGACTCAAGGCTGCAGTAAAACATGTCTGATGGATTCAATATGTCCTGATGAAAGTCCTTGACCAAAATCTCAACAATATAAAGGAAACACATCATAAACTTGAAGTCCAGCGGAGCCTTTTTGCTTTAAAATACAGATGGTCTGTGTCAATGAGAGCAAAGATGAAGTACCACTCACACTTCTGTCAAAACGGCATTAAACTCACAATTAGGAAAAATTCTGAGCTTGCAGCCAGTGCAGGTGTGTGTGTGTGTGTGTGTGTGTGTGTGTGTGTGTGTGTGTGTGTGTGTGTGTGTGTGTGTGTGTGTGTGTGTGTGTGTGTGTGTGTGTGTGTGTGTGTGCACATGTGGGGGAAGGTATGGGTGGCTCTCTGTGATGTCAGGGAGTGAGCGTGATGAGGCTGTGTCAGTGAGGTTGTAAATGTTTGATGGGGTTTGATCTTACCATCTGTCCACTACTGCTGGCTGAGAGAAAGAGAGCTACACAGAGACTGGAGTAAAAAAGCAGCACAAACACAGCCAATAATTAAAACATCAAATAACGTTAGCATGTTATCATGAAAGCAGGATTACAGAAAATTAACCATGTGACGGTTGTGATGTGATACAAATTTCACAGGAAGTAAGCTTTAAAGTTTAAGATTTAGGCCTGTAATATTTGCATGATACAGTGTATAATGTAGTAGACATACATAGGCCCCATGTGTGCAAAGCCTTTTGTTAAACATGAATACATTACATTACATTACATTTCATTTAGCTGACGCTTTTATCCCAAGCGACTTACAATAAGTGCATTTCAACCATGAGGGTACAAAACCCAGAACAACAGGAATCAAGAAAATACAATTTCTTCAAGAAAGCCAAACTACAAAGTGTTATCAGTAAGTGTCATTTTAAGTGCTACTAAAGTTCCACTGTTCAAGGTAAACATAGTTTACATGACAATAGAAGAGTAAATACACAAAATATACATATGCCACCATGGAACATCATTATAATGTCACTCACTAGTTATTGTTCGGTTTAAAGGCAAAAACATCTTACTGTATGATCAAATTGGCCTCTATATGAAGAGATTAACATTAATTTAAATTAATGGGTCACCTGAGAAATGGGAGATTATAAATAATTATAGCAATATATAAAGATACAATTTAACAATAGGTAAACCAGAAAAATAATGTAATCATCTTAAAACATGGACGTCCTGGAGACCTCGTGGTCAAGACTACCTTGACTTCGATACAGGTTCCAAAATTATATTTTTTCAACACCAATTTTATGAAATCTATTTTTTTTTTAAATAAAATTACATCAAGTCTTTCTTAAGTCTTTGGTTTATTTTACTCAATTTCTGCATGTTCAATAACGCCTCACATGCAGGCCACTGGTAGACAATAGTTGGGCAGCTGCACATACTCTGGTCCTTAGTTACAGCAGTGCACATAACTCAGACAGGTATATGGCCAAAATGAGTTTAATAAGAGGGAAATAAGGCATTCTAATGTAAGATTTACCCAAGTCTAAACCGGTTAATTTAATCTACTGGGGAAGGCCACCCTAGTATAGACTATGAACAATATAAACCCAAGACTGAGACTGATGAGAGTTACTCCTGCATAAACGTATCAAAAGTTATACATTTTAAAACAAAACTTTACTAGTGTGAATATAGACATCTAACTTTGGTACCGAATGAAACACATTTTTTGATACCAGATACTATTGAAGTATTTTGGTCAGTGCCAGAAAAGTATAAAAATTTGGTACTCAGCCCAGGTTAAGCTGCATACCTGTACTTATTACTGCAACTTCCCTGATTTAATTCTGGATATTTTTTCACATTTGCTTTGCTCTATTAAAAACCTCTGCTGATTCAGAACTGCACACAAGACATGAAGAGTGATTATGTTCAGGTTCCGCTCATTTAGTTGCGTGTCCATATTATGCTGCAAACAACAGATAAATAAAAAGTGAAAGGTGGTTTCTGCATTTTGATTTTATTCCTCTATCTTTGTTTTTAATGTTTGATGTGTCTAAAGCACTTTGTACTCTGTTGTGAAATACAAACAGAGACTTTGTTGTTTCTATTAAGAGGATGAAAGAAACTGTGACATTTGTTCTCATTTATTTTCCTTGATCTCCTGGAAAAGATCCTCTGAGGGCAGAATTACAAACCATCAAGGAAAATGTTATGGATTTTGAGAAGTATTGACTGTTGGCTGCTGTGATATTTGTGTGTGAAAGCATGCTGTGATTAATGTATGTTTACACGGCGCACATGCTCCATGCTAATGGTTGTGTTTGATCAATGCATGATAGATATGCATGAACGCACACAAAATGCTCCTTTCTGTGTGTGCATGCATGCAGAGACACCCTGTTACACCCCACCCAGCAGTCACGTTGCTGTGTGACTCCATGACCCCAGAGGCTGGTGACCGGCAGAGCTCCCAGCTAGTGCGATTTTAACAGATTGATCATGTTTGTGTTATACTCCAATCAATGGCTCTAACTACCAATGGGCCAGATTGTGAACTCTGCAAACGGAGGTCAATAAACACAGCAGATCCTGTGGGCCCCTGAGGGGTTCTGGGTGAGTGGGTGGGTGGGGATCAGTCTCTTCACTAAGGGGCCCTGCTTTATACAGTCACTCACTGGAAAGGTCAAAAAGTATTTTTACTTGATAATAATGCTAACGCAGCTCACACAGCCATCATCACCAGCCTAGACATCAAATAGGATTAATGAAATCCTGTAAACTGCCGGGACCTCATGTGGATCTGTGACCCTCCTTCTGGTCGCTCAGATCCCTCGGATCATTTGGAAAATAGCTCAATCTTGAGATATTGTCTGAGATCAGCAATATCGATAGCAGATTAAGAAATCACGTGGTGTATCATGTTATGTAACTTTGGATGACATGCGCAAACCAACAAAATATGAGCAAGTGTGGCTCGTATGAAGCAAGCTGGGGCGCCCACAAGTCAGACAGCTCAAATAAGGTTTCACAGCCTCTCTTATAAGGCTTCTTGTGGCACAGTGAGGAAAAGTCGAGCTTGAAATGTGCTACTTCTGAACAAAGTTCGAGAGGAAGCAGAGGTGAAAGAGAGGGAGGCCTCAGTACATTATGACTGACTGAGTTAACTTCAGTTAGCTTTTGGCTGGCTGAGCTTTAAGGTCTGAAGGGACCACAGCGAGGACAGATACATCTGGAGGAGCAATTAAGATAAAACAATCTGAGTATCACAGTATAAATCTTTGACAGGGAAGAAACACTTGCTCCTTCCAAGGCTCCCAACTCCTAATACAGAAAACCTTGCTAAATGAACCTGATAAAACCCATCACATTGAATTTCCTCAGCCAGCTTGTACTAACTGCAACATGCATTTGGGATTTTTCAGCATTGTAGCTTGAAATAGAACAAAGCTTCGGTTGACATACCATATGAAGAATTTAATCATGCACAGAGGGAACATGCACTCGACATGTATCAAGATTTCAATTTCCATATTGTATGAGAGCTTTGGGCAAAATAAAACACCCTAACTATGACAAAACGTACATGTTTACATCAAACACACAGTGGTAAATAAAATCAGAGGTGGCCCAAATACTTCAAAATACACCCAATTAATGTTGACTTCATCAAAGCAATGCAAAGTGAAATAATTGGCATTTTGCATGCATATGGTGTGAGGTGCAGCCTTTAGAAACATTTGCCAGAAATTCCTTAATTCTCAGTTTACAGTTGAAGAAACTTAGATTTTGGGGGATTACAGAGTAGCTGCAGGGAGTGTTGTGTAGTCATGTCTGGACCCCTGTGACTGCTAGTCACAGTGTGTGCATTATTACGTTTTCAGGCTGACACACACATCACAATTCATCACAGTGTCCTCGGCGGTACAGCTGTGTCGAGTGATAAGAGATGGAGTTCCACCTCGATGTTAAAGTGAACTGTGAACACTATTAGCCAAACTGTCTCTTTTTGTTGCGTCCCCTCCCAACCACACACTCTCAGCTGGGATTCCATGACTTCAGACATTATTTTTGACTTGTGTTTCCAGGAGACTAATCCAACCCTAACCCTAACCACGCTGCCTAAACCAACCTCACAACAGAACTTCATCGCAAAAGTCATTGATTTATGTAGCAGGAGCTCGCATTTTAACAGATTTATGTCCTCTTAACATGAACGATAAAAGTACGCAGAGAAAGAGAAAGACACACACACACACACACTCAACCCTGACAAGAAAAGGCTGATGTCTTAATAAACAAACCAACTTAACACACACACACACACACACACACACACACACACACACACACACACACACACACACACACACACACACACACACACACACACACACACACACACATATCAGTGACTTTCAGAGCTTTAAGGAGAACATTACATTATTGATGAGGCCACATGCTCTGTACCTTCATTGGGGCAGGGGGAGGCTCAGGTCTGCTTGACTCAGCATTCCTCTGTCCATTGCTCTTTCTTTTAGCCTCTGTCAGCACAGTCGGTATGTGTGTATGTGTGTGCGTGAATCTGTTCACACACACACAAAATGAGAAAGACAAACACAGACAATGAACCCCATGCAGCCAGATCTTACAAGAGTCACAGCCCAGGTTGGGGGTAACTAGCAGGTCAGTTGACGACACACAGACTTTGTGTTCCCGTTCAATCGGTCAACATCAATTTCCAGAGGCCTGGAGGGAAATGAAATGTTATCGGTGGCAAACATCACGTTCTGTTTTAGCCCTCAACACTACAGGACTGAACTTTTAGCAGAGGCAGAGATACACTAACTTCAGCTTCTGTAGATGTTTATTTGACCAACATGTCGGCAAGCAGCTGACGAGAGGTGTCAGTCTAATGGTCAATATTTCAAGTTGGAGATTTGTGATATTAATTAGAGCAAAGATATCTCTTTGGTGGGAAACAAAAACTTAAAAGTGTCTAAAAAACGTTGCAAAATGGCTGTAGACAACCACTGCTGGCAGTCAGATGTAAATAAATTTGTATTTATCTGGACCAACTGTCACCATCCATGACTGCTCTTGGCTCTTCTTTGAGCTAAACGCCAATGTCAGGTTATGTTAAGCAGGTATAACCCTGTAATACGTTCACCAGCTCGCTAACATCTACTAATTAGCACCAAGTACAGCTGAGAGTGACGGAAATGTCTCAAGTTTGTAGGTATGGAGTTATTAACCAGCAGCCTATTGGACAAAGTGAAAGTTGGACCTGACAATGGCACTGGAATAAAAGGAAGGAGATCAACTAAGTTATAATAATTCATATGACATCCTTCCTGAGGGAGACATGAATGCACTGAATTTCATGGCAATGTGTCCAGTAACTGTTGAGATATTTCACTCTGGGTTAAAGCAGCAGAGTGACTGACGTTGCCCTCCATAAGGCACTGCCGCCAGCATGATGAAAATTTACTAACTGGAACAGATCTGGTTTGCACTGAGGAAACACGATTACACTAAAATATTTTGTATTCTGGATGCTTCTGTTTTCCATATTGAAATGACTCGTAGAGATTTGATATGATTGACGACATGAATATCACAGGATTAGAATTATTATTTTTTTCAAAATGGTGGATTTTTTTGGTGCGTTTTAAAAAAAAAAAATTTTTACTTGAAGCTGCCCACCGCATCCATCCAGTGACTGTTGTCCTGGCTCCTTTCTGCCTGTCGCCCCGCCAAACTCATCAGCCATGGAGAAGTGCCCAGAAGGTAAATGAAACCACTCCGGCTTTAGAGGCACAGTTCCTCAATTGATTTCACACACCCGTCTGTGCACATTCTTTAATTACACATTCACACACGCATGCACACACACAAACACACACAGGACCTTTGGCATATCGATACTTGTTTCCAAATGTTTTTCTTCTGTTGATTCATAAGAAAAAATAAAGATTCAAATAGATGCAAATAAGCAGAATTACAATCCCTTTTATATGTCCCCAACAGTGAATGAACGAGCCCAAATTTGACATCGCCATGGCAACAACAAATTCACACATTGCCGACTGCCACATATAGTAGAAGGACGACTCAACATACGGGGATGTAGTGGAAGATAGGCACTAGATAAAATACTTTTTTTTTTCTTCTGTTCATCCTTGTACATCCTTGACCCAGTTTCCCCACAGGGACAGATCAATAGCATTTTGACTAAATCAAGACATTGGATTCAGTCCCTGATTGAATTTAGGGTAAAATCTTCTTTCATTAAAGGATATTCACACTCTTCTTCATGAAACTTTTTTTTGCATCAGTGTGTGCTGTTCTCATTTCATTATCCCAGTTCCCACTGAGACAAAAATTGGTATTAATTTTCTATGCCAGTTACAGTAATCATGCTAATTTTGCCAGTTTGCTCTCTGAAGTTGGTGCCTCTCCAAATAAAATTCATTTTTTGCAGTTCATAGATTATTAAGCACATTAGGACTTAATATTTTTCATCAATAGTCCTATTTTTCTTTATTAATGGGGGAAGTTGCATCATCATCAGATGAAACTGAGGACCAAAAATGAGTCAAACAGCAGACACAACGTTGAATTTTGAAATGTGTGTTAACACACTTAACCACATATTTGCTCAACCTCGTGTGCGCACGCAAGCCCACGCACACTGACATGCACATCACAGACCCCCAGCTGCTGCTCTGTTGTAATTTATTATCCCTTCTGCACCCAGTGGAGTCATGAAATCAGCCTGGCCTTTGTGACACGCACTCATGCATGCACACACACACACAATCCATGTGTCTTTTTCAAACAGTCATCCCAGCCCACTACCCAGAAAGACCTCTTAGGCTTAATTAGTATGGGTTCCCCAGGGAGACCACAACAGGGAAAAATACACTGGATGGATGAAGGATGAGAAAGATCTAAGGCTGTCAGAAAAAGAAAAGAAAAAAACACCGAGGACACGAGCTGTTTTGTAGGGTAAAAAGCAGAGGAGGTGGATGCTTTTTCTTTATATCTTTATATTTCAAATTTGTTTTCAGTCATTATGAATATCATCTTAACATAGATCAATACAACCCCTCCCCCCACCCCATTTGATACCCAGGGGTGCTTTGCATCCCAAAGCTACCCAGGAGTACGTCCATGCCGTTTTGTTCGCAACATGTACAAGCTCTGAATATTTTATAGGACACAAACACAACTCTACAAAAGCAAATCACAAGGCTTTGTTCAAACTGCAACAATATACATGTAAAAACAGCTGCATAATTTACACAGATATAGTTGCTGTCAAGGCAAAACTTTGAATTTTCCAAATACCAACTTGGAAAGTTGTTTTCAGATGGACCATTAGGCATTTCTAAGTTTGTACAGATGGCTGCAGAACTCTTTCTACTATCAGAGTAACATTTTTCAAATGATATTTTAGGTTATAAATGGTCAATATAAAGAAGTTATCAGCTTTGCACATGCACATTTGCTCCTATGGACCGGTACTCACACTTACAAATGCACACTTGCACTCACAAACACACACATACACTCTGGGAGGAATTGCACCATAATTATGCCTAAGGTAGAGGCGATTAATTTTTTAATGGTTTCAATGTTTTATTCATAGTACCTATTCAGTCTTGGCTATGGCACAGCACACTGGAAACCACTGCCAGGAAGAGAGCGCATGGCAAAACTGGCTATTAGCAAAATTCATACAGTAGACATGTTACACATCTCAGTAGCTTTGAACACAGATGAAATTCAAGCTGAAAATGTAGATACAGAAATATAGAGCCCATAAATAATGTCATAAATATGTATGTCATGTCCCCTTTTGCTTTGTGCTTGGTTTTTGGGTTCCACTGGGCATGGAGAATTTGATTAAACAAAAAACAATGTGTGTGTGTGTGTGCGTGTGTTTGTGTGACAGAGAGTGAAAGACAGAGAAAAGGACAGTAGGAGTAGAGGGTGTAGTCTCCTGAGTGAGGCCAGTAAGACTGGTTATTCCGTCCTAGAAATCCATTTACTGTGCCAAGCACTCTGCCTAATCATCCACCCCACCGTGAGAGAAATACTGCTCCCCACACAAGAAGTACTGTAAAGCTGGAGCACAGTCAGGACTATATCAAACATTACCCCTTCCTCCTGCTGATTCTTGCCCTCCAGTGTATGAATAAGATTTCAGTTGAACAGTTTTGTTTGTGAAACAGAATGGAGATTAGAAAATGAGGGGAAGGAAATGGAGGTCATGAGTAAAAATTATATATAATAGAAATGCGTGACACAAGTGATAATGCTGGAGCTGCTATACGTAAACCAGTAACACTGATTAAAAACACTGGATGTAAAATGAGAATTTTTTTTCATTATTTCTGGATAAATTACTTATTATATTATATTAAAAAAGACTTATTTTTGCACCCTAAATTCAGAGTCATATTTGTGATGCAGAGGATTTATGAAGATAAAAACAGAAGTCACAAAATTACACAATGTTTCCTCAATTGTAAAGGTTTCACATGTACTTTTCAGACCATTTACCTCCAGATGTGCAGGTATTTGCACAGCTAACACCAATTTGCAAGGTGAATGCAAATAGTGCTATTATCAGACATCTGTAATCTATTTTTTTTAGTTTTAAAAAAAAATCAGATTACTTTAATCCGGTCACTCTCTAGTCCTGCCAATACCTGGCCCTATCGCCTGCCCATCCTGTGTGTACATAGCTAATAATGCAGACCATTACAAATTCTCTAATTTATCACTCTCTCCCAGCTGGACTTGAAGTGACAGATTTATTAGATAGCCATTTGCGGCTGCATGTAACACTGCCAGTTGAGGGTCGGTAAGACAGACAGAGTCAAAGCTGTTTGATGACCTCTCTGTGATAATGACCATACAGGAGAGAAGGACACAGAGGAGGACACGGAGGCAGATAAAGAGATTGTGGGGGAGGGGGGGGGGGTGGTGGTGTAGGCGGGTGATGAAGGCAAAAAGGTTGGATGGTCAGACATCTGGCAGAGTCGGGTAAAGCAGACGCAGACACATCTCCGGGCTATATGTTGGGAGATAAGTGGGAGATATTAAGATTGTTATAAATAAAGTTAAACAGTTATATCAGACAGGACATGGTGTATGTAAAGAAGTGTTGCCATTTTGGTTTTAAAACCAATGGCTGCTTTTTAAAATAGCTTAGAGGAGGTGCTATTGAAGGAGTAGATTGGTATTTTTGCAAATACATCTGCTTTCTTGCTAAGATTTAGATGAGATGACACCACTCTCATGTACGCCCGTGAGGCTGGAGCTGGCAGGTTTATGCTAATTTAACTCAGAGCAAAGACTTGGATTATGGGAAACGACCTGGCTTTGTGCAAAGATACAGACAAAAATACCTACCAGCCTCTCTAAACTCTGCGAAATCAACTTATATCGAATTCTCGTTATAACAACCTAAAAATTGACAACAAGACTTAGGAGGTTACTGTGACAAAAAAAATGGCCCTGGCACATAACCATGTCTAAACACACAACTTATTGTTCCTGAAAATGTCTGGATTTTAATGGATTCAACGATTGTAGTACAATATGTTCATTTGGGAACTTTTAAGGTCTTTACACACTAGAGACGTGATGAATAAATGACAAGAACATATGAAATACTCGCTGGCGAATATTTCGCATCAACACTACTCATACCGGCAGCGATAGTAATTTGCGGCAAATGGCGAAAATGTATTTCTAAAATTGTCACGGCTGATATTAAGTTACTAACTTATAGTTACTGCTGTAGGAAAACATATACCCCTTTTCCTTTTAAACTGACACAGAGATGCTTTAACGTGATTTATTGAAGTGCACAATCATCAGTCAGGACGCAGGCAGCTGGACCAACAGGCGGGTAGCTGATCTGAGAAAGAAGGAGTTTTCTTTAGAAACATTTTTACTTGAGACCAGATGATACGGGTGAGCTGGCCAATCTGCTCCGTGAAATTTTTATGGGGTGGCAGAAACTCGGGATGTCACGATACCTGAAATGTATAATGTGATTGTTTGATGCCTTTTTTTTTTTATTTTTTATCGCAGCACGAAAGCTCCAAAAAAAAATAAAAAGGCGCTTTTTCCCCACGCAAAATTCCAGTTATGTGTGAAAGTACTGGCAAAAACAACACTTCAAAAAATATATTGATGTGCAAATCAATTGCACAAAAAAAACAACAACTAACAAACAAACAAACAAGCAAAAATAAGAAAAAAAAACCCGCCTCCAGCATGCAAAGGCCTTTAGAGATGCTAGTGGGCTGCTTTTCTTTCAACCTTTGGACAGAGCCAGGCTGGTTCTACCTGTTTCCGGTGTTTAATCTAAGCTGAGATAATTGTATGATAGCGGTTTTCATCTTGGATTGATTAGCCTAAGCACATTTACTTAGCCTATCTTAACCGAATTGCTTTAAATAATGCCTATGATAAGACAGTGGAAGTGCAGATTCCTACTATTGTTATAAGACACAATTTGGAGACAAAGGGAGAAATTACACCTATATAGTCTTTATTTAAGCCACAATTGTGGCATGTTTTCTTTTTTACAACACAAAATCAGGGGACACAGCAAAGAGTTGTTTACAGCCTGAAAGAAAAGGATAAAAAAAAAAGAAAAAAAAAAAAGAAGAAAGTGCATGGTGCAGTGATGGGTGAATGTAATGTGAAAATGATGAGATTTAAATCACGTTACCCGAGAAAAAAGGAGATACCTTGAACAACAAAATAGTACAAACACCCACTGAAATGATACCATGCCTTCCTTTTCCATTTCCACATTTACAACAAAACGAGCAGGAGATCAAAAAGCTTGGCCAAGGATGCTCTTTTTCGGAGGCTTTGCCATTCTTCCGAAAGAGGGAGGTGGAGGAGGAGGAGGAGGGAGAGGGGGGGGGTCCTCATTTTTCTCACGACCTGATACCGGCTGCATCGTGAAAGGACAGGGCCGTGCTGGGAGGGAGGAGGGTTTTTATTTATTTATTTATTTATTTTTATTTTTTTTTATTTTAATCTCTCTGCCCTCAGTGGGGTGTACCCATGGCTGGTACCGGGGTGTATTATTGGTGCGCGGCCGTTAAATGACGAAGAAATTGGGCGAAGTTGCCGGTTCGCCCAGCCAATCAGGCGCCGAGGTGTGGCTCCGGGGGGGCGGAAGGGGGGCGGAGCTAGAAGCGGAAGTGTGTCTCGGCTGATCTCTCGCTGTCATTCGGCCACGGTCGGTTCTCGGAGAGAGGGGCAGCCAAGAAAGCGCACAGGGGATCGGCTTGGCTCTGCAGGAAAAAAAAAACAAAACAAAAAAAAAAACAACAACAACAAAAAAGAAGACAGTTTAGCGAGAAAAAGATCCTGACATCCAGCGAACAATGAAACCGGTCGAGTAAAAAAAAAAAAAAAAAAAAAAGGCTTGTCGGGGAGAAAAGAAAAAAAAAAAAAAACGACAAAAACGACAAAAAAAAAAAAAAGCCGACTATATTTCACACGTTGCCACGTTAACAAAGCTTCTTTGATGAGTCCGTATCAGAGGCAGCAGATAGAGGAGCTGTGTCATTGAGCAGGCAGGACACGTCAGGAGAAGAGAGAGGAGGAAAAAAAAAAAAAAAAAAAAAAAAAAGCTGACCGACTGCACTGTTACGAGTCGAGCTATTAAAATCGCCTCTGAAAAAAAAAAAAAAAAAAAAAAAAAAAAGCTTTTTGCCTGCCGCTTTCATTGTCTCAAGGACAACCCCCGTCGCTCCCAGCCGGAGAGGAAAGGATCTCGACAAAAGACATCGCCGAGGTCGAAGGTGGTGATCAGAAGGTGAACGTGTTTTTTTTTTAATTTTTTTTTTTATTATTATTATTATTATTCGCCTGTAATCCGAGGCTCGTCCGGCTCGCTAGCATTGGTGCTAACGGTTTAAAACGCTAGCTAGCTGTTAGCAACGGATGGAAAAGTTAGCTGGCCGGCTAACCTGTTTATATAAACTGCCTGCTTGTCGGTGATCGCCTCAAGTACGGGGAGAAATACTAAAAAAAAAAAAATAAAAGGGGGTGGGGAGGATGTATAATAATTCGTGACACTATTATCGAGTCGCATTTCTATTAAAAAAAAAAAAAAAAGTAAACTTAAACATCTGATCTAATTTAAATGTCGGGACTCTCCGTCGAGGGCTTGACAGCTGTCAAACAAGGTCGAGGTTTTTTTTTTTTTTAATTTATTTATTTATTTTTTATTTCTGAACGCTTTACGTCGGTGTAAACGTAAGTTCATTTCAACAGTACCTCGGTTTATTTTTTTTATTTTTTTATTTTATTTTTTGTGTTACCGTGTCCTCCGTCGAGGTGACACGGCGCGTATTTAAATGTCTCGTCAGTTGGTCCGCGTCGCTGAAACGTCTCCTAGAAATGAAGACTGTGATCTCGACAGCGTTTCTCGACTCTTGCTTGTCGGCTGCCAGCAGCTCAGCTGTAGACTCCACAAGCTGGCCAACGTCACGGGGTTATAATTAGCTGAAGATGTAACGTTAACTGGTTGGCTTTTTATTTTTTTAATTATTATTATTATTTATTTTTTTATATACTGCGCAGAGTAAGAAGGGTGGATTGTTCAAGTGTAAGAATGAGCTCTTTCATGACGATTTTTAAATTTATTTATTTTATTTTTTTTAATTTAAAGTGTAGGAATCTATTTAGATGCCCATCACCTTAGTTGTTTCTAAATCCTTTGATCTGCAGGGAAATGAGAGGGCCTGACTGCTAACTCGGGTGCGTGCCGTCCTGTGTGCTCTTCTCTCAATAGGACCAAACGATCACGGGATAGCATTTGTTTGTGGGGGGAGAAAACAAATGGGGGATTACGGGTTTGGAGTCCTAGTTCAAAACAACACTGGCAACAAGTCTGCATTCCCGGTCCGAATCCACCCGCATCTGCAGCCCCCGCACCACCACCAAAATGTGTCGCAGAGCCCCGCTGCTTTCATAAACAGCACCACAGCCGCGGGGAATGGCACCACGGGAGGCTCTCCCTGGCTCTTCCCTGCCTCTGCCACCCACAACAGCTTGCAAGACGAAATCCTGGGGGGGCCGGAGAAGCCCAAAGCGCAGCAGCAACAGGAAATGCAAGAAACGCAAGAAAAGCAGCAGCAGCAGTTGTCTCCCGGGAGCCACCAGGACGGCGGAAGTGGTGGCGGGATAATTTCAGAACTGGAGAAAGCCCGGTCGGAAGAGGCCAAGACGGAGAACGGCACGTCTGAGGGCAGTAACGGAAAGGAGAAGCAGCTCCGTCTTGAGTCACCTGTCCTTGCAGGCTTCGATTACCAGGAGACATCTGGTCTCGGGGGAACTGGCCCTGTCCAGTCCAGTACAACCTCGTCATCACTTACTGGCTTCAACAACTGGTCGGCTGCCATCCCTCCTGCGCCATCAACAATCATCAATGAGGACGTCAGCTTTTTCAACCCAGCCTCTGCCAACAACGGGCCTCTGCTGTTCCAGAACTTCTCGCACCATGTCAGTCCGGGGTTTGGTGGGAACTTCTCCCCTCAGATCGGACCGGCAGCGGCCTTGTCCCAGCACCACCCTGCTCCCCCACCGCATCCCCATTTCCAACACCCCCACAGCCAACACCAGCAGCATCGTCGTTCCCCGGCCTCTCCACATCCTCCGCCGCCCTTCCCGCACAGGAATCCGGCTTTCAGCCAGTTGCCGCATTTGTCCAACAGCCTGAACAAGCCCCCGTCCCCCTGGGGTCCAGCCAGCTACCAGAGCCCCTCTCCCTCCCCCGGCTCTTCCACCTCCTGGAGTCCCGGAGGAGGCTACGGTAGTGGCGGCGGCGGCTGGGGAGGATCTCAGGGCAGAGATTATCGCCGCGGGCTGAATGGCGGGATGACCCCCATCAACTCTATCTCGCCACTGAAGAAGACCTTCCCTAACAACCATGTGGCTTCCCAGAAGTACCCTCGAAACAGTCCTGCCGGCTTCAACCCCAAGTCCTGGATGGATGACGGAGTCGGCCGCAGTGATAACATCTTCCCCTTTCAGGTCAGTTTGACTGTGATAGTTTCATTGAATGATTTAGCAGTAATTCTGGCACGTGTTCATTAACTGTAACACGCTGTGCTGTTTTTCCTACGCATGGGTGTCCACCGTGTGTGCCTGGGTGTGACTTTTTTTCATCAGTAGATGCGTGCCACCTGAATTATTAAACAGCAATGTGTCATTTATGTTTGCTGTTAATATTATTACGGTATGTGGTATAGCTGCTATTCTTAGACATGGGGGGGGAGGGGGTATGGATGTACACGATGCATTTGCTACTATGTTAAATTTGCCATTGGACTCCACAGCTGTGTGTCCTTTATGATGACTAATGTGGCTATGTCACTGCAGTGGAGTGTGCCACGTATATGAGCTGGGGGGGATGGTGGGGGGATGGTGGGGGGGGGGGAGAGTAGGGGGTTGGAGATTGTGGGAGGCATCACGGATGGAGAGTAGGAGATGGGGAGAAGGATATGGAAATAGGAGAGGGAGGTTAGAAATGAGGAAAGCAAGAGAGGTTGCAAGGAGAACGAACGCTAATGGAATGGACACCCGAGACAGACGAAGATGTGAAGACAAATCTATAGGTGAACCAAAACGCAGCGTAGGATTTGATTTTTTTTTTTTTTTTTTTTTTTAGTCCCATCTGAAACAAGCAAGCAAACAAAATCCAGACGTAATACTGTAGATTGAAGGACCAAGCTCTATTCTTTACTCCTGCCATTTGACAGGGTATAAATCTATTTCAGTTTGTGAAACAGCCTAATGACTTCTCAGGATTACAGTTTTATTAATCACCTGTCATGGCTGTCATAGCCTAACAATCCGTCCTAAAAAATATTAGCTTATGCGTAGTGTAATTTTGATAGCCAGATCAGCACACAATAAAGATGGCTCAAATAATTGTATTATCACATGTAGGAACCAGCCCGGATGGAAAAGGGCGGAGGGAGCATTGAGACAAATTCATTTTATTGATCTGGCTCGTGATTGATTGGTTTGGTCGTTACAAGGAGGCAAGGGTCGAAGAGAGGGAGGTTGCTGTAGGCCCAGCGAGGCCTGGTAGCCTGATGAAAGAGGTCTTTAAGAACAGTACAGATCCTTCGCCTTCTTACCATTTTCTTCTTACCCCGTCGGATTCATTTAGGATCAGTCATAGGTAGGTTGGTTGCCAGGGGTTCCCAATGTCATCATGGGTGGAGGCAGGTGATGTTAAATTGCCTGAATGATTGCTTGCCTTTTGTTGTTTCAGGCCATCTGTCAATAGCCCGACAACATTACTAATTAGCCTGAAAGATCACTAGTGAGGGGCTCCTTCATTTCCTGGGAGGTCAGTTTTGCCTGGCATGCTTTTCACCCATGAACTAAAATCCTCTGAACAAGCAAAATGACTTAAAACGTGATGCTCGCTGTGACCTTTCCAGTTATTTTTTTTTTTCCCCTCTTTTGGCAAATAATGACTCACAGCTCCACAAGCTAAACAGTAAGGACATTGTACTGACATGTATTGACATGTCTTGAGTATTTTTTTTTTTTTTTTTTGCTGAAAAGTAGCAAAGCAATAGCAAGTACCCGTCAGCAGCTATTTACAATTACTATAGATTACAGGTAATTGATTTAAGTAGTCATGGGGTGACGTTCGTACCTGACCTGCTCCAAGTTATTGGGACCTCTTTCTTATTAATATTTTGTAGGTATATTGCTGTAAAATCAACTTTGACAAACAGACAGTTTGTAAAAAAAAAAAAAAAAAAATCACTACCTACTCAGCAACTTGTCGTAGCGGTGACATTAAAAGGTGATAAAAAAAAAAAAAATAAAAAAAAATTCGAATAAACTAGTCATTGTAATTTAATCAGAATTGTGATCCTGCATCCATTTGAAGAATCCCCTCGGTTACATCCCCATGTTGGAATTAAGCTAAAGCTAGCGTTACTGTAGCTGCAGTATGTTGCTCTTCCTTGTGTTTGAATCAGATCAACTAAAGTAGCATTGTTCCCTCGCCCTCTTGATAGTGCAAGGGCAGATGGAGGATGGGCGTAGAATGGCCTTACTGTGTGTGTGTGTGTGTGTGTGTGTGTGTGTGTGTGTGTGTGTGTGTGTGAGAGAGAGAGAGAGAGAGAGAGAGAGAGAGAGAGAGACTCTGATTATGTAAGTATAACCCATAACAAGCAACTGACATTGTAGGTCTAGATTAGAAAACAAATATGAAGATGTACATTGACACTGAACGCTTAAATAATTCCACTTATGATTAAAACGTTCAAAGTGATTTAAAAGTGTCTCTATGTGGCTTCTCTGGCAGACGGATTTCACAGCCCACAAAGAAATCCTCTTTTTTTTACTTATTTTCCTCCAGAACCTCTCGTCTCTGCTGCTGTATCTGCGCAGTAAGGGAGTTGTACACTTGGGCATAATTTCAAATGCTTGCTCAAGTTGTGCATTTTCAACTCGAGCAGAATTGTTTTTGCCTCAATGGGTGCTGCCAAATGCGGATCTGCACCGTTTTGCCGATAGTGACATAGTCTACCACTGAGGTCTGGATTAATGTCGCTCGCATCACACGGAATAATGCAATTGCTCGGAAGCATTCAGTTCATATGCTTAGGAAATTTGGTGCTTCCTGTTTGTGAAATAATATCGGAGGTATATCAAATTCTCATACATATATTATGTGCACAGAGCATATAGATCACGTTGCAGTGTTGAGGCTGTCACTGTAGAAACTACTGTTAAATTATTGCTCAGGCAACCAAGTATCAAGTTTATTCGTCGGATGCCTCCTGTGTATAGTTCATTCTTGAATATATTTGTGTCAATTTTGTGTTTGACTTTCAGCGTCCGTGCATGCATATCCATGTGACATTAAAATAGCAACATCTGTCAGGGCAGTCGGCATCGGCCATTTCCTCTTCATTCACTCCCGTTTGGTTGCAGAGTGAAGAAAGAGCCAAAATCACCAGACAAACAGCTTTTTTTTTTTTTTTTTTTTAAACTGTACTCAAAAAGGCTGTTGTCACTGTTTGCTAAGATCACGCTCTGCTCAGATGACTGATCACATAAGGCACTCCCAGGTTTGGTAAATGAAAGACTGTAACTCTGAACTAAACAGACCCCATGAGGAACTGGTGTCACACTGTAGGCCTTCTCCAACTGCCTCACATAGTTTCCATTTTAGCACTGACACGACAGATGAAGGATCAGTGGCTTTTGCCCCACCACAACTCATGAAATAACTTTTATCACAGTGTCTGCTTCATTGTACTTTTTTTTTTGGATTAGATCTTATTGTAATAAAGAAATTTACAGTCGCAAAGCAGATAGCTGACCCCAGTGACGTAACACTTCTGTAATATTTGCACTAAAATGCCGTTGCAACAGCCAGCTGCTGAGACAAAGATCCCCTCACTTGGCACTTTTTCTTGGGGTTCGGTGATATCTTGTGATTTTCTTGGGCCATGAGATGCAATTTATTTATGATTTATTTTAAATCAATAAATGTGAAGATGCAATTTTATAGTACGAATGCTATTTGGCTAATATTTTACCCAGAGTGGTGTACAGCACAATGGCACACAGAGGGAGAAGATATCCCAGTACTGTTGCTGTTGCTGCAGCAGGGAGGGCCACTACTGTATTAGAGCAGCTTTAGTATTCGGGATGGGCTCCTGTCCAGGCACACTGCTGCTAACTGCTAATACACCAGTCAGCTGGTAACTAGCCTTTGACCAGGCATTTGTACTTTTTAAATGTCAGGTAAGCCTTTCTTGTTTACCTTCTGTCTTGGTATTCTTTCTTTCTTTCTTTCTTTGTTCCCTAATTCCTCACCCACACATTTCAAGGTCAGAGACCTGCTGTTGTGTCAGGTGTACTGGGCTGATTTGGATTGGTAAATTTGGCTAGTGACCAGGCAAAGACCTGCAGGGCCCAAAGGAGAGTCAGCCAGGACAGGATATTGCCTCAGGAAGCCACCTGGGTAACTGTTGGTTACATTTTCCCTCCTCACCGTTTATGTAGCTTTGAAAATTTGCAGCTTTATACAGTACTGTTGAAGGTACGTGATTAAAATGCCTCTTCACTTCTGCGTGTATATGTTCAAGGAGTATGTGACTTTGCTCACTGCGTTGACCAAAAAAAACATCCATCACAGTAGTTCTTTGGCCTGATGCATAGTGCAGCGTTGGGTCAGCAGCAGGGACCAAGAGCAGCAGTGTTGTAGTTGCACTACTGAGCATTTCTACACATGTTTGACATTTAATTTGTCCATGTCGCTTAGAGGAAACAACCACTAAAACCATATCATCACCAAGTGCTCTACAACTAGATTTGATGTTTGATCTTTTTTTTTTTTTTTTTTTTTCACCAGGTTCTACTTCAGCTTCAGTTTCAGTTCAGCTTCAGGATTATTTTAAGTAAACCTTGTTAGTATGAAGGTTCGCTCAGCCACTGGAAGGCGAACCAGTTAGCGGCCAAGTGGGATGACATTGAAGTTAAGTTTTTTTTTTTTTTTTATCTATCTGTAGTTCAAACAATGACTGACATATGGATTAAATGAAGCCGGAGCAAGAACAATACCTAAAATTTAGTCTGCGATGGCCATGACATTGCGTGGAGTTGCACTCTGCTCACAATGTGGGAGGGTCTCTGGTGCTTACAGCTGGGTGAGTTTCAGCGCACAACATTCGTCACGTTGTGGTCAATACCGATTGGTTAAAGACTTCCCTAGTAGTTTTGAGTTAACCCGAGGTCGACGCCCATCCGGATGCAACAACTGTAAACAATCCACAGTGGAGTTGAACATAGATGTTCAAGCAGTGAATTTGGGACTGGTAATACCAGGCTAAGTTTATACAGCAGCTGACTTAACTATCCATCTGTCCATTTGCCTCTGTTTGGCATGAGACATGTATTATGAGAACCGGATCACTTTGAAAACTTAAGCCGTCCTTCCTTTATGTGTGACGTGGGCATGCAAATTCTCGTGCGTCTACAGCCACACGCTCTCAGCGATTTAAACTGTTGAAGCCCAGGGTTGCATCCATTACCTTTGGCCCTTGTGACAAGGGTTTTAAATTAAATGTTTTTTTTTTTTTTTAAAGACTAATGAGCGGCCTGAGCTGCACGGGCAAGCACATAGCTCTGCTGCTGCTCATTCGGCCTCATTGTGCTCTTCTCGTACCCTTGACAGACGCTCTGAAACTGGAATAAAGAGCACTCGGGTCTATGAGTGTCTGCGCACATGCCAGCGTGTGCACGAGCTCTAATTAGTCCCTGGCCTATGTCTCCAGCTCGTGTGTCTTAACAAAGGAAGAAGACAAAGCAGAGTTTATGTGCAAGTGTCATATTGTATTTAGCCTAGCTCATTGCTTACAATAAAGGAGTCAGTTCAGTCTAATCCCCAAGCAGTGCAAGTAGTGCTGGAAGTCCTGCCTCTGTTAAACCCCTAATGCACACACAGGCGCAGTATTGAGCCATTCAGCCAACACTGAGTAATGGGTTGTTTTTGACAGTTGGGGGTATTTAATGCCACGGCAGGCCTTTGAAACACTTCACCAGGAAGAAAGATAATCGCCAGCATCAAAAGCTCAACCTGCTTCCCTTTCCTGCCCTCCTTTCTTCCCTTCTCACGATGCCTTACCTCACTACTCGCTTTCCCTCTACCCATCATCCCCTTTCTTTTATTTCCATTCCCACCTTCCCGTCTTTACTTTGGGCTTCCTCTCTCTCTCTCTTTTTTTTTGTCTCAAAGATGTGATGTGATTCGACGCTCAGCCTTCCCACTATTGAATGTGAGGTGACTCACAAGAAACAACCTCTAAATACTGACAACCTGAAAAATTCCACTGCACCCATGTATCCTTATGTCCTTCACTCCATTACTTTCTCCACTCTTCTAGCCTTCCTCTGCCTGCATTTTTCATTAACAGGCAGGTGACGTGGATGATTAATGTCGGAGTTAGGCACCCACAGCTCGCTGTATTTAATCATTCTTTGCTACTCTACATGTCATCAAAAATTCAGTTGGAGGTTGCTCTGTGTTGTGCTGCCTAAGATTAAATCCTGTTAACGGTTGAGAGGCTGTTTCACCCATGGGTCAAGTCGCCTAATCTTTTTTGTCATTACAAACATTTTTACTCTTCAGAGTAAAAAAAAGAAAAAAAAAAAAAAAAGAAAGAAAGAATGCACCTTTTAAAAAGGTCTAATTTTGTGAATGTTTTTGTAGAAATTTACAAGTGCCCAATATCCTAATCTGTTGCTGTTGTGGTGGTGGCGGCGATGACTGAAGGTTTGTGAAATAAGCAAGCTCAGACATTGTGGTGGCGAAGTCTAGCCTGGGCTACACAAGCTTTTCAAAGACATTGGGCATTAGTTTGACTTAAATTCCTATGGCACCAAAGCAACAGAAGCATGCTGATTCACCACACGGTCTCACCTGGCAGAACGAGCGATTGTCAAAGAGAAATATGATGTGAATGATGCCTCTGATGAATATGTGAATAATTCACCTTTGCACTGTTTTCCACATAAAACTACACATCGGAGGAAAAAGCAGCTATTTTAATACGGTCTCTACTTTGCTTGGTGAGTCATTGGCACGACCTGGCTACTGTACCGCGACTACTTTTACAATCACATGCGTCAAGTGACTGCATTTGTGAGACTTTATGCATTGCCCAGCAAGGTCAGCCATACCATCCATAATAACAGTTAGTAGTCTTTAGGGCTTGCTACTAATGGATATTTTCATCATCCATTAATCTAGCAATCATGCTCTCAAGTAATAGATGAATTGTTGGTCTATGAAACGTCAGAAAATAATGGAAAATGTGCACCCTTATTCTCTTTAGCCTAAGGGCAATGCGTTGGAATAGCTCTAGGTTTTTAACCTAGAGATGTTCAGATTGAAATAAAGGCAAAGAAAATCTGCAAATTGAATGGTCAAATTTTTGGCATTTGGTAAAAAGTAACTATGTTGATATCAATTAACATTTTTTCAAGCAGTGTCCTTGAGCAAGACAATGAACCCTAAATTGCGCCCGATGGTGTACCATCGGTGTGTTGTAAGTCTCTTTGGATAAAAGCGTCAGCGAAATGTAATGTCATGTAACTGAATCTGCTAAGACCAGCTCTCAGTTCTGGGCTTTTTACAGCCCCAATTCTGAATTATTCCCTCTCTGAGGACACACAACCTTTTTTACGTGATGATTTCCAAGTCAGTCACAGTTAAAGAAAAAAAAAAAAAAAGGTGCGTCTCACATTTTAGATGCAGTTAACTCTAAATACACTGCTTCACTGTTATACTCTTTCTCTGTACCCAGAAACCCCGGGCTACTTTTCACTGTTGCCTGCAAATAACACAGTATATCCTGCCATGTGTTTTTATATTTATACCTATGGCCTTGGGTAATTGTGGGAAAGCTTTCATAGATACACATGACATGGAGTACTCTATAAATTGTGTGTGTCTTGCTTGTAGCTATTGTGTGTGTGTGTGTGTGTGTGTGTGTGTGTGTGTGTGTGTGTGTGTGTGTGTGTGTGTGTGTGTGTGTGTGTGTGTGTGTGTGCGTGCGCCTGTGCACGCCTCACAATCTGTTCGGGATAAGCACATTGCCGGTCAGCTGGCCAGTTGTTGAGAGAGAAGGATGGACAAATCTAATGATTAATCACGGTCTGCACCTCTCCAGGCTAATGCTTAGCAACTGCAGCGCACCAACTAGGAGTCCGGCTCAGCCACAAAATGAATTCTCATTATCAAGAAGCAATGTAATCGAATTACCCTGCGCTACTGCTCCACTCAGAGATGGTATCCAAACAGGTACCATAAAGTCCAGATATACATGATCTGTTATATGGTTTATTCTTCTACTAGGATATACTCACTAGTGATGTGTATGTCTAGGAGTTACCAGTCCCTCACTTGTTTCTGCTTCACTTGTTTTTGAATGTTTGCTTTATTTGACCTTAAGCAATAGCCCTAAGTCCACATATGATACAGAGGCGGATATGAGAAAATAGTAGATACAGTCTGGCGTATATCCCTGTGTTGATATTTGTTTTGAGGAAGAGCGTGTGCACTGGGTGTGTTCCCCTACCATGTCATTTTTGTTTTTAGTAGGTTCTTCTCAGTCAGTGTGGGAAATCTACACCAGAGCAAATGCTGTAAAAATGTTGGCTACAGCTGGGATATTTGGCTGTTTTTGCAGCGTGCCAGATACCCATCCACGCTCTTTGGCTGATCAGATTGTAAAAGTGCTCTAGAATTTTGGGAGCCACTGTAGATACCAGATGGTAGATTAAAAAAAAACAAGCGAGTTGCCTGCCTGCCGCAGCCTTGGTCATATGGTTCACCGACGTAGCCCTGTTTTTCTGAACCCTGTAGCATTTGACCCCTGTTGAGTTCATGGTAACGTGGTATGAGCTTTTCTTCCCAGGGAGCTTTCAGGGCGTTCTTTTACTGACGTTGCCCACAGTTGGTTGCTGGATTAAAAACTAGAGAGTTAAGGCATACATGCATTTGTTGGAAAGACAACGTAGTGAATGAAAAGCGACTGACAGGTTATTTACAGGTTGACTGACGTGTTGGGTAATTGTTGATGTGCAAAGCCCCTCTCCATTATCAGTCAGTCTGAGGGCAGAGCTGATCAGATTGTGCTCGTGTTCTTATCAGAATGTGTTTTTTTTTTAGGCTTTTCAGGAGGCGGGGTGGGGGGGATTTGACATAAAGCTGACCATTTGATACTGTTTTTCTTTGTTTTTTTGATTTTAGATTTTCTTATGACTTCTCACAAATAACTTAAAAAAATAAATAAAAAATAATGTAAATAATGTTTAGTCTTCTTGGAAGTGCCATTTATTTATTCCACCTTTTTATTTGTCACTTTAAGTATTCTAAAACAATAGACACATGACAGTTGTCTTTTTAAATCAGACCTTCGTTACACCTGATTGGATAAATGCACTGCTTACTTTGCTGACCCCGATCTTTGCTGCGAATCTTTGAACTTGGATAACATGACGGCCGTCCACATTTCTCCTCAACTATACACCACACTACGTTTGGAGAAAGCGTGGTTCTTTTGTTCTTTAAACAGCATTGTCAGTCCGGTCTGTCAAGCGTCTTGTCAGGTTCAATCTATCAATATTTTTTAAATCTAATATTTGTTTCATAGTGGCCCTTTAAAATAATCAAGTTGTTGATGTGATGCCTATTTTAGGAAAAAAAAAGTTTATTTCGGTCGTGACCAGACAGTTTAGCGACATAATAGGCGTGACTAAACATTTTAGTCATAAGGCACAGCTTACTGAACAACAACTGCCAGAAGCGTTATTGGCTGGTTGTGTGAGATCTCTGACACACGGATGAGAAATGAAACCTTTTTAAAGGTATTTCTGCTTTTTAAGATGCCATTCATTGAAGGGTGACTGGAAAAATGGGGAAGAGGAGGGAGGAAGGAATGAGACACTCAAGCGCGTGAGGTTGTGACGGCATTTAAGACATTTAGAACCAATTAAAGATGAGAACAATAAAGATAGGAATTTCATGTTGTGGTCCTCAGCTGCATTGGTTATTTTGGATACAGGGAAAACAAAATAGTTTATCAGTTTGTGGACAAGTTGTTGTCATAAGCTGCATATTTTGTCTGGCTGAGGTGGAGTCAAGACAGAACCCTTATCAGCATGGCACTTGGTGTGTGTGTGTGTGTGTGTGTGTGTGTGTGTGTGTGTGTGTGTGTGTGTGTGTGTGTGTGTGTGTGTGTGTGTGTGTGTGTGTGTGTGTGTGTGTGTGTGTGTGTGTGTGTGTGTGTGTGTGTGTGTGTGTGATTGGGTACATGTTTTCAGTGTGTGAGCATATTTTGTGTAAACACATTGTATGGGCGTGTGTTTTTCCAAGTGCTTGAGTGTGTATACAAATATATCCAGTGTGGCTGGTATGCCAAGGATGCCCTTGTTTTAGGTAACAAAGCTGTCGCCCAGGAATCCTCTTGGCTCCTGCCTGATGCTTCTGTTCCTTTCACTGTTGACTTTCACTAAACTGCCTCACTGAATGAGTGTGTTTACTGCTTCGTTATTTAGTTAACTTTGCAGGTAGCACAGCAGTTAAACCACACAAAAACATTGTGCGGTTAGATTATTAACACAGGCAGTTATGAGGGTGTCTCACAGGACAAGAAAAGTCGAACGCTGAAGGCGAAAACTAGATTTATTCAACAAAAGAAAAAAACATTTGTCAACAGGGGAACTTTTTCTCTTGTTGACAGATACATGTTGTTGTTGTTTTTAAAAAAATTTTTTTTTACCTCAGTTCTTACTTAGCAGAATAATTTAGTGATTCCAGTGAACTGGAACTTGAACTAAAACTTGGGCAACAACTTGAGTTTACTGTATCCAGACCCTTTTTGGCTCATTAGAGTAACTTAATCATCCCCGTTGGCATGCTCCTCATGTGCTGCTAACGTTACTTCTCATAGACTCGCAACAGAGAATAAGAGTCGCTCACCTCGCACAACAAGGGCCCTCATCACAGCCAGTTTACCCACAAGGCCACTTTCCTAAAGGGACGGCTTGGATGGTAACAAATGTTTCTGGAAGCTATTTATAAAGTCTCTGACAAGGCACAGCTCCTGAGTTAAAGGCATTTTTTTTGTATCTTCCTGTGACTGAACGACTAATGAAAACTTGGTTGACTAAAACTTTTCTAATCGACTGACGTTTAATTGATTATTTATGATGTTTATATGAAACTAGAGCTCATTCCGAAGTTTTTATTGTACTCATCATTCCCACTATATAGGCCAATGCCAAATGTGCCCAAATCTTAACAAAAGAAAGCCGTCGTACGTTTGAATCCTGGCAGTAGTTTCATTGCATTTATGAAACAAAGTTAGAAAGAAAAATGTATTCCCAAAACTGAAGAAATCTGTCATGTCTTTTTGCATTTTGCTCTGAAATAAGCTGACGATAAAGTGAGAATGAAGTGAAAACAAGTAACCGGAAAGCATCTGGCTGCTCTCTTTTTTTTTTTTTAATTATTCTTTTATTACCTTGTTCACACGCGTTCATGCTGTGTGAAGTCCTCAGAACTGTGAAGCAGTATACTTTCCTGTGTAAATTAAGATGAAGGCTACCTCGTGTTCTTGTGTTTTTGTGTATGTGTGCTCTTTGGCCAGCTCGGGTTAATTGAGCCAGTGTTACATTACAAGATCAGTGTAATTGCTTCAACTCCAGTTTGACTGTTAAAACTACTGGTTGTCACTATTATTTAAAAGAAGTTGTGTGAACTGCATGGCTTTGAAGCAGGTGAAGAAAAAATAAACGCTGTTTCTTTTCTGTTTCTCTTTGTTTCTGTAGGAACGCACCAGGTCATTTGACAGCTTCAACATGAATACTCTGGAGAGCTCCCTGATTGACATCATGAGGGCTGAGCAGGACACCCTGAAAGGTGAAGTTGCCAGCTGTCAATCAAAACATGAAACGCGAAGCAGACCAGTAGCAATACCACTCTTATCATTTTACATTATGCTGACAACAGAGATGTAGTCGATAGATTCTAACATCATGATGAAAAAAAAAATCATTTACTGAGGATCCACATGTAACGTGGTTTTGGATAGAAGCTAAACAGGAGATGAAAGTCTAACCTGCTTCTGTTTATTTCCCATTTAGCCGATGTGTATTTTTAGCAAACCAGTGATGCGCAGACAGAAGTAATATACACATAGTGTACAGTTAAATGACACATTTAGCTACAAGATGGTCACATTATTATCACCGTGCTTCTCAGTATTTTGGCCGGTACGTGACTAGTGTGCAATATTCCTCCAAGGTATGTATCACCTCCCTTAAAATTTGTGTCAAAATATAAATCGAAAGCACCAAAATAATAACAAATCATCTCAAACACTTTTAGTAGAGTACAAAAAAGAACATATATGGTACTGTGAAAAAAAGTATTAGGTGCTAAAAGTAGTGGATGCTTTGAAAATAAGTTTTCATTTATTAATTCACTTCATGCAAAGTGCTGTAAAAAGAAAATCAGTAGTGTGAGCACACAATTCTCTATAGTTATGATTGTGTCACTTAATGAGGAGCTATTAAACACACACACACACACACACACACACACACACACACACACACACACACACACACACACACACACACACACACACACACACACACACACACACTTATTCACAAAATAACACCTCAGTTGTTAGCAGAGAAGTTTCACTTCCTCCACAGATCAGACATCTTGACACTGCGCCTACTTTTGGTGTAATGATCAACAATAATAAGAGGTCAGTCTGGGTATCAGTCAGCTCACACCACTGTCTTCATCTTCTTTGTCTCACCCTTACACTTGCAGTAACAATAAAAATAAATTAAAAACAATACACACACAAAAAACAAAACATGTTTTCATTGCAGTGTGCCTGAGCGTGGTGCAGTGAGCGTGACCTCTTTCTCTCACGCATTTTGAGAAGGAGATGCAGAGAGAACGATGGAGACTTAGGCTTCGTGGTTAAGAGGGGATTTGGGAGAGATGGAAGGACTCCTACTGATTTGAACTGAAGCTGTTGCCATCATTAGTTTCTAATGATCACTGCTGCAGAGCCTCCCATCCTCAAGGATGATAACGTTATTTATGTCCTCAAAGTTGGGCAATTTTGTGAGATACAAAACTGATTACGGTTGTGTACCTATCAACCAAAAAGAATATATCTTCCACCATACTGCTATAATAAGCGTGAAATGAAACATCTGTCTCAGATAGCCAACGCCTATGCCTATGAATTGATGTAGGATTTAGATTACATTAGAGGTCAAGAGATCAGTCCTTGTGTTCTTGCTTTTTAATGCTCCATAAAAAAAAATATAGATTTAATGATAACTATCACGCATTTTACACACACGTTCCAGAGCTCGACGGATATCGGGGCTGATGCTGAGACGGTTAGTAAGGGAGTAAAACAATTCTGATATTGATATCAATATTATACAGATACAGAGGTATCTGCGATAGGTTAATATCGGAGGATAAACTCGGCTCCAATATGTTCCACACGTTACAAAGTAGGGGCTCACACTTGTAATTGCCTAAGAAAGCGAATTCTCCATTTTAGATTTAACAGACAAGCTCAACAGTATTGATCAATGGTAACCCAGAAATGGATTATTGAATGCAGCAGCAAGCCACTGTTAATTGTTTTAAAGCGTGCAACTCACTAATTCTAGCTAGAGAGGACTTGCCTAACAGAAAATACTGTGGCCACTATTAGCTCTTGCCTAAGAGGGAGGAACTGGTAGGAGTAGTTCTGGTAATGTTCGTTGTTTAAAAGGAAACACCTTTGATTTCTCAAGGCTTTAGTTGAGCTTAAAGGATTTGGGTGGGGCACACTGGTTAAAGCTGTCAGCCATATTTCTTAGTAGTTCCATAGATCACAAGGCTTAATCCGAGAAAACAACTGCATTGTTAGGTTGAAACAATCTAATGGTTTAAGCAGTGTACATTAATTAACTGGGGTCTCCGTATGACCTCAAACTTCAGTTTATTAAAAAAAAAAAAATTAAAAAAAAAAAAAGTCGCAAAAGGGAAGTCACAAAATATTTTCCTTTTAGAGCCTGCTTGTGTCTAATGAACAGAAAATGAAAATCCAACATCAGACGTGCATCAATCCTCGTCTCATAATCACACACACGCACGCACGCACGCACACACACACACACACACACACACACACACACACACACACACACACACACACACACACACACACACACACACACACACACACACACACCAGTTTAACAAAATAAGTGAAAACTCTGAGCTGATGACACCTCACCATGACCATACATTTATTTCAGCTTCAGACTCACTAGGCTCAGCAACACCCAGCTGTGATCTAATGTTCTGCTGTCAAACCGTCGTAAATCTTCCCTCTATATTAAAAGAAGAAGACAGGAAGGCTACCTCATTAGCCACGTTCTGGTATCTTAGCTCCAGCCATGCTGGCACAGACTCTTTCTACGACTGTTGGCTCCAAGAACTCGGCACCACAACACAAAGCAAATCTTCTTCGAAATTTAAAAAGCCGAAGCTTTTGCTTCATTAGGACTCAAACCACGCAGGGTTTGAAAATATGATGAAATTACTTATAAGTTATTCTGACCCCAACTTCCTGTGTGAATGCTCCGTCCACTTGCACTGCAACACTTATCTTTTCTGACTCGTGTGGTAGGGTTTATCTGTGATACAGCTGTTATGCTTTACAATACAACCGTGTTCGATCCACTATATTGCATCACAACGAATCTATCTTTCCTCTCAATCAACCTGTTCTTCGTCTGCCTTTTCAGATTCTTTACTGCTTTCACTTGATGCACCACAACACAACCCATCCAATGTTCCTTATCTTTTTTTTTTTTTGTCTTGTATCCCTTGGCCTGCGATAGAATCTCATACTATTTATTCCTCGTTGTCATAATTATAGTTCAGGCTTGTACAGTGCTGAGCCAAGTGTAGCAGTGACTTCTTCCCTCTTCCCTGACGGCAACGTAAAAAGAAAAACATAATTACAGCACATTTTCTTTGAGCGCTGTCTCCTCTCCAGGCCAACTCTCGTTCTCCACCGCTCTCTGTCACACACACACACACACACACACACACACACACACACACACACACACACACACACACACACACACACACACACACACACAAGAACCTTCACGCACAAATATAATAAACACAGACAGCATCCATACACAAGCACATTTACATGCACATAAGCAGAGCACCGATTTCTCATTCCAGCTCAACATATTGAACAAAGTGAGAGCAATGAAGCAAAGGGAACAGGCGAGACAAAATGTCTACAGTAGAAGTGGCTTTGAATCGCTTCCAGCATTGTCCTGACTGACAGAAAGGATCTCTGTGTTCAGTCACACACACACACACACACACACACACACACACACACACACACACACACACACACACACACACACACACACACACACACACACACACACACACACACACACACACACACACACACACACAGCACTGTGTTGTGTTGCGTTGCGTTGTGTGTGCTTTTGCATGCATGTGCATTAGCTGTCACTGTACTGTATGTGTGAGCAGCCAGCAGCATGCAAATAAGGTTCACAGAGGGGGCACACACAACGCTGCAGACACACAGGGATGTGGTGGACTCATAAGCCTGCGCTTGCTCCTCAGAGACCATTATAGGCTTTTACAATTTAATGACATGTTGTTTTCAGATGGACTTTGATTTTGGGTGGTGCAACTATCAGCACACACTGTATCCCGAGCTAAATTACAGAGGGAGATAAATCTGTGAATTCTGCAGTTATAGTCCAGAGGATCTGAGCTCGTCTGTATAATCTGGTTTTGTCTGGCACCTCTGATTGGATTTTGATTAAGTTGAACGTTTCACTGACCTTATTTTTTGATTGTGATGAATAGGCCCTAAATGTATGAAAATCTCTTTAATATTGTATAATATAATAGCATAGTATCTCTTGGAGCCACGGGTGGTCCGTCCTGGTTTCTGTTTTCTCTGTTCTGTGGGGCTCAATAGGCGAGGTATGGGGGAGGGGCCTGCAGATTTCCATGTGACCCAGGCATCGGAATGCACCAATCACAGGGCGGTCCATACCCATACAACAATGGTCGTACTATTTGAGCCCTTTCATCTCATTATCCCTCTGCAGCAAGCGGGTCTTGCATAACTTTGAAGCTTGTTTGGCATCACAACATGTATTTGTGTGTGTGTGTGTGTGTGTGTGTGTGTGTGTGTGTGTGTGTGTGTGTGTGTGTGTGTGTGTGTGTGTGTGTGTGTGTGTGTGTGTGTGTGTGTGTGTGTGTGTGTGTGTGTGTGTGTGTGTGAGAGCAAGATGGCCCTGGCAAATGGCTCAATGTAAAATGTATGATATGAGGCTCAGAGAAAGAACGAGGTTCAGATAGGGAAATGGAGGTAGATGAGAGTTAGAGAAATGGTTGGTGTCCCACAAATGTAGTTTTCTAATGAGATTGAAGTCGTCGCAACACTCCGTGTGCTCACAGCTCTCGCAGCCAAAGCCTATTCGGTATAAACCCTTTTCAATGAACTCTAACACAGCAACACCAACCTTTCATTCCGTCCCCACATTGTTTGCAGAAGAGTTTTAAAAGAGCCCAACAGCCAGCCAGTCTTTGCATATGTTTCTATAATCAAGAGTGTCAGAGCCTTCCGCCAAATCAGGAATTGATAATTGATAGTAGTTGTAGTGCTATTGTGCTTCCTATTGTTTGTCTAATGTGGCTGCCATTTTATAATAAAGCCATTCATTTCTGGAGGCATTACAACAACCATCAGAATTGTAACACCCAGTGTATTGGCATAGTCATTATTCTTACTAAAAGAAGGGTTCTGTTTGGAATAACAAATCGGCACAAAACATTGGCCGATGCCATAGGAGTAACGTCAGAACTTCGAATATAATACATACTTCTGTTCTGTGTCTCCCTTTGTAGGTCGCCTGGGGTTCCCCCACCCCGGAGCGGACAACCCTCTTCCCCTCAATGGTACGTATGGTAACCGACGCACAGCACGCGAAGGTCTTATTTGTAACGTTACAAACCAGGGATTGAAATCAGCACAAAGATTTGTGTGCAGAATTAAAAGATAACTATTTTGATGAATTAGTTTTAAATTGAAGAGATGTCCTTTTAAAACATCATTTGATCAAATGTCAAGCTGTCTTAATATCGTTGTAAGAAGATATCGCTTTTGTCATTTAAAATCACGCTATAATCTGAACATATGCACTCACCTTGCAGGCTAAATAAAAAGGTAAAAAAAACAACCAAAAAAACGGGATCATTTCTAGTTCCTGCACTAAGAACTCAGTCCTTCATGAGAACCACTTCTGTTTTCTATTATTGAGTCACCCAATTTTACAGACTATTTTTTTTTTTTTTTTAACTCAAAGCTGAGTTAAATCTCTATGTAGGTGACACTGAGTGTGGCAGGTGGATATAGTTGGACGGTGAACCCTGAGTGTTTGCGTCTCGAGCCTCTTGTTCCCTTTGACCTGCCTGGGATGGAATCCAAGCTCCAAAGTTGTGTTTCTCTCCCTGTTTTTCCTCCTTCGCTTTGTGAATGCCAACATAAAAAAAATAAAATTGCCATTTCCACACTTTCCCGCTTCAAAGCAGTTCTAACTAACAAGCATTTTCGGTTGTGACCTTTCACCTAATTTTGCAACCTCTACGGGGTTTCATTTTGACTGTTCCTGATGGCTTTGTGCCTTAAACTAATAGATGAATGAAAGAGGATGAGTGTAAAGCGAGAGAAGAAGTGGTTTATGATGACATGGGGGGATAGAATGAGACCGAAAAATGGCCTTTGGTTTGATAAAATGGTTTCATATTTACAATAAATGCCTCCATAGAAACAATTGTAAAGCAGTCAAAAATATCTAGGCGACGATTGTTGATATGTGGTGTGTGTCTTAGACCACTGGGTGCCTTGAGCCTTTCATTTCAAGGTTTTCGATTTTGAGGCTATTTTGTCCTTTTTTTTTTTTTTATTTGTTTTTTCTTTTAAATACCTTCCTGAATGTATGTTTTCTGAAAACTATTAAGGTATAAAGAACATTTAATTTCTCATTCTGATTTTTTTTTTTAAATAGTGTTACCTTGTACTGTTGCACCACAAATAGAAAAGGCGTAAGTTTTATCTCTCTGGTTGATTTAAAAAAAACAACAACTTGGCAATTCCCCTTCATATGCTGAAGGGTGCAACAACAGCAGTTTAATATTCAGCTACCTCTGCCTTGCCCTTGCATACAGGCCATTTCCTTCGTCATTGTTTAATTGCGGTGTCATAGCTTTTGCCTACTGGTCCAGGGCCAGGGTGTAAAACCTGAGAGGCCAGCTAGTTGTTTTTTTTTTCCAAAAGGTTGCCGGGTCACATGGTGTGATCACATGGTCAGGAGCTGTCATCAAGCCCTGAGACAGATGGTGCCAGTGGATAGGCAGCGGATAGAGGTTACACACCAGCCCTCCCTCTCTCTCTTCATAAGCATACACAGATTGCATTCCTCATTCTCTTGATCTCTCTCGCTCACTCACTCTCATTTGCTCTCACCCCCACACAGCTTTTTATCAGCTTGTTTCTTCATCTCCTTCAATCTATTTCTCTCTCTCACACACATCTTTTTATAGCACTGTGTGCTCTCTTTCAATCTGCTTTCCTGCACCTCTCTCTCTCTCTCTCTCTCTCTCTCTCTCTCTCTCTCTCTCTCTCTCTCTCTCTCTCTCTCTCAGTTTCCAGCTCTCTTTGACCTTCCCCCAGAGTTAATGTCCATCTGGGCTGGACAGTCCACTGAGGGAGGAGAAGATTATTGCTTATGTGCTCTGGCTACTTCTTCATCCTCTCAATGTACTTACAGTTTTAGATGCTTAAATCTCCCCAGTGTCCACATTTTAATTCTCTCTCTTCAGCTCCCTGCAAAGAAACATTATTTCCCACCCCATGGTTTACCACACTCTACACGGGTATCAGCGTCACGCTCTTACAAAACCACTGCCCTGAGGAATGTTTGGATTATAGTGACATATTAAATACATTTTATTCTGATTTTTATTCTTCAGACTGTCCTGCATCCACTGTTGTCAGGCGAGAGCTGCTTGACCTTAATGACGCATTTGGTGCCTTTTTAAGGAAGTATTGAGATTAATTTTCCCTGGTTACGTGTGGTGTGTCTTAAATTTTTTTGCCTTTGGATCCTTTCTTCCCGTTATTCGCCTTTCCCTCTGCATTATTCTGGGTCATAATTAGTCTCCCTCCACTGTTTGCATGCTTACGAAAGCTTATGCATTATTTCAGTACTTTTCAGTCACGCTGAGTGAACTGAATAAGTTGCCCAGCTGTTAAGCCAGTGTTGAGTGTCTAATCATATCTGGCAATCGAATTCAAACAAAGTTGCTGTCCTTGTCTTGGAGCATGTTTCTATGCAAAGAGCTCGGTACCAAACCTCAATGCTTTTAGGGCTCCCGACTGAATTGCTTCTGTATTATACACTGTGGAAAAAGGCCTTGTCAATTGGTACAACATTTTGTATATCCAAACATCCACACTAACAGGTTTACGTTTTACAATGCATAACTTCTGCCATGTTAACACCAAAGTAAATATATAAATAAATCAGCATTAGTGGGCCAATACAGGGTTTATCATATTTAATACTACTCGGACAGCCAACCAATGTAGATAATACCACTCGGTACGAGTAAATCTGACATTAGAACTCCTTATTTCACTCTTTTTCAAACCAGTTTTTGTCCACACACCTGCATGAGTGGCGCATGCTGCAGCTGCTGGCTTCTCTGTAAGAAGCCGGGCTAGCTGGTGTCTACTCTTTACATTTGAGGCATTAAAGCAACATCAGTAAAGTGTGCGGTCCAGAGGTGTCATTTCCCTTTTCTTAAAATGATTTTTTTTATAAAATTGGTATCAAAAAAAAGTATTGTACAACAACTAAGGACAACTAACATTTTTGAATGATACCTAACTATCTGCACATGCCTCACTTTATTGTATCTGACAGGGCTCTCAAATTCAGTACATTTATTCTACCAAAGCCTTCATTTGGATTGACATGTATGAAGCTTTTTCAGTGTTGCTTATTTTATAGGTTCAGGTTTTCTGTCAATGTTTCCAGGGTTGAGAATGGTCTGCTTGGGGAACTCGGGTTGGTCAAGTAAAAGCACAAGTTTTATAGTTCTCTCCTTCAAACATACATGTAGTGTAACACTCCTTTATAGTTTGATTCATGTTGTCTTTCAGTCGCCCCGTTTAATATTAATAATTACATTACTTTTTTTTAGTGCCACGGGAATTATTTCATTTTAAGTTACTTAACTTAACTACATTCTAGCGTTCAGAAATAAGTATGCTGTCAATACCGCAAGCTGATTATGATTCCTGACTGATTAACAAAATCAAAGGCTGACAATGGAACATCCCTCCATTGTCATGAACCACCTGGCACTTCTGTTGCTACAGTGTATTATGCAACTTTTATAAACATCCTCCTCTTTGATTTGTCCTTATTCCACATGCAGCCAGGAATTATAGCAGGAGACGAGGTAAAATACTATCATGAATATATTATGTTACATATTCAGAATATTGTCCGTTGCATAGGTCTCGATGTTTTGAGTGATTTTGGCACAGTGAGCCGTGTGGTTATGATTTTATTGGTTATGGGCTGCTGGTTGCATATGAGTTTTGAATGACTGCTTTGTGTATGCGTACGGTGAAGTGACATGTTTGTCTGCATGACTGTCTTAAGTGTCGAGCCTTGTTATAAGCTTGCAAAGTGATCTTGTGCATCTTTCATCCTCAAGTTTCCCCCCCCCTCTCATTATGCTTCACTCTGCTTGCTTTTTCACATTTTCACATACATATTGCAAGATTATCCCTCCTTAGCCGACAATGCAAATGAGTGCCACAATGACTGTGGCTAAAATGCAATGAGGCAGTGACACACACACACACAAAGTGTTGCGTGTGATTTACAGACACTGCGACAGATGCAGGCACATGGCCATGACATGCACGCACGCACGTACGCACACACACACACACACACACACACACACACACACACACACACACACACACACACACACACACACACACACACACACACATTAAGTTAAGGCTAACTCCTTGCATAAATCTTTATAAAGCAGCTCAGGGCAGGTTGTATGGGAGCAGGAATAGAACAGGGAGAGCTTAACCTCTAACACACTAACACACACACGCACACGCACACCACTAGTTAGACTTGTTCACCGAGAGGACTACTGTGTTTTTCGTGATAACCTGCATGCGTGTTCAATGCTCTATAGACTGTTGCTGCCCATTTGTGGTTCATAAGAATAAATATTGTCAAAATAACACGTAACATGACATTCTGCACATTATGTTTTGTTACGTCCAATTCCTTTGGATATGACTATATGTGCCTTTCAACCTGCAATATCTCCATGCAACATGACTTTTATGAGGATTTTTACTCTAAGATGGGCCACTGCTAACCTGTTTTTTGTGTGCTACCATTCACCTCTACTTATGTTTTTTTCCTTTTCTTTCTACACATTTAATATTGAACACATTTGCCGTCGTTAAACATTTCATACCCCCCATGGGGTATGAAAGCCGCAGAGTGCTCAAGGATATAAAAATATGTTTTAATGCACTCCTCACGCATCCCTAGTGATGCTGTAAATGGTGTTAGCTTGAGAAAAAAAACAAAAACTAAAAACTGCTTCTTCCTTTTCACCATGTACCAAGTAGACGACTTGCTGCGCAGTAAAAATTGAATGAAGCCTTATGAAATAAAAGCGCTAATGTACAGTTACCCTAACTAGTGTCATTACTGTGACATTACTTATCTTTACACCTTGTTCTCTCCTCAGGAAATAAATATATTCTGCTCTCCTCCCCTCTTCTTCACCTTCAGGGCACTCCTCTCTCTTCCCGATGGAGGATGGTTTCCCTGACGACGAGCGTGGCGATCAGGGTCTTGCGGGCCTGGGTTCTCCACACTGCTTTCCACACCAGAACGGAGAGCGTGTCGAACGCTACTCACGCAAGGTCTTTGTTGGAGGACTTCCCCCCGATATAGACGAAGGTACAGCAGTTACATTTAGATCACAAAGACTTCATGCCCGGGCTTATTTCTTTGTTCTTTTCTATAATTATCTTTTAGGTACACTTTAAGAAAATGACACCTGAAACACACGAGGCAATGTTACTGTACACTTAAGTATACTTTCTGAGGAAAGACTCGTGCTGTAAATATTTATCAGTCTTGTCTTTTTAGAACCCTGCAGACTGCCAATGAGACAACATTCTGTTTTCTTAATTTCAGATGAGATAACAGCCAGTTTCCGGCGTTTTGGACACCTGTTTGTGGATTGGCCTCACAAAGCTGAGAGCAAATCCTATTTCCCCCCCAAAGGTATCCTAATTTCCCATCACAGCTTGTTCACACTGTGCTCAATTTTCTATGAAATGCTAAACAGTACTTTAGTGTAAAAGGATGATCTCGATCATTTATCCCCCCCAAAAAATGTGGTAACTGATTTTATTGTTCTTGGGGACGACAGTGTGCGTTAGCCTTGTATCCGTCTACCACTATCAATTTGCATGCATCTATGCAATCTGGTTTTGTCTTCAGGCTATGATCCGAAGCAGTTGTTAACCGTGTCTGGTCTGTTTGTAAAAGCTTATGTCTTCCTGCTGTGTTGTGATCAGACATACAGTCACAGTAATCAGCACAATAAATTCCAACACGATTCTGTGTCACTACTTTGTGTGGCCCCGGCAGCTTGAATAACCCCGCTGTATTTCGTGTAGGCTACGCTTTCCTGCTGTTCCAGGATGAGAGCTCAGTGCAGGCTTTGATCGATGCCTGCATCGAGGAGGACGGCAAGCTGTACCTCTGCGTGTCCAGCCCCACCATCAAAGACAAGCCGGTCAGTGGGAACGCACACGCACCCATTCGCTGAAACCTCTAGCTATTACCATTGAACTCAATGAAACTCGGTGGCTATGACTTTTACTTGACTTTAGCAGCTCGTGTGGAATTTATTTCTCGAGCTGAAGCCTGTGGGCTTTGTGTGTGACAGGTCCAGATCCGCCCTTGGAACCTGAACGACAGCGATTTTGTGATGGACGGATCTCAGCCTCTTGACCCGAGGAAAACCATCTTTGTGGGAGGAGTTCCTCGTCCGCTCCGTGCAGGTAAGCCTCACTTTTCTGTTTGTCTTTTTAGGCTTCTTTTTTTTCACCCGCTGAATTAAGATCACGGGTGTTTTTGATGAAAACACTTACATTTGAAGTTTAATGTAGGTTGAATCTCAAGTGTTTGTTATTGTGGCTTTCCCATATTTTCAGTCATTTATCAAAGGCCTACAAAAAAATGTTTTGGTCCCCAAGGACAGCTGTGTCCGGAGGTATTATGTTTATTCTCATTAACGCAATATCTGAGGAACGCATTGAAGAAAATTCTTCAAATTTGGCATTAAATTTGGACAATGAACTTGGCGATGAACTGATTAGATTTTGGTGGTCAAAGTTCGTGTCAGGTTGAAGACGTGTTTGGAGCATCCGCATTTTAGGATTTGTAGCTTCTTTGCAATAACATCCATATTTAAAGACTTGTCTACTTTATCATTACAACTTGATGTTTTTATATTTTAAAAAAAATCTGTTTTAAAAATGTAAACTGCAACTATAAAGCAGTGATTTTAGTCCGTTCCTTATGTTCAGTTGCCTTTTAACTGCATATCTTAATTTTTTGATATATCATTTTGCATATGTTTATATAAAAATCCAAATAAAGGACAATAATTGGCCATCTTTTTCTTCTCATACTCAATTTCTTACTAATATTTGAGATTACAGAATGAGAATGCTCCTTTCCCTAAGACACTGCAATATGATCAGCTTGTATTCATTCTAAAATTAGACTTCCTTAAGGCTGGATAACAAACTTGGATTAATTTATAGCACGGACCGAACTGCTTCGATACTACAGAGTATTGAAAAATGCCCTGTCATGCAGTACCAAATACCGAGGCTACATCTACACTGAAATGTTTTCATTTTAAAATGAATAACTTTTGATACATTTATGCAGGAGTAAATCTTATTAGATTTGTTCTCCAACCTGTAATATAATTTTCTTTTTGTTAAAATGGATTTCATTAAATTGGGATGATTCATGAAACCGGTATTGAAGTCAAGAGAAGCCCTAGACTTGCCAGAGGATAGAACTAAAGAGGCACTGACCTACACTGGTGATATCAGGAAGTGCTCTCTGTGGCACACTGTGCTGTATAGAATATTAAATTCCTTTTTCTATTTTTTTTGTGATGAGCACTGTGTATTCATGTTGTCGGCACCACTGGTAGCCTTGTTTTAAACCTCCGTGCTGTTACTCTAGAAATGACCAAGGTCATAACGCCCTGCAGCACATTAAATATTTTATGATCCTGTGCAATAAATTGGGTCACAGTAAAAACTGCTATTCAACTTTTTAATAAGTAAAGCTCTAATTGTAATTTTGCAGATTTATCTCACCCTAATTATCATTATTTGTTAACATTTGTTGAGAAAAACAGTCAAGGACTGTAAATAAGCTTGTTGGGATTTGTTGCAGCTGTCCACAGGGCTCTACTCTCATATTTGGCCCATCAAACTTTAATGTTGATGGTTTAAACTCTCAGACCAAACAGCCCATATCAACCTGATGTGCGGTGTGTTTGTGTTCAGAGGCTACAGGGTTCTTAAGTCTATGCTTCTTCGATGCGTCAAACTTGTTTTTGTGAATGTTTTGTTGAGCTAATTCTATGCGTCATCCACTGCCCCCCCCCCCTTCCCTTCCTGCAGTGGAGCTGGCCATGATCATGGACCGCCTCTACGGAGGAGTTTGCTACGCTGGCATCGACACAGACCCTGAGCTGAAGTACCCCAAGGGAGCAGGGCGGGTCGCCTTCTCTAATCAGCAGAGCTACATTGCTGCTATCAGTGCTCGCTTTGTACAGCTGCAGCATGGAGAAATCGATAAACGGGTGAGTGGAGAGAAAAGGGAGCACAGTGTTTCTCTGTCTCTCCCCTTCGGCCCCCTTCTTTCTTCATTTATGTGCCCCCCCCACCTTACTTCCTGTTCTATTTCTCTCAAACTTGCATTTGCCCCATTTTTTTTAGTTGTGCAAAGAGATAGGTTTTAAAAAAAATAAAATTGTTGGAGTGAAAAAAAATACAGCACAAAATGTGTTTCTCTACTAAAGAGAGAGAACAGAGAAGTATTTGTGATGTAGTCCAAGATGAACACTGGACTGAAAATGTAACATCTCTTATTTATTTTACCTGACATACATTTACACAGGGTAGGTTGAATGGTCGTACGTGCTTTTTTACAGCGTTAAATGTAGAATTAAAATAACTACAACAGACAGAGTACGGATATTAAAAATAGTACTGAAAGAATTTTAAACTCAGTGATTGGATATTTCTCTGTAGGTAACTTCTCGCCCCAAAAAATGTATCTACTCATGCCTGTACCTTAGAAGTTTTTAATCAAAGAACCAGCCATTTTAAATGCTAACGACTGAGCCGGGAGAGTTTTATGCTGATCCAAAGTGTAGAAGTGCTCCACCTTCGAGTCGCATTACATTTTGGGAACAATGGATGGGATTTTTACTTCTAGAACAAAAGGTGCCTGAAATGCCTCCTTCCCACTTTATAACTCTATCGGCTGTTTGGAAGTCAGCTACAACAGGAGACCTTTTGACTTGTTATAGTAGGAAAAGTACAGGTGCAAAACTCACAAGGATTTTTTTTTTTTTTTTCCATTTTGCTGTTGCAGTGAGCCAGAATGTGCAATACCAGGACATTTAAACTGAAGCAACTAAATGGAGTTAAACCATCAATAAATTTGTTAGTCACACCTCGTCTTGTCCTACTCTGACATGAAAACAATTTCTTCTGTGAAAAAGGCTATGGTCTCTGCGACTTCTGAGCCTCACAGATACGGTGCACAGTTGTGTGATAAGGTATGTGTATACTCATGAGCTAAGGCTATCGCTGACCTACCCACTGCTGTCAGCAGTCAAAGAATTACAGTAATATCTACAGGGCTGTTTCAATGGCCTGGAAATGACACAAATGCTATTCACATTTGCACAATAACTGAGTGACGATAACTTGAGCAGAAACCCAGCAGAAATATGTAGTGTTAGTAGGTAACGTTATGATATAAAGTACTGAATGAACACTATATAGCGTTCAGATTTGCATAATTGGTGTTCAAATTTTGTAGAAGGAGTGCCTTAAAGTGACATTTACCTTCTAATCGTGCAATCGATCATCACTGAGCAGTGAAAAAAAAAAAAAAAAAAGGAAGGAAAAGGGGTTTAGAAATACATTTGGTTGAAAAGCCACAAATTCCAGCATTTGGGCAACTATCGTGGAAGCGAGTCGTCTTATTTGACCCTTCAACAACCTTAAAAAGCCATTCAGATGTATGGTTACTATTTTTTTTTTTAACCTATTGGACACTAAAAGCCTCTGAGGACCTCAAAGGAATTGAACTGTTGATGTTTTAATTCCTGGTTGATTTGGTGACACCTGTGATTACTTGTCAAAACAGAAAATGTAGTTCAATATTTCCTGTTTTATAACTCCATGCAGTAATTAAAACTGATCAAATCCCCGATCAAAAAAATAATTCAGAAAGGACTGAAGTCTGTGACAAACACGTTGCTTTTGCTGTGACATCTTTATATATTTATATCTTTATATAGCTCTGATACAGCAGTAGGAAAGGAAACTGTAAACAGTGAGGCTCTTATCAATTAGATGAAATTACTAACAAGAACAGTGACCTGCACTACGGACATACTTCCGTGAGGGAATGGCAGACTTTGTCATTGACAACAAAAACTAGGACATAGAGAGGATATCACTAAATGTAAATGCACTGAATGAATAATACACTGATACAATGATTATTAAGCCTGTGGCCCCACTTATCAACAAGCTCGCATTCGCAGTATTACAAACTCAACAAGCTGGGTGACGGTGGTGACATTCCCGGGAAAGCTCGCCAGAGGCGCACGAGTTCACCCAGCTCGCTCTTGCGTTTGATAAATAGACTGTAAAAACATGGACTTCATTTTTGGGTCTTCTGTAAGTACAGAAACTTGATTACACACACTAGTGAAAATCCTCATATCGGCGTGGTGTCGTTGCACCAGTTTTGCACCCCGGACTTTCGTTTTGTGGGCGTGGCGGGTGAGCATTTTAGAAGTTAAAACACTTTGTGAAGAATTTGCTGTTAAATGAGATGGAAAAAAAAAAAAAAAAAGATTATTTTATACATGGCCTGCTGTGTTTTCTAGCTAAATTATTGTGTCATGCACATATAAACATTTATTATGCACCACTTTTCTAAGTGTCTTAAAGTGCACTACCACTGATGTCCACAAGGGGCTAGCTCCAAAGAAACCTCTTGCTCCACAGATTTCCATTCAAAAAGTCACTTTTTAAAAAAAAAAAAATTTTTTTTTAAGCCTTTAGCTAAATTCCCTCCTGATCAGCTCGTCCGATATGAAACACAAAAACAACAGTGACAAACAACGATGGCTAAAATACCAGACGAGAGGCTTCGAAATGGCAAACCAGTGGGTTATATCATGGCAGGTTGCGACTTGGTGTGAAGCGAAACACTGAGGAGAAGAAGAAGAAGAAGAAGAAGAAGCTAACGTCACACAGGTGACACCGTTTTGTCTCTCCGGGAAGTGAAGCACTGCTGCAATTACTGCTTATTGCCAACTGTGCTGCCAAAAAAACAATGAATGAACAAACGAGTGTTTGCTCTGAAGAATAATACCAGTAGCTGTCGTAGTCCACCGACAGAGACTATCGTCGCTACATTTCCAAACAAATCACAAGCTTTCAGATACATTTCCCACCCTCCCGGGCAGCCGTTTGGAATGATGAAGGAACCGGAGTATAAAGAAACATCAAGTGCGTGTTGCAAAAAAAAAAAAAAAACTAATCATTTCCGCCTTTGTTTGCAGGTGGAAGTGAAGCCATACGTGCTGGATGACCAGCTGTGCGACGAGTGCCAGGGAACTCGCTGCGGCGGGAAGTTCGCGCCGTTCTTCTGCGCCAACGTCACCTGCCTGCAGTACTACTGCGAGTACTGCTGGGCGGCCATCCACTCGCGCGCGGGACGGGAGTTTCACAAACCCCTGGTGAAGGAGGGAGGCGACCGACCTCGTCACATCTCCTTCCGCTGGAACTGAGCGCGCGACAAGAGAGGGAGAGGCAACAGAGGAGCAGGAGGGCAGGTAGTGCAGGAGTCGCAAATCATTGTACAAATAAATGCACTTTTCTGTTGCTGGTTCCTTTTTGCTCTAATTTCACCAAACATTTTTTTTCTTTCTTTTTTTTAAGTTTATATATATATATATATATATATATATATATATATATATATATATATATATCAATATTTTGAAGATAGAAAAGAAAAACTGGAGTCATATCCAAATATGTCCAGGAAGGAAAACAGATGTGCGACATAATTTTATTTATGCTTTTGATTTTTTTTTTTTTTTTTTTGGAAATATTTTTATTAGTTCTAAATATACATATATAGGAAGGTTTTGATATGGTACTCTGCTATTCAATTGGCATGTTTTTTTTTTTTTTTTCTAAACAGTGTTTTTGATTTTAAATTTAAAACAAGAGGCCCCAAAACAAATACTGTTCTTTTTACATTCAACGGACTTCTTTTGTAGCAGAGCTTTTACTTTTTTGTTTTGTACCGAGTCTCCAGCGTAAACGCTGCTGAAACAGAATATCTTTGGCTCTTTTTCTTTTTTTTTTTTTTTTCTGAGAGGTGGAATTAAGTTTGCTTATTGAGACGAGGCTCCAGAGCAAATGTGAATTAAAAAGGTGTTGCTAAAGAAGAGTGCACTTATTTCTGGTTTTAAAGAGTGAAGATACAGTATATGAGACCCTTAGTAGTTAACCAAAGCTGAATCTTAATTAACTTTGAAGAACAGAGAGGGGCCCGCTGCAGAACGAATGGATTCTTTTCCCTCCCAGATCAAAATGTTTCAACCTCTCTTTTTATGATTTCCAAGACCACACAAATATTTTGATGTTACTTGAAAATCACAACGAAATTTTAGCAACACAGATTTGGGTTTCGATCTCCATTTTGACATGCAAAAACTAATACCTCAAACTCAGCTGCTAATGTGCCGAATACAGTAAAAAAAAAAAAAAAAAAAAAAAAAAAGCAAGAAAGAAAGAAAACCTTGTCGCTCGCTGGTGTTCTCCTTTCCTTAGAACTATAATCAGAGGGAAGTGATGCAACAGGCAGAGAGTGATGTGACTGGCACAGTTTTGTACTCACTTGCTTCATCACCTCCTTATTTTTGTAATCAAACCCAGGGTTGTGGTAGGGACAGAGCAAAGCGTCGTACAGTATACAGCGTATTATGGGAATGTATGGCACAGGGAGGCTAAAGGAGAGACAGGCTTACTGGTAAAAAGAGATAAATCCAGCCCCCCCCCAACACCCCCTCTCCTCACGTCTGCCTGCGGCCTCTGCTGTTAAGACAGCAGCGAACAGAGGGTAGGGCCTCGTCTGCGGATCAAAACCTGCCGTCTCGCGTCCGCGCGCAGCGGCGGCTCGGATCCGGATCTTTCAGGACTGAGGTTAAAGTAAACTCCTCGAGAGAAGGCCAGTCAAGGGGCCGTCTTTAAATGCAGTTTTTAAACGGGGCTACCACCAAACAGGAAATGCCTGTCTTTGTTAGGGGTTTTTTGTTTTGTTTTGTTTTTGTTTTTGTTTTTGTTTTTGTTTTTGTTTTGAAAATGCATTTGTGCAATTCTCCCAAGTCTTTAATGAAAAAGTTCTACTTTGCATCCGCGAGTCAGCTACATTTAACGAAAGAAGCAATTAAAAAGTTTTACCTGCTTTCCGAATCGTCAGCACACGTTTTGAGTCACGGAGGGATCTGCCCTTTCAGCGAACCCTCTATCCTTTACTCCCGCCAATCTAATCCAACTCAGCATCCAGTGTTTTTGAAGCATAAATGAAGATAGTCTCTGCAGTGTGCTCTACTACTACACACTCGTGACCCACATGCAGTTTGCTCTCGGTAACGAGATCGCAGGTCCAGCCGGTTGTAGCCAGCGGCTTTTGGGAACCAAAGATGGCTGTGCAGTAGTGGGTCATACTGTAGCTCATTTCTTGTCTAGATTTTTTTTGGTGTTTTTTTTTGTTTTGTTTCCTTTTCTCATTTCGTTTTCATATATATTTTCTTAAAATTGTCACTTCGACCCAGTTTCGCTTAACTGTCGAGCCCTGCTGGACTCCAGCAAACCAAAGATTGGCCTTGAACATGATCTATACAGTATGTATGTTACATATATATATACATGCTAAATATATATCTATGACAGAGCAGTCAAAACCATTAGAACACCAGTGGAAACACAACAGGGCTTACACACACACACACACACACACACACACACACACACACACACACACACACACACACACACACACACACACACACACACACACACACACACACAAAAGGCCTCACACTCTCCATAGCTCAAAATGGAGGTGCGAGTTGTTTGGCTCTAGTTATTTTTTATCTCCAATAGGTCTGCGTGTTTTGGGAAAATTAACAGGAAGTGCACGTCCCCACAGCGAAAGTATAACTAATCCTCACATTTGTTTGACATTTTCAGTCACTCAGTGGTAACCTACTAGCCGAGCATTTAAATGTCAGGGAGTAAGTACAGAAACTTGATTACACACACTAGTGAAAATCCTCATATCGGCGTGGTGTCGTTGCACCAGTTTTGCACCCTGGACATTAGTTTTGTGGGTGTGGCGGGTGAGCATTTTAGAAGTTAAAACACTTTGTGAAGAATTTGCTGTTAAATGAGATGAAAAAAAAAAGATTATTTTATACATGGCCTGCTGATTTTTGGTACAGTGTTTTCTAGCTAAATTATTTTGTCATGCACATATAAACATTTATTATGCACTACTTTTCTAAATATTTTTTCTTTTTCCAACAGTCATTTTAGGCACATTTTTCACAAATGGGGAAACTCCTTTTTGCAATACCTCAATTTTTCACATTGTGAAAGGTAGCTTTTGTACTTTTGTTACTGAGAGATCTGCATATATGGAAATGTTCATTTTAAGAAAAAAAAGTTGGGTGATTTCAATATATATTATTTTCAATTATGCTTTTTATACATTTCAGTGCTGAGGAATCTTTACAACTAAGTGCGCATTTGTGTTGATGCGACTTCAGATCTGCAGAGGAGAGACCAAAGTGTATCGCTCTCTTGGTCTTAGCTTTTCGTACACTCAATGTTTCCAGTCAATCTGGTCAATAACAGCATGGCGAGAAAAAAAAAAAGAGTTGTAATTTGAAATTGATGTTAATGTCTCTAAACATGGCTATACTAGTTGGAAATGGTAACTTCTGTCTTGGTTTCCTCTCCATAGATGGAGTATAACTTATTATAAGGAGAATGCAAAATTTGGTTCACGCTTAACGCTGAATCTCGTATCACAAGAATGGATGTTTGGTGTTTAGATATTTTAATATTTGAAAAAAAAGTATATATATATATATATTCTTGAACTTGCCAACTAGCACCTATTGTAATCCTTAGCATGCATGACGAAAAAAAAAAGAAAAAAAGAAGAGAAAATGACAAGTACATGAATTAGCTATTAAAATTAATTGTTGTGGTGTGCACCAAATGTTTCTCAACTATTAAGTTGTTAAGGACACCCCAAACCTACTCTCACTCCCCTCCTCCCCCTCCCCCTCCCCCGCCACCTTCCCCACGTGTTGATCTCCTTGCTTCCCCCATTCGCAGACCTCTGCAGGATGCACATGACAGAGAGATAAAAATAAACTAAACTGATTTGGCAGTGCAGGACTTTGAGCATCCTTATAGAACACTGTTTAAAAGACTTGAGAACTCATCCCCGCTGTCTGTCGAGGTGATCTTATATAGACCTATCTGGAGGAAGGGGAGCTTAAAGACTTGAATGTGGTAAATGTTGCAAGTTAACTTCAAGTTGTTATGTGCAATACTTCTTTTGAACCTTTTTCCAGATAAAGACTCTTTGCAATGTAATTCTTTAATGCCATTTTTAATTGCAGACATTTAATTAAAGAAGATGTTAATATGTTTTTCACAGTCATTTTCTACTGTTATTGTAATCCTTTTCATGCTGGTGTTTGTAAAAAAGAAAAGAAATCAACCTATTTGTACTAATATAAATAATTGAAGTTATTTTTAAAACATTAAAGGTTTTGTGCTCATTTGCTTATTTTGTTTATTTTAAGCTACTGTGATTGATTGCATTGTAATTATTAGGTCAACAATGTATTTAGCTGTTTATTGGTATATTTTTAATTGGAATGTATAATTGATTTTTATAATTTTGATCAGATTTTTGTTATATTTTTGAGGTGAAGCTTTTAATATGTTAAAGTGTCTAGTTTTTACTAATTGCTATATTGTGCTCCACAATATATGGTTCACATTTTCTGAAGGAAAATAAATATTTAAATATTTGTCTGTTAATGATGTTACTTAATGGCAAGATTTCAATAGTTTTTAACTGTGTATGGGAAGGTTGTTGTATTTATTAATAGCATTTTTTACTTAAGATATCACCTTAATTTTTATTGTCATTTCACTTTATAAGTTCCTATTTTTGTATTTTCCTTTCTAATTAAGTTATGTAATACGGATATGTCCATATTTCTAGGAGTTGGTCTGTAGAAGTGCTAGTGAAACGAAAAAGAAAAATCTAATGTTATTTAATTGTTTGCAGCCAACTATTTATAACAGTATGCATAATTTTTAAATATTTGTAATGTGAAATGTTGAATGAAATAAATCTTAACTGTGATGAAAGTATGCGTTCAGTGTGCTTATTACTTCCGCCAAGGAGGTTTTGTTATTGGTGAAGTTTGTTTGTTTTTCAGCATGATTACGGAAAAACTACGGAACCGATTTTCATGAAACTTGGTGGAAGGTTGTAGCATTGGCCAAAAAAAGAACCCCTTCAATTTTGGAGGAATTATTTTTCATTGCGAGATTGGCCAACTGAGCACAGTACATCTTAACATCCAGTAGATGGTAGTAAAGTTCAATCGTGAGAAAACGCAGAAAATGTCTTGACCTCTGACAACATCTAGCACTGTGTTGCAACTTTAAACACGGCCAACAGTTACGTCACCCTGGACAACACCACAACATCACCGCAGCACGCTAAGCAGCTTGGTTTTTTTATTTTTTATTTTTTTTTAAACGTATGCTCTTTTGAATTAAGAAATCTAAATGTGCAGAAGCTCGTCAAAACTACCAACTGAATCATGTCTCAGTCTAAAGTGTAAAATACAATGATAATGAGTTATTTGCCTAATTCCAAAGAAAATCCAGCAAAAAGTTCTCTTTGGACCAAAAAGAGAAACATTATGTTGAAAAGTCGACACTCACTTTGATCACATGAAAACAGAAACCAACCCTTTGGCTATGCAAAGAGTTTGAGGTTGTCATTTTAAAATAGATTTCGTGCATTTGACAGATTTGTGGGGCTGGCTCTGAATAAAGTCAAAATATGAAGACGTTTTATAGAACCTCTTACAGGGAAATGCTTTTTATTACTGTAGTTTTAGTTAGTATACGTTAGTACTTGACTAAGTAAACATATATGTTCCTAATATGACCCACTCTTTGAAATAGCACACCACTGCATGCTTTAGGGTGGTTTGACTCAGGTAGAGGTTGTTGTGTGCTGTACAGATTGTAAGGCCTACATATTTGTAATTTATAATGTTCTGCTTTGTGAATAAGATTATAAATCTGGCTCAGGTGGATGTAATGATCAGCTGCTTTACTGGGATGCCAGTTTTCTTCTGCAGACTTGGTTTGATGTGTCTTCTATTGAATTGTTTTGGCTGAGCTCATAGCGAATAGACCTCAGTTTTGACTAGGAGGATGATGTGGTTTTCTCAAACTGACTGACAGCTCAGTAACACCACCAGCTGGTTGCATTTTGTACTGCAGCAGAACTCTTCTTATGTCCAGTAATATATTGTCAAAAATAATGCTAATATCATAATGTTCCAGCAGCATAGAGTGCAGGCTATGAACGCTTTTAATTAGACTG